>NC_133507.1:157010192-157313223 GCF_049354715.1 Callithrix jacchus
ATATTCTGTGATTTTTGCCCTGCATGTAACTTTACAGAAGAATCAAAGAAAAGTTGGCCAAAGATACAAAGATTTTTTTTTTTTTTTTTTTTTTTTTTTTTTTTTGATGGAGTCTGGTCCTGCAGCCCAGGCTGGAGTGCAGTGGTGTGATCTCGACTCACTGCAACCTCCATCTCCTGGGATCAAGCGATTCTCATGCCTCAGCCTCTCAAGTAGCTTGGATTACATGTGCATGCCAACATGCTGGCTATGTTTTTTTAGATGGAATTTCGCTCTTTCACCCAGGCTGGAGTGCATTGCCACGATCTTGGCTCACATGTTGGCCAGGCTGGTCTCAAACTCCTCACTTCAGGTGACCTGCCCGCCTTGGCCTCCCAAAGTGCTGGGATTACAGGTGTGAGTCACCGTGGCCTGGCCTGCTGCTTCTTTATGGAGTATAATCAAAGGACTTACTATTTAGCCCATCATTCTCTTTTCACAGAATGCACCAAGAGTTTCTCTGGCTTGAGTGACTGCCCAGGCACCTCACGTTAGCGTCTGCAGCCTTGAATTGGGAGGCAGGTCGGGCACAGGCCTCTGGTATGTACCAGTGAGCACCAGGCCAAGCGCGGAGGCTCTGCAGGCTGTGGGTCTGGCCCACACCATCAGTCTCTGCCCAATTATTGCTTCTTCCTCGTGACCAAAGCTATGACTTTATGCAGTCGTGTTTAGAGAGAGATGATATCTCAAAGACTGACACTCCTGGGCAGAATGACAGGAGTGGATCATTTTTTGGAAATGTAGATACTGTGTTTATAGATGTAAGCACCATTATTGAGAGTGGTAAGTTTCTGCAGGAAGCAGGGACCTTTCCAGGGGATTAGCAGCCGCTGTGTTCCCTGGGGAGCTGACAGTGGGCTGGGGGCGTAGCACGCATGGGATTCTGATGTATACCATGTTTATCTTGGTAGAATCTTCTAGTTCCTTTCTTTCTTTCCCTTGCTCTGTTGCCCAGGCTGGAGTGCAGTGGCGCAATCTCAACTCACTGCAACCTCCATCACCCAGTTGAAGCAATTCTCCTGCCTTAGCCTCCTGAGTAGCTGGGACTACAGGTGTTTGTGCCATCATGCCCAGCTAATTTTTGTATGTTTAGTAAAGATGGGGTTTCACCCTGTTGGCCAGGCTGGTTTCGAACTCCTGTCTTCAAGCATTCCACCTGCCTTAGCCTCCCAAAGTGCTAGGATTACAAACGTGAGCCACCATGCCTGCCCAGAGTCTTTCGTTTCTTGAAGGTTTTTTTCTTCTTTTCCCTCTCGGTTGTTCTCACCCTAAGATACAGGGCTTCTCCCTGCTAATTTTCTCTCATTACATAAGGTTCATTAGAATTTGAGAAATTGTAGCATCTTAGATTTAGAACATTTTCAATTTCTATATTTGTAAAATGGGACTAACTGTGTTTTCAGTACCTCAAATAAGAAATGCATCCAGGCACAGACTCAGGAGTCTTCATTTTCTCTCCCAGAATATGTACAAGTTGATGGTCTACAATTTATAAAGGGTTTGGAGAATTTTACTGTTTTCAGTATATAGAATAGTCAAAATTTGGCAGAAAATCATGAGAAAATAAGTAAAAGTGGGCATTTCATCAGAATGGAGAGCGACATTCCCTGTAGGAGGGTAGCTTCGCAAAGTAGTCTTTTAGTGCCAAATTTCACCATCCTCTGGAAGAAATTAGGGCATTCTGTGGGGAGCCGGTGGGTAGAGCTGTGGCCCCAGCTTCAGGTGTTTCAGTGGAATCATTAAGCTCCACGGCATTCGGGGATGTGCAGGTGCCGGGGCGGGTTCACAGAACCTGCAAGTGGACACAGCTCCGTAGAGAGGGTGGGCACGGCCGCGTAGGTGGAAGCCTGCTCCCGGCACTGTGGGCGGTTGGCAGTGTTGTGATGAGCCAGGGGTAGGGTCAGCCATGTGGCCAGGACCCAGTTCGGCCACAGCTGCAGCTTCCCCGTCTGATTCACTGAGTTCTTGGATCCGTTTCTTAGAGAAGAAACGCCTGCTGATGAAAGACAGTTTGAAAAGCCCTGATCTCAGAAATACGATTTCTGACGACAGACCTTAGCAAATAACCCAGTAATCACACCACCTGTATGAAAGATCCCGGTGACTGGAGTCATTCAGAATAAATGAGTGAGCAGTACTCAACTGGATTAGAAATCACCAGCCTTGAATCCTTTCCTGGATATTTTGTTTTTCTGGGTATTTTCCTTCTTCTGGGTTCTTGGTGCCTGTCCCCCGTAACTCCATCACACAGTCCTGTCGCTGCTGCCGTGGGGGCCAGGCGTGCCTTTTGTCCCTCAGTCCCTGGACGGTGCCTGCCACGAGCACTCCTAGGATCGGTGACAGGTGGTGCAGTCCCTCGTCACCTGCACACAGAGTTGGGTCTGCCTCTTCAACCCACGAGAGCCAGGACATGCGTGGGCTGCTGCGCAGGGCGTGGCCAAGTCTTTCTGCTTTGAGTTTTCTTTTTCCTCTAATGGCAAGGTTTGCATGAGCTTCACCCCGTTGCAGAAAATCGTTAGCATTGCATCACTGGCTTATGCTACTAAACAATATTTTCAAGAATTTGGAGTTGTGCCGGGCGCAGTGGGTCACGCCTGTAATCCCAGCTGCTCAGGAGGCTGAGGCAGGAGAGTCACTTCAACCTGGGAGGTGGAGGTTGCATTGAGTTGAGATGGTGCCACTGCACTCCAGCCTGGCGACAGAGCGAGACCCCATCTCAAAAAAAAAAAGAACTGGAGTTTCGTGAGAGAGAGTGATGAGCCGCGCTCCTGCCTTTGGTTCTGTCCTCCTTCACTGGCAGGCTTTTTGCCCAAAGGTTGTTAAAGAAACGCAAACAGTTGTTCCATTCACGCGCTACACCAGTTAAGTCAGGAGGCTCTTGAAGAAGTTTAATGACATTCAGAGGAAATCCTTCCAACATGGTGTATAATTAATTGCTGTAAAATACCACGACCAAAATAGTGGAGGCAGTGACAAAAAAATGAAAGCAGTGACTCAAGGGCATCTCCAGGTGGCACCTCTCGCCTGGTCGTGGGTCTCAGGGGAGGTAAGGCGACGCTGGGAGGCAGCCTGGCTTATGCTTGGCGCAGCTCTGCACCAGCACAGGGAGAACGTGGCCCTTGGCTGCCAAAGGGGCATCCAGGTTTTTCCACGGACTTTGCTTTCTCAGAGTTACACTTCACATCTGATTCTGTTAAGATACACACTCGTGTATGTTTCATATGTTAGCAAGTATATCTCATATACCTGAAAATTTACGTACATTTAAACACGTTTTTGTGGTTTAAATAACTTGTAAATATACGGGAAACTATAAGAAAGTCAGTAAAAATCACCTATAATCCCACCTCTTAGTAATTATATATATGTGTATATATACATATATATATTTTTTCTTCTTCTTCTTTTTTGAGACAGAGTCTCACTCTGTCACCCAGGCTGGAATGCAGTAGTGTGATCTCAACTCACTGCAATCTCAGCCTGCCAGGTTCAAGTGATTCTCGTGCCTTAGCCTCCTGAGTAGCTGGGATTACCGGTGTGCTCCACTATGCCTGGCTAATTTTTGTATTTTTAGTAGATAGGAGGTTTCATCAAGTTAACCAGGCTGGTATTGATCTCCTGACTTCAGGTGATCCACCTGCCACGGCCTCCCAAAGTGCTGGGATTACAGGCATGAGCCACCGTGTCCGGCCAATAAGTAACATTTTACCATATGCCCCTCTAGTCAGTTTTCAGTACTTTTTAAGTAAAACTGGGACTTTATTCTATGTTCTTTTAAATAATTTGCTATAATAAGGCCTGAGACTACTTACCCTGTTATTTAATTTTTCTCTGGAACACATGTCTTTATGTCGTCATAGCATTTTTTTCCCAGCTGGCGTCTGCTGGCCGTCGATGGACAGCCCCAGAGATGTCCATGTGCCGCTCGGTCCTTTGCTAGGTCCATTTGTGAATGTTTCTTGAGTGCCTACTGGGTAGCAAGAGTGCCCGCCTCCTGCTTAGGAACTCTTGTTGAACTCGCAGCAGTATAGGCTCTGGCCATGTAGCCTCAGCACAGTCAGCTGTGACATTCCTGGGTCTGACAGAGCACCCTGGTCACGGGGAGATGGAGAGGAGCTGGTGCACGGCAGAGCTCCCAGAGGGTGCCCCTGCTCCCTGCTGTGTGTGTGGGTGGATGTCGGCCTGTCAGGACCCCCTTTCCTGCATCCCTGGTCACCAGTGAAACGTGCAGTTACAAGTTGGCTTCCAGGTAGACTTTGCCACAAGGTGTCCGTAGCCAGAGGGTGTCAGGAGTCCGTCGCTTTGATACGTAGACGTCTCACTGGAAATAATGGAATCGATATCATTAAATACAAACATTGGATGAAAATTGCCAGGGACTGGGTAGGCTCATTGAGTCGCCTTTTGGCTGGCACATTATAAAACTGAGCTGGATTTTCTAAAGATCCATTTCTAAACCCATGATGGGTATTTACCAATTGTAAAATCTAAAGTAGATTTAAATAGAAGCTTAAATTGAAGGACATGTCTTTGAACACTCAGAATCGTTTCAGACTTTTATTTAAACTCTTTAGAAAAGCTGGTGGATTTTGAGGGAAAAAATGACTTTAGTGGATTATCACAGTCAGTGCCAGGATAATTAAGCTCAAAGTGACAGATTGCAAAGCTTCAGGAGTATCTGCTCCCTGTACCGAGATGGGGTGGTAGATGGCAAGATGGGTTCACCAAAGATACCCATGTTCTAATCCCTGGAACTGATGAATATTATATTTTGTGTCCACAATATAAAGGGGCTTTGCAGAAGTGTTTAAGAATTTTGAATGTATTTTGTTTGGTCCCTGAAAGCAATTGCATGTATCCTTATAATAGGGAAGGGGAAGGGTCCACGTGGAGCAAGGGTACTTGAAGATGTCGCCTGGACAGTGGGACTGAAGTGGCTCAGGAGCACGGCCGCCACAGGTGCTGGGACAGACCACAGATAACTGCTCCCCTAGAGCCTGTGGGTTCAGCCTGGCCCCCCAGCACTTTGATGTCAGCCAACTGATGGCAGTTTTGTACTCTGGCCTCTGGGACTTTGAGAAAAGTTTCTGTTGGGCCATTGGGTTCATGGGAACTTGCTAGAGTAGTTGCTGGAAGCTAAGGCAGATGGTCAGAGGCGGGCCGGCTCCGGAGGGCTCCTGCAGGAGAGCACGGTGTCCAGGCTCTGCCATAGGCGCAGAAGGTCGAGGTGCACCTGAGGAGCCTCGGGGCTGCTCTGGGGCTCCTACCACATGCTGGCACACCTGGGAGCAGGGCACCACCAAGAACTCACGGACCTGCCACACGGTGCAGCCCAGTGACCTCTAAGGTGTGTGTGGTGTTCAGAGACAGCGGGGCATGACTTTTCAGCTGGAGATATGCTGGCCTCTGCCCCATGGAACAGGTGGACGTGTGTTCATGTGACTTGAGAGCTCCGTTTGCTCTGTTGGGTCTTCCCCAAAGAGTGGTCCCCGCGTGGAGAGGCATAGAGCCCAGGAAGCTGAAGCGAGCAAGAGAGGATGTACAACTGCGGGCTCCTCTCCGGCCGCTGTGGTGGGTCCGCATCTGTGTCAGTTACATCTTGTGCAGTCAGGGGCTCCCTCCTTCCTTCTTCCCACTCACTACTTAACCTCCCCCTCTTCCCAGCCTCACCAGGGACCTTCTTCCCTAAATCCACTGGCCGCTGTCCCTCCTTGTGGCGTCACCACTGCAAGTGACCTTGTCCTGTGCCCTTTTCCTGTGGGACACCAGATGCTCTTGTTCTTGGTCTTTTAAACCCAGGGCACCTCCTCTTTCTCCTGCTTCCTGGGCTTCTCCTGCTCTGCCTAACCCTCCCATGGTGGAGCTTCTTGAGATCTGGTCCTAACCACTAAATCTTCTCCAGTGGGCTCAAATAGATTCCACACACATTTTGTTGATGGAAAACAGAGTTTTATGTGCACGGAACCACGTCAGGTGCCTCTGCCCCGCAGCAGTGAGAAACTGGTCAGCCCAGCCCCATGGTACATGTCTGCCATAGTCCTCCGCTTGGCAGGTGCTTAACTGAGTATGGTGTGCATGTGGCAACATGTTCACTGTGCGACACTCAACACTTGTTCGTAGCCCAGAGGAGGCGATCCAAGGGTTTAAGCCTGGGCGCACCTGGCAGTGGCCACTTAGCATGGGCACTGGGTCTAAATGACACATGCAGCCTGACTGTGCCCAGCAGCTGAGTGTCTGCCCCACCAACCTCTCCAAAACGCGAAAGAACGTGCTTAAAACAGTAGCTGATTTGGGATCTCTAGTGGACCCTCAGAAAAATACTTGACTTTGAGTCTAGGAGTCAACACTTCCTCGTTTCAGCCTCATGATATTTCATATTTTATCACTCATTCTTTCTGCTTGTCTTGAGACCTGTGACAAAAAATTCAGATGGAATTACGTAACTGTTCTGTTTAAAAAAATAGAAGTAAATGCAGTGTTCTAGAGCCTACATGTTTGTTTTTTTGTTTTTGTTTTTGAGATGGAATCTCTGTTGCCCAGGCTGGAGTGCAGTGGCAGTCTCTGCTCACTAAGACCTCCGCCTCCCAGGTTCAAGTGATTCTCCTGCCTCAGCCTCCCAAGTAGCTGAGATTACGTTAATAGCCAGCCACCACACCTGGCTAATTTTTTGTATTTTTAGTAGAGACAGGGTTTCACCACGTTGGCCAAGGTGGTCTCAAACTCCTGACCTCAGGTGATCCGCCCACCTCAGCCTCCCAAAGTGCTGGGATTATATGCATGAGCCACTGTGCCCGGCCCGATGTTTCTTATAACCCCACTAATGACCAAGACAAGCAGAGCAGATGCTGATGACTGACCACAATGAGAAACTCATGAATTCTCTTGACGAACTTCCCTATAAGGCAGCTTTTGACAAATAGCTACTCATCAGCGGCACATGAATCCACCCCACCCCCGTGATGGATCTCCATCTTAGCTGGTCCTCAGTCAGCTACCAGGAAGCCAGCACTTGTAGAGTATAGCCTTTGGCTGGATAAACGCTGGGCTGGACCCCAGAGTTCTCCCATTGATAGTGGTTCAGCATCTCATTCAGTTGAGTCAGCTGTGAAATGGATCTGCCTTTTCTTGACTATCTCCTTCTGGGAATGCCTGTCACATTTGAAATGTGACTGTAGCTTGGGCCCAGGAAGGTGGGTGACACTGAACACAAGGCAGAGAGTTCATTGTCACAAGACTCAGCATAGCTGAGCGGCTATGACCAGCCTTCACATAGAACCAGCCGCAAGCAGAGCAGCAGAGGCCATCCTGGAGAGGCCACGGGAGCAGCCTCCCCGGGATGCAAGCTGGTCTCGCTCTGACCTTCAGGAGGTCACTGAGTCCTTGTGGACCCTGCATTCTTCACCTGCCCGATAAAGCTGTTGGAATGGCTCTGTTTGATTTTTGTCAGGATACAGCATACAAAGCACCAAGGTCTCTAGCCACTGTTTCTCCCCTCTGTTTTGGAAGCAGATCAACTTAACTATTACTGGTGGAGGGTGTCCAGGTTCTTGGCCTTTTGAACCAAGAATTGAGCAAAATACGCAAGGGAAGAAAGGAGCAGCGAGCAGATTTATTGAAAACGGAAGTACACTCCCCAGGGTAGGAGCAGCGTGAGCATAGGGACTCGAGAACCCGGTGACACAGTTTTCTGGGGTTTAAATACCCTGTAGAGGTTTCCCATTGGCCACTTGGTGCACACCCCATGCAGATGAAATATGGCCTACAGTCAGTCTGATTGGTTGTGGAAAGCAGCCAATCAAAGGCTGAAGCGAAGTTACAAAGTTACACTCCTATGCAAATGTCTGATTGGCCAGGGAAGGCACTTTCGATTTTCCACCTGCCCTGCAGAAAAAGGCAGGAAGGGGGTTGCAAAGGGCGTAGCCTCAGGTCCTTTTGTCACTTAGGTGTGGAAAGCTGGGGTTTTCCTTCCGTCTAGGAAGTCAGCGGGAATCCGCCTTAGGTTCCCTGCCTCCACTCTAATTTGCCTCTCTATGGATCCTGAACCTTTTAAATAACAGCACCCGTTCATTCATTAGCAACAGTGGTAATCGTGTTCTCTACTATGAAAGTTTCTTGAGATAGGGGCTGGTTTTCTTCGGAGAACCACAGTTTATCTTCTAATTAATTGAGTGCCCTTTGGTTTCTTTTCTTGTCCTTGCACCGAAAGAAAAAAAAAAATCTTGAAAATATTGCCAACATTCATTGAAGATATTTTCTTTTTCTTTTCTCACTTAAATTGATATTTTCTATTCAAAGACAACCAGCTCTTATCTAGCCTGCTGGTCCATTCAGCCAATCTTGTTTTTTCCCCTCTAGGATTTTTAGCAAAAATAAGCAGGACCAAAAGATAGCAGTTACTACTACTGTTATGAGTACTGTGAGCAAAAGGTTAATTTGTTAATCTCACTCGGATTGTTTTATTACCTTGCAATTAAATATCCAGGCCTATGAGAAAACTTTTCTTAAAGTCTTGAAAATTCAAATAATAGATACATGTCCTTATTCTTGATATTACGGATGTGTTTCCCGTGAAATACGACGCACGTCTAAGAATGCACATCTGGAAAATCCATAAGGCAGAAGTGCCAGCCTCCCCCATCCACAGCCTTGTTGCTCCTGTGGCCTGCCCAGGGATGGGAAGATGGAGGTGTTGGTGCAGAGGGAGTTGTAACTCACCCTGCTTCCAGTTTTTAAAAAGGGCTGAGTCTGTCAGGTTGAGTACTTCCCTTCCTGCACGGCAAGCAGTCGCTTTTCCCAAATCACGTGGACTTGTGTGTGACCAGGAAGCTAATGGGAAAATAAGAAACCCTTCAAGTGTAGTAGCCTAAAAATTGCTGATAGGAAAGCGATCAAGGACTGAGAACTGTAGCGTTTAAAATGGAAATGAAGCCAGTGCTCTGAAGTAGAGTTGGACCTAAATGCAGTAATTAAAATAGTCATTAGGCTGCTCCCAATTACCTTAGCTGTAGCAGGCTGCCTGTATCTTCATGGCGGTACTTTGATTCCAATCAGAGATTTCAAATGAACCTGTTTTGGTATTTTCAGTGAAGTCTCAGAGTAGAAAACAGATGCAGTCCTAAACAAATTACGACCCGTGTGTTTTGTTTTTTTTGTGTGTGTTTTATGAAAGAGAATTAGGATGAGTGAGATCTCTGCAGTGGGAAGATCTGAGTGACTGACGCCTGCATTCATTCGCCCATTCATTCACCTCCTGTGTCACTGGGCTACAAACATGAAGCTGCCACCCCTCACTGGGGTCTCTGTTTACATGTAACAGTGTCAGTTTGGGGAAAGCCAGAGCTTCCTTCTGAGAGCCAATTATTTTGTTTGTTTTGTGAAAGGGAGTCCCCTTTAAATTCTGGGAAAGTTTGAGAGAAAACTCCAGGAGTGGTGACAGAAAGGACATCGGGGTTTTTGCTGTCTGCCTGCAGCCAGCCGGGGAACCGAGAAGGTGGGTGGGGACAGAGTGCACAGGTCCTGCAGGTGTCCAGGAAACACCCAGTGAGGGGTGGTAACCCCTCTGGGATTCCTGTCCTAGACTGTTGCATACTCTTCATGCAGGGTCGTCTGTCATCCTCAATGAAAGGAGGCCTGCATCAGTGAAGCCTGTGTCTGGTGCCCTGATGACTGAAAGAATTGTTGAGAGATCATTTTGTACCAGCCAGAAGTTTTATTAGTGGAAGAATAAAAACTGCTTTCTTCCAGAACGAGCTACCATAGAAAGGTTTTTTTTTTTTTTAATGTGCTTTCCTACCTTCCAAGCCTATTTCTTAAAGACAAAAAAGAAAAATGTACTTTCCTCTGTTACTGTCAGCCTAGATTTCTGTCTGCCAGGAGATGAAGGCTTAATAATTCATGGCCACTGAGAAGTGTCATAGCCCTTCCTCCTACCCTGCCCCGAGTTGTGTTAACCCCGGTACAAACCTGGATATGCTCTAACTTAGTAACCATTGTACTTTGCTGTTACAAATTTTCTTTTTCTTTTCTTTTTGAGACGGAGTTTCGCTCTTGTTACCCAGGCTGGAGTGCAGTGGCGCGATCTCAGCTCACCGCAACCTCCGCCTCCTGGGTTCAGGCAATTCTCCTGCCTCAGCCTCCTGAGTAGCTGGGACGACAGGCATGCGCCACCATGCCCAGCTAATTTTTTGTATTTTTAGTAGAGACAGGGTTTCACCATGTTGACCAGGTTGGTCTCGATCTCTCAACCTCGTGATCCACCCGCCTCGGCCTCCCAAAGTGCTGGGATTACAGGCGTGAGCCACCGCGCTGTTACAGATTTTCTCTGGAGACTTGAGGGGATGGAAGAGCCTTTACTTTGTCTTAAATTCTATGTACATGTAATTAATCACAACATTGATTAATACTCCTGGAAGTATTTCAAAGAGAAAAACGTTGGAAACACATTTTAGGAATTTGCAACATAATTCTTCCACTATTACGCAGAGTTGGCAATAAGAATTTAATAAGAAGACAGCCTATTGATTGCTTTTATGCTTTTAAGTTTCTCTGTGCCTGGGATTGTGTTATGTGCAATTGTCAGCTTCTGTCGTTTGAAGGTTTTCCTATTTTCCTAGTTTAATAGGAAGCATGGACATAGGACATTGTACAGCTTAGGAGACTGCGTTGTGTTTGGTTTTGAATATATATTAGTTGTGTGACCCTTCTCTTTAAGGATTTTGCTTTGATAAGGTCTGCAAGGGCCAAAAGTGGGCCTGTTTCGAAATTCTGGGCACAGCTAGCATGTGGCAAATTCTACATCAGTGTGGTTTAATGAATGATAGTGACAAGGGAGGAGGGTAGGGCCTGAGGCCACCCAGGGGTGGTCAGAACCCGTGTTGCCTGCAGCCCCTCAGCCTCGCTCCGCCCACTCACTGCCCGTTGGGAAGTCCAGGCCTCCTCCTCGTGAGACCCCTTTGACAGCCTCCCCTTTCTGTATTCAAACAGCTGACCCCGCTCCACATCTCTGCTGTGCTGCCCTCCGTGCTTGCTTGTGACAGAGCTCAGATAGGATTGTTTCTGTCCAAAAGCCTTTGATGACTCCCTAGCACTTACAACAGTGGTTTCCAAACTTGTTTTTGGCTGTGAACTCCTCTTGTTGAGAGTCTCCTACGTTGAAGGCCAGTGTATAAGGCTAGTGTGTAAGGCAGCGGGCGGTGCAGGGAGCCGGGATTCCTGCCCTCTGAATGTGGCCCCACCTGCCCCATCGGGCTTCACTGGCTCACTGAGCAGCTCTTCCTGGAGAGCACCTGTGCTGCAGGTGCCATTCCCTGCAGGAAACAGAGGCCCCACCTTTCCCCTTGCACACCTTGTACTCCAGGCACTCCAAGCTCTCACCCTGTCCTCAACCTCAAAGCCTTACTCCACTGAGCAGAAACCTGCCTGTGCCTCACGCGTCGGCACCAGCTCGGAGCCCCTTTTCCAAAACCTCCAGGCTCCCCTAGCCCTTTCTTGGCTGAAAACTCTGCCTTTTCCACCAAACTGGAAGCAACTTCAGAGCAGGAAAAGCTGGGGCCGTGGTCACCTTTGCTGAGTACATGGCGAGTCCCAGGTACGTTTTACCACATGCGCGTCTGCTCTCGAGAGGCCGAGCTGGAACCTGCAGAGAAACAAGGAAGTAAAGACAAAAGTGATTTCCTGAGCTGCTCGGAGCTGGAGACGGAACCAGCTGATGTAGGACAGAAGAAAAATTACAGGTGTGAAGAGCCCGTGTGGGGCTGATTCCCACCGCCCTCCTCGTTATCAGCAGGCAGCCTCGCGTCTGCCTCTGGGAGCAGAAACTGTTGTTTCACCAGCAAATTACTCTGGCTGCCCTCGCCATGTCCCGCTGTCACAGAGGACGAGGCCCGGCTGTCTTAGCTGCGCCCCTCCAATCGCCTTCTTAGAGCCAGACGCCGGTCCTCAGTGCCCTCAACTCACCTGAGCACGTTCAAGCCTCCTGGCCAGCACCTACCTTGAGCACCGCCATTGCCATAAGGGTTGGGTGGGCAGATGTCCTGATAAAGGTGCGCCCTCAGGTGTTGGGGCGTTAATGAATAATGGCTGTGATGTAATTGACTCAGCTGACAAACACAGAAAACAGATATGGCAAGGACTTGTATTTGTTGGATGGTGGTGGTGGGTTTAAGGGGTTTATCTGTTGGACTGTTTGTTACATTTTCTGTGCCTTTGAAATGTTTGTAATGGTTGGAAGTGGGGGCTTCCTTGGCCCCTGTCCTCAGCCTCTGCCTCGCACCTGGGCGATCTCATATTTGTGTGTTTCGCTCAGGTTCTCACATTTCTGCCCACTGAGATCCTTTCTCTGAGCTTGAGACTTAAATATCAGCTGTGTCCTGGACATCACACCTGGGCCCCTGCTGAGCAGCCCCTCGGTCCCTGGCTTACGTTAGACCCCTGGACTGCACTGACTCCCCTCCCTTCCTCCCTGTGGCTGCCCGAGCAGCAGGTTGTATTGGTTCATGTACCTTGTACGGCCCTGCCACCATCGCCCCGCCTGGGTTTCTACTTTGGGTATTCACCCATTCCCCCAGTTTTTTGAGCAGTGTAGACAGCGGGGAATTTTATTTCATGTCTAATCAGACAGCACCTCTGTAGTATCTTTCCCAGACCCCCTCTGTGCTGAGGGTCCTGAGAGCCAGAAGGTCCCTCAAGGTTCTTAGAGTCCTCGTCCTCATCCCTCCTGCCCCGTGCTCTTCCTCCCACCCCAGCCGCTCACTCGCTCCTTATCTGTGAGCCTAGATCTCCAGCTCCTAGCTTCCCAGGGCATGTTTCTTCCCCCATCCTCCCTAGTTCAGTGTTCTGAGGTTGGAATTCCCGTATGCCATGTGGCTCCCCAGGCCTGGGACTTAGTGCCAGGGTCCTCACATGAGACACAGGTGATGACAGAGCCCCTGCCAGTGCTTGGAGCCAGGGCCTCACTCAGGGTGGGCTCAGCGTGGCCTGGTGACGAAAGTGGCCACGGATGGCTGTGTTCCTGGTCTAGACTGTAAACTCCGTGGGATCAGGAACCGCATCTAGACTCTCAGATGAGGAATGCCGGCCCCAGACGCCATGTCTCTGTCATCTACATCTCTGTGGTCTCTCCAGCCCTTTGGTGGTCCTCACTGCATGAGGCTGGCACCCTCTCTGTGCCTCCCATGGATCAACCGACTTCTTCCTCACCAACCCCCACGAGGCATATCATTTATGTACATTTTACAGATAAGGAAACTGAGGCACCGAAGGGCCAGATAACTTGCCGGCGGCGACTGTGCAGTCATTAATTGCCTCACTGAGCTGGGAACCCAGGCAGTCAGCTCCAGCACTCCCTACCTCTGTTAGGCGACCTTCGAACATTTACCAAAACACAGATTCATCTGCAAGGAAGCCTCAGTAACTTGAGAAGGAGCAGCTTGAAGTCTCGAGGGAGGAAAGTCCTTATAGACACATTTGTGGATTCAGGTGGCTTGTGTGCTTTTTAAACTACAGTTTCATCACGCGATGCAATTCACGTACCCTCAAAGCTAACGATTCAGCTCTGTTTTTGAGATTGTTTCTGGTTTAGCTTTTTTTGAGGGGCCTCCACTACTCTTGGGTTGTTTGTAATCTGAGAATAATTGGGCATGAATAGTGGTTACATTTCGTCCCATAGGACGTAAGTCTGTGTCCTCACCGCTTATCCCTCAAGGCTCTTGGAATGCCATATTTGACAGTGTGAGAATTTGTCAGAGCTCAGCACTCAGAACCTGCTGGCCCTCCGCCTTCTGCCTTCAGCTCTGCAGGCCCAGAGCCCAAGCTGCTCCTCGGAGAAGTCTGGTAAGTGCCAGTGGAGGCCACTAGATGGCAGTACTGCCCTGGCTAGCGGTGCCCTTGGGGCTGTGGCTCGGGCTCAGACTTCCGTGGCCCGGGTTTCCTTCAGGTGAGATCATCAGTAACCTATAAGCTTTGCAGACTGAAGGTGATAGCCGGTTAATGTGCTACATCCATTTTAATTTGAAAGATACAATTAATTAAATTAGGCATAAAGTGAATGTGATAGGAAACGAAGCTCATGGCTGAAGCCGGGTCTGCTGCCGGAATGGTGCACCCGAAAGCAGGGACCCCTTGTAGCTGCTTCGTAAAGGCAGCAGCAAAATCCTCATCACTCACGCGCAGAATGTATGCTACAAAGTTTGTACTTAACAGCAAATGGCATAAATAGTCTCTGTTTCATTCAAGAATTGGACTGCACAGTCTCCTTAGAGAAGATTTGATGAAGCGGTTCATGCAAGACCCACAGGAAGGTGTCACCAGGTTAGCCTAAAAGACCGTTTGGAATAGAAGGTGACATTCCCGGAGGGCTGCCCCTCCCACCTCCACCCCCACCTCCTACCCCCTGTTTTTGCCATCCCTTGATACAGTTGTGCCTAATTTTATTTCAAGAAGATAGTTTGTTGCCTTTTTTTTTTTTTTACAGCTTTAAAAAATAAGTTGAATTTTGAATTTAGGTTTAAAACATTAATAGCTACAGGTAACTGCAAAAGATGTCATTGGCAGATGCAGCAAAATGTTTACATATATATATATATATAATATGTATGTATTTCCACAGAAAATTGGATTCTGCCCATAAAACTTAGTAATACTAATAAAGACAGGTCATTACCAGTTTTAAGCCAAATAAGCAAACTCAAAGAGATCTGCTGTCAGTGTGATTCTTGGTGGTTTTTATTTTTTTTGGAGAAGTGTAAATCAGCTTTAGTGCAGCAAGCACACCACAGATTTGCTGAAATGATTCCTGCCTTTTCTGACGGTGGGTAGAGTTGCTCGGCCAAGTAATTTACAGTGCTGTGGCAAGGTATGTTTATATTTAAGCTGTGCACCGGTGTAGCTAATGAGAAAGATAAGAAATTTATAGTCCTTGGTGATTGATAGGATTACTGCCTAGGCATTAATTGAAATCTGAGGGATCACAGCTGTGGGTTTAAGTTGGGGGGGGGGAAATTACTTCAAGTAAAGGAAAACTTTTAGATTTGCTTCTTAATGTTTTGAAGATAGTTCTCCCGCTGACAGTCTGGTTGGTGGTAGAAACAGTTGATCCTGACCAAGGCTGGGGTAATTATACTGAGGTAATTACGGTATCCGCTCTGTAGCCTCTTCAAGGTAGGTGGTTTATAAGTGTGGGAAAGAAAAATTAAATACTGTGGGGTTTTTAAATGGCTTTAAAATTTTACATGGAGTGTAATAATAAAATTCTCTGCAGCTACTCTTTGCTAAATATTCTCTGGACTATTATTTAAGACATTTAAAAAAAACCAAACTAATACTGGCAGAGGCAAGCCTGTGATATTAGTCATTGCCTTAAAATTTCCACTGATTGTGTTTAATCTGTGTCTAAAGTAATCTTAGAGACCTTTCCCTACCTGCCATTTTTTAAATGTCCCATTCTTGTTGAAGCTCAGTCTTGTGAAAATGTCTAAATTTTCCCATTAAGTGCTTAAAAAGTAATAAAACTAAAGTCATTAGACTTCACTCATCAGAGCTATATCAGGAGAAATCTTCTTTGGTGCAATAAATCTGACCAGGAGTTCGACATTCATATCCCTTGGATTCATTCCCTGGAAATGGACGTTTGAAGGTAAATTGCTTAAGTAGGGCAGTTTAAATTTTTAATACAATCTTATTGTAACTGTTAGCACATGATTAAAGTGCAAAGGGGCCTTATATGTTTTGTAAGATTTATAATAAATGCTCTGCGATGCCTTTTCTATGCTGAATTATGGATGTTATGACAGTTAAATGCTTATAAAGGCCAGAAAGGCACAAATGAAGAGTTGAGTCTTTATTGGAGGCTAAATCACGCTTCCTGAACACAGAGTTTTTCATTGGACACCTGTTCATTCCTCGATCACAGCCTCTGAGGCGCCTGGAAGCCCTAAGAAGCCAAACAGTATCCAGTGCCTCTTTGTTCTAATGCAGTGGGCTCTGGAAGGGTCAGGCCTGAGCCAGTGGAAGCTGTTCTGAAAAATACCCAAATGGCAAATTATTGTTCCAACACTAGTTGGCTTTTTTTCTTCTTCATCACCTTTTATTCGGATGTAAATAATCTCATCGGATGTCTGTTTCTCTCATGGATACCGCTCCTGTATACAGAGTTTCCACGTTCCTTTTGTATGAGCAAGGAGGCTGGAAGCTACATCTTGATGCATTATGGGAGCCGTGACATAACTTTGTAGACCCAGTGACACAACTTTCTAGACCGAGTGACACAATCTGGTTCCTTTCATTGTTCCGTGTTCGGCCATAGTTGATTGGAATTGCTGTTTTAGGGCCTGGCTGAACTGGGCATCAGGACTAAATCTTCATTTCAGAAGGAAGGCCCATAGCCCAGGAGATGGAGCTGGGCAGGTGCCCTCCTCACCAGAGGCTGCAGGCCAAATGCGGGGCACCGAGAGCTTGGCATTTGATTCAGAGCCATGGTTGGGTGGATTTTCAGTCTATTTGAAGGATAACTTTAGCTACTATAGACTATTTACACTTCTGCCCATTTTTTGGTATTTTTTTCCCATCAAAGGCAAAATCCGTTTTGAAAACAGGTAGTATCTTCACCATCTTTTCTCATGTCTGTTATTTTTTGGAGGAAGGAAACAGCTGATTGTCTACACTTTGACAGTGTTGTCATTTGACATCTTAAAGCTCACAAGCTGTAATTTGCCTTTTGCTTACATATCTCATCCACAGACGTGTTTGAGTGTCCACAGTGAGATGGTTGCATTACTTTCAGATTACTTTAATTCTTTTCACGGGTGCTAATGATTTGGGTTATTAACTGGTACCAGTTTGAGTTCTTTTTATCTCTGCACATTGGTGCTTCCTCCCACCCCCACCCCGCTTCAAAATGAATTTGCAGAAGCATCACTAGAAGTGCTTATATGTAAACACTTCTGTTGGCAATAGATTAAAGGATCTGTGTAGCAGTACCCGTGGGAGAACTCCAAAACCCAGAAGTAAAATCTGCCTGCTTTGGAATAAGCGAATAGGAGTCACAGTCAGCTATTCCCACTTTCTCTTTAAATATCACCCTTGAATGGTACTGAGGAAACCCTATTGCATGCTTCATTTTCACAGCGTTCAGTGTGAAGGTAAACCTACTGATTGTGTGTGTTTAAGTTGAGGTATACCTTTTCCAAGTAGTGACCGGCATCGATGGAATAGGCCTGGAATGGGAGGCAGCATTTGCAGCTGTCAATGCGATACATCGTCGTTTCTTTATTTTCGTTTTTAACCTTTTGGATTACTTTGTGATCTGCATGCAGGTGGGGGGGGTGGCGGGGGCGGGGGGGGGAGAGAGAGAGAGAGAGAGTGTGTGTGTGTGTGTGTGTGTGTGTAGGTTGCAGTGTGGGGATCTAGTCTATGATTGAGACTTGTGTTCAGAGTGTCCGCCGTGGATTTTTTTCTCAAGCACCGGGTTTTTCTTCGTGAGCTTTGAACCGTGATATCACCAAAGTGTTTCTCAGGCTTTGAAAGATACTTTTCTGGGTTAGATTACAGCAAGATTTGGGGGTTAAAAAAGTTGAATTTCTGGCCTGAAGAGTCATTATAACCTTTTACCTAGCGCTAACACTCACATACCTCAGGTTAAATAAATTTAGATATATGCTTAATGTTCTATAAATAGGAGCTCTTTGTTCCTTTGTCATCCTTGGCAGGACCAGAGGTTATTGATAGTCACATGTTCCTTTCTTTGTGGTAGGAGATCACCATGTTCTCCTAAAGTCCTGTTAGGAAGCAGAGGACGGACTGCTGTGTTTCACTGTAGAGAGGAAAAGACCTTGTCGTGTCCCTGTCGTCACGGGATTCTAGTATCTTGCCATGCCAGGGATGTGGTTTGAAAACTTGTTTTTATGGGCGTACCCGCAAAACATTATGCCCTGGAAAGAGGCAGGCACAGAAAAGAACGATTCTGTTTATACGAAGTTCTACAATGAGCAAACTGATTGGTGGTGAAATAAATCAGAAGAGTGGTTGGCAGGAAGTGAGAAAGAGGTATTGGTGGGGGTTGGGGGTAGCCCAGAGGAACTCCTTAGAGGGACATTTTCATCATGGCTTGGGTTACACAGTATTTGTCAACATTCGTAGACTGGTACAAGATGTTTTGCATTTCACGGTATGTACATTTCTCTAAAATGGAGCCTAATAGTTAATCATGTGCACGTTGAAATGTGTGGGAGTGAAGTGAACTGATGCCTACGCCGTAGCTGACCTGGATCAGAAAATGGGATGGACGGATGGATGGACGGATGGATGGATGGATGGATGGACGGACAGACGGATGGGATGGATGGGATGGATGGATGGATGGGATGGATGGAAGGATGGACGGACAGAAGGACGGACGGATGGATGGACAGATGGGATGGATGGACGGAAGGATGGATGGAAGGACGGATGGACGGAAGGATGGATGGAAGGACGGATGGACAGACGGGATGGATGGATGGGATGGATGGACGGACGGATGGACGGATGGATGGATGGGATGGATGGACGAATGGGATGGATGAATAGATGGATGGATGGGATGGACGGACGGACGGACGGACGGATGGGATGGATGGGATGGATGGGATGGATGGATGGATGGATGGATGGATGGAAGGTTGGATGGACGGAAGGACAGACGGATGGATGGACGGACGGAAGGATGGATGGAAGGACGGATGGACGGACGGACGGGATGGATGGATGGATGGACGGACGGACAGACGGATGGATGGACAGACGGATATGTAATAAAGCAAGTATACAGCAACATATTGCGATTATAAAATCTAGGTGCAGTAGAAAGAGATGTTCACTTTCAACTTTTTTTGGTATGCTTAAAAATGTGTTAATAAAATTTAGGAGGAAATCAAAATAATTGTTACTGCATTAAAAATGTTGTAGCTCTCCTACAAGAAGATGGGTCCAGATAAACCTAATTTAATCTGAAGTGCTGTCTCACATGTATTCACAATATTTAAAAAGATGAATCTTGCCAGAATTAAAAGACATACGTGATTCTTTGAAGAATTTCACTAATGCATAGAATTTGCAGTAACAGAAAAGAATCCTTTGACTTCCTCACTCTTCCTAAATCACAGCAGATTCCAGATTCAGAATCAATCAGTATTCTCCGCTGAACTCTAATTAACACTTAAACGTTATTAGTCACCAATGTGAAATCTTGATCGGAGATGACCTCAGGTATTCTAAATGTAAATAAAATTAGATTTAGATCCCTTTTAATTACCTGAGGTGCTGTGAGTAATTACAATGGCAATTGATAAACTTAATTTCTTATTAAAGGGGGAAAAAAAAAACCATGAAAAGTTTCTCTGCTAAATACTTAACTCTTCAGTGGCCATGGCCTATGCAAAAAGAATTTATCTAGATTTATGTGTTAATCATGTAGAATTATAGAGCGTTTTAAAAATTGTATGTGGGCCTTCAAATTCATCATGCATCTCCTAACTTCGTGGGTAGCGTTACTACAACCTCACAAAGGGCAAAACTTCCCCCAAAGGAACTTCATGTCGCAGAAAAGGGAGGTTTCTGGGAGGTGATCTGGTTAAGTAATAATAATGGATGGGCGCTGGGGAGAGTATTGGAATGACTTAATGCACAAAGCCCTGTTGAAGACCGAGTGGAAATCTGTTTTGTCATCTCATCCTTCTTCCTAATTGCGTCACAATACATTGTATAATTCAACCTGTGTGTCACTGTCACTTCTTCCAGTGCACAGGGCCACCGCTGCCGACTCATTATTAGCAGACCAGGGAGGAGAGGAATAATTTTCTGCGGTTCCAACCAAGACATCTTCTCTCCCCCACTTTAAGAAGAAAATGTCTTTTTTATGGAGATTGTTGTAAGGATAATTATTTCTGGAAATAGGAATTGTGGTGGATACGTCTATTTTTCTTAAAAGTTAAAAGCTGTTCGAAGGAGAGCGTGCCTGTGACAGGTGGAAAGATTAGAGAAGTTTCTGAACTCCTTTTTTCTGTTGGCGTGCATATCTAAAAATAGGAAGCAAATTAGACTTGGTAAGTTGTTCAGCCTGTATTAATTTAACTATATTAATTTTTTAAAAGAAAACCAATTATTGTACTTAACTGTATCTGTCTCAAGGTTCTTGGTTTCAAAATCTGCTTCTGGCCTTTACATCTTGCATTTCCCCTTACTTAGGACTCTTGCATCTCCTGTTCCTCATGTGTCTTGATCTTCTCATCTATTTTTCTTTACAATTCTGTGTAGTTTCTTTACTGAAATGATTTAGCATCATCAGTCTGGTATGCTGTCAGGTTTTTGGTAGTAGCTTTTTCTCTTTGTATCTTTTAAAATCCTTTGCCAGTCACTTCTGCATTCTGCCTTTATAGTGTGTCATGTGCCTTTGATATCCCCAAATTTATCTGCACTTATCTTAGGTCTTTCTTTCATTCCACTGACAATTTGTGTTAGTTTACTTTGTAAGCCCTAAGTTGGGCCTTTTAAAAAGGAGTCCCGTAGCCTCACCTGGTGTGGAAGAACATTGAGCAGCCTCACCGTGCAGATTAAAGACTTGTTGGGCGAGCCTTCACCTTCAGGGGGTGGCAGAAACATTTCTGCTCCGGGATCATCAACTTTCTCTGTGAGACAGCTTGATGAGTTGAGAAGAAGTGACAGGTTCATCTTTCCCCTCTTTGTTTCAGCCATTTATCTTTTAGATCCTTGCCTGCCATCTAAATTGTATTGCCAATTTACTGTGGTACTCACTTGCCTCGTCTTGGAAGAGGCTGATTTGCATCCAACTTGAGAGTAAGTGGGAGCGAAAGTTAATCATCTCCTGGCCTTTTGAGCAGATTTGCACTGTGTTTAATTGTAGCATTTGAAATGTTACATGTTTTCTAATGAGAGTCTGTATCCAACTCTGCCTTAACCTGTATCACAGGAGAATGTAACAGCGTCCTAGTCTAGAAAGCTCTGCTCTTCAGAAGCTCTTTAATTGATGTTTTTTTGCATATCTTTCTCCATTTCAGATTAACCTAAGCTATGTTAGCTGCTTTTAAATTCTGCCTACTTGTTTTCGATGACAATTTATTCAATTAAGTGGAATAATTAATAATGAATTGTAGTTGGGCATGGAGGGAAGGAGTACCCTCAGCTCTCCCAAGAGATTCTGAAATGTCATTTCATGGAGATTGTTGTAGGGATAATTATTTTTGGAAAAAGGGAAACAGCTTCAATTGTGATAGGTAAGTCCATTTTTTTTGGAAGTTAAAAGCTGTCCGAAGGGGAATGTGCCTGTGATGAGATCCCGTCTGTCTTCCTGTGCCCCGTGACGAGAAGAACACAGTGTCCTTACTTCTGAGCAGGTGAGGTCCTGAAGAAGCTCATCTGATTATGGGGTTCAGGAGACCCCTGGAGTTCCAGGCTGTAGTGAGAAAGCATGAGCTCTGTGATTGGTCCGCCTGGGCCGCCATTCTCTTCCCGTCTTGTTCTGTCTCTTGCATTCTCCTTGACCTCTTTTCCCAGCATACACTAGTTTTATCTCCATCAAACATCTTTGTGGGGGCTGTCGCCCCCCCCATCAGGGTCTTGGCACCAGCTCCTGCCTCTTCAATACATACTTAGGCAGTGCTGAGAGCTGAGCTGGCCTGGGTCTGTGACCCCTCAGACCTGTGATTAGTGGACTCCAGTTCTCACTTCTTGCCTTTGAGTTCTCAGACTTCTCCCCCTCCTGTTTTTGAGTTGAGCTGACAGGGGCTGCCTCCACCCTTTGCCGCTGCTTCCGAGGCCATATGGGTTTCCTGTATCATGAAAGCTTTTCTTCGTCGGATGCTAATGACTGCCTGTCCACAGGCTCAACACTGTCGCATGTCTCATTTATCCAGCTAAATTTTTCCTGCGTTAAGTGCCTCTTCTGTGTCTATGCAACATTCATAATTTTCTTAGTATTTCCCTCTTGCAAATTATTCCTCCCCCTCCTGCACCATAGAAACACACCTCTCTTTACAGCATTTTCTGTACCCCAAAGGCTGTCACTTACCAAACACGTTGGGAGAGAAAGCTGCTGACAAGGAGGGCAGGAGGTGGACTGGGTATTCTGGTTGGGTGGTTGACATTTTCCTGATGGTACAGCTGGCAGATTTGTCTGGATCTGAGAGTCTCCCACTGGCATATGATAGTTGCTCAGTGAAGAGTCAGTGAATGGGATGAGTGAGGGTTGCCATGAAGCATAGTGAAGAAACCTTGCCACGTTAAAGGGAAAAGAGCATTCTGGGGCCAAGAAGATGGTCAAGTACATTGTGGGACCAAGAGCAAGGCCAAGAACATTCTAGACTATGAGCATTCTGGGGCCAAGAAGATGGCCAAGTACATTGTGGGACCAAGAGCAAGGCCAAGAACATTCTAGACTATGAGCATTCTGGGGCCAAGAAGATGGCCAAGTACATTGTGGGACCAAGAGCAAGGCCAAGAACATTCTAGACTATGAGCATTCTGGGGCCAAGAAGATGACCAAGTATGTTGTGGGACCAAGAGCAAGGCCAAGAACATTCTAGACTATGAGCATTCTGGGGCCAAGAAGATGACCAAGTATGTTGCGGGGCCAAGAGCAAGGCCAAGAACATTCTAGACTATGAGCATTCTGGGGCCAAGAGCAATGTGGCATTGAGAACTTGACTGTGAGCATTCTGGAACCTGGAGTTTGACCAAGTATTCTACATTCTGGGACCTTCCTAGGCCGTTGGCATCAGCGCTGCAGCCTCTGGGTCATGCGTGCCTCACAGGTGTCATCCTGACTTACCTGTGCCTGATGGGTAGGACTTCCTTGAGTAGGGCAGGACATTTTGAAAGGTCGTGATCATACACAGTACTTAGCTCAGTAAGTACACAGAGAAGCAGAGCAGCGTACTGGGTCCTTAAGGTACAGCCAGCCACAGACACAGCTTAAGTCCTTCATGCTGGAGTGCGTACAACTTGGATGAACAAACTCCTGATCCCTGAGAATAGGAAAAAACCTAGACAATTTGAGGATTTTCACTGAGGAAAGTCCACCAGAAGGATAAGCAGCTAGGAGCCCACTAGTAAGCCAGGATGATGTGGTGTAGATCTTGGATGAGGGTGGCTGAGTTTGAAAACTGGAGAAGGCATGGATGAGAGCAATGCTGAGGGAAGGTGAGGCGGGGAGGGGAAGGGGGAGAGAAGGTGCGGTAGGGCAGGGGGAGGAGCCGGGGCTGGGGAGGGAAGGTGCAGCAGGGCGGGGACGGGAGGAGGAGGAAAGGTGAGGGGGGAGGAGAGGAGGGGAGAGAAGGTGCAGCAGGGCGGGGACGGGAGGAGGGGAAAGGTGAGGGGGGGAGGAGAGGAGGGGAGAGAAGGTGCAGCAGGGCGGGGACGGGAGGAGGAGGAAAGGTGAGGGGGTGAGGAGAGGAGGGGAGAGAAGGTGCAGCAGGGCGGGGAGAGGAGGAGGAAAGGTGAGGGGGTGAGGAGAGGAGGGGAGAGAAGGTGCAGCAGGGCGGGGAGAGGAGGAGGAAAGGTGAGGGGGGGAGGAGAGGAGGGGAGAGAAGGTGCAGCAGGGCGGGGAGAGGAGGAGGAAAGGTGAGGGGGGGAGGAGAGGAGGGGAGAGAAGGTGCAGCAGGGCGGGGACGGGAGGAGGAGGAAAGGTGAGGGGGTGAGGAGAGGAAGGGAGAGAAGGTGCAGCAGGGCGGGGAGAGGAGGAGAAGGAAAGGTGAGGGGGGCGGGGAGAGGAGGATAGGGAAGGTGAGGTGGGGGAGTGGGGAGAGAAGTGGGAGGGTCCATCTGTGCACATCCCAGTGTCTGGAACTGTCTGGTGGGCGTCCTGTTGGCTCATGAGACAGGACCCCAGAGGGGACGCTGGACAGTATCATTTGGAACCCCATCTCCTTCCCCAGATGGTAGGGGAGAAGTGCTGATGGAAGCAGGATGGAGCCCTCAGAGGTGTAGGTTCAGACTGACAGGAGACAGACCGGCTGCAGGGCCTCCCACATGCGGTGCCCTTCGGCTTCTCTTTCAGAGGAGGGAATGTTAGTGTGTTTGTGCTTCTGAGCACGGGATCCCTGGTCCTTCTGAAGCCTGGAGCCTGGCAAATGGTCAGCGGCCTGCTCCTGCCCTCCAGCCCAGGGTGACTGTGGGAATCAAACGTTCCTGATTTCTGGCAGCTTGACTTTGGGGTGAAATTTTAAGGAACCACTGTGCTGTGAAGAAATGCATGGAAGAGGAAGGGATATGTGTTTCCTGCAGCGTGACTGATGTCCCTTTACCACAAATCCTGCTTTACACCGTAACCGGATACACATATTAAACGTGAAATACGCCGTATTTGTTTGAGCACAGGGTTTTTGTTTTGTTTTTCTTAAATTATGTTCTTTCCCCTTTTCGAAAATCCAGCTGGCCTGGACATGGTAGAAATTTCCCCTCATTCTAAAATTCTGAAATTAATGTCAGCAGCCTTGACTTTGCTCCGTCCTGAAGGTAACTGTTTATTACAGTCGGCATTTAAATCCCCCGATTAATAGGAGCAATTAAACAATAGCTTCATTTCCAGCAAATTAACAACCCTAATAGGTAATTGCGACATAAATGAAGATAAATTTGTTTTAATACAATGAGATAAAAAGAATACAGACAAGAACTGAATTTCAGATTAAGAATTCAGACTACTTCCTTACTTCAGGAAAACTTAAAACTTCGCTAGAAGAAATTAAAGCAAGCTTGGCTTTTTACCAGTCTATCTTCGATTAGAGAGTTGTTTGCTTTAAAAAATATGTATATAGAGTCACATTTTGTGCTTTGATACTCAGGAGGTAAGGCATCAAAGGACTGCTTTGATATAGGTGAGGTAAGGCATCAAAGGATTACCACCCAGCAGCCGCGCTCTCCTAATGGCATGCTTGGGGCACAGCAAGTCCTAATGACTTGCTCGCACAGTTGATTCCTGGCCACAGCCTCTCATTAGGCTTTCACCGACAAGGAACCAAAAAGCAAATGCATAGAAGAGCATTTCCTGTTTACACACCCCTGAGTTAAATGTATGACCTGTTCGTCACTTGTAGGATGTCTTACCTTCCTCGTTAGTATTCGTTCTGATCGGAAGATTATTCTGATGGTATAGAATTTGTCCCGTTGTGATGTGGAAGTGCTTGGACCAGACTCGTTTGTGAATGCAGCATCTGTGTGAAGGATGGGTTGGAATGGGTAGATTTGGGGTGAATAGCTAAGTGCTGATTTTAAAGGTCGTGACCAAAAAAAATGATGAAAGCCTCTTCTTCTAGAACAACGATAATGAGTTTCTCCTTGTGGGGTCGCTGTGCTTACGGGGTTAAAGAAACATGGGTTAAAGAAACTATTAAAGTTTAGCTAAAACTGTATCACTGAGCGTGTGTCACCTTTTCAGAACTCATCTTGGTAGGTTCGAATCATCAGATGATATGTAAGTAGCCTAGAATTCTGTGTGCAGCCAAAGTATTAATCCAGTAGAAGGGTGGAGGGTTTTAGATATGCAAGTCTCGAAACAAAATATGTGTGTGCTTTTCAGGAAACAGCTGGAACCAGGCTGCTGAAGTCAGCAGCCTCCTCTCCCCACACCCCTGCACACTCCCCCTTTCCTGAGCATCCAGGTAGAAATGACCTGTATCTTCTAACCACCCCAGGTAGCTTTCCAAAGCATAGATGTCTTCACTTGTTGGACAATTTGAATAATCCCCATTGCCTTAAGGACAGGTCACACTTGCCACTCTTCTCTGCACATCAGGTCCTTAAAGCACGTCTAGTTGCCCGTTTTAGCTTCTCCCCCCACCTTCTCATAACCTTCCTACCCCAGCCCCGCTGTGGATCCATGCATTCGGGGTGTGCATGTCAGTGACCGGCAGGCCTTGGCCCTGGGAAGTTAAATACAGCATGGCCTCAAGCATTTCCCAAAGAGCTTCCAGCTCCATGGAATTGGCTCATTGTCTTGAACACGGGCCGACTGTATTCTTGAGTAGACAGCACAGTTTGGCAGGATCTCCAGAGGTATGTAAGTGCCAGGCCATGCCGTGGGTCCCATGGTTCGCTAATTGTCGTTAAGGAACATGCTGTAGCCAGAAAACCCAAGAGATGCTCACGGATGTATGTGTTTCCTTGCATGGCTGTGTTTTGACTTAGCTTTTTTTTTTTTTTTTTTTTTTGAGACGGAGTTTTGCTCTTGTTACCCAGGCTGGAGTGCAATGGTGCGATCTCGGCTCACCGCAACCTCCGCCTCCTGGGTTCAGGCAATTCTCCTGCCTCAGCCTCCCAGGTAGCTGGGATTACAGGCACGCGCCACCACGCCCAGCTAATTTTTGTATTTTTAGTAGAGACGGGGTTTCACCATGTTGACCAGGATGGTCTCGATCTCTTGACCTCGTGATCCACGCACCTCGGCCTCCCAAAGTGCTGGGATTACAGGCTTGAGCCACCGAGCCCGGCCTTGACTTAACTTTTCTTTAAACTCAAAACACAGATCATAGGGAAACACATTTCAGAGATGGGCTTGAGTTGTGAACAGTGTAGAGTACACGTCCTCTAGCGTTTAACTCTGAGATTTTCATGGTGAAAAAATCTCTGCTTCAGATTTCTCTTCACTCCTAAGTCACACATTCTGAACTACATAGATAATTTGGTAATTAATTTCTTCTTAATTAATAAGATAGTTTAATGATCACTCTAATTTAAAACTGAGTTGAGACGTGAGAGGATCTTTCATTTGTTACTGGAAGATTTACAGCCAGTAGTGGCTGTCATTCTTTATGGGAGGTCTCCAGGTAAGCACCCTATGGTTCAAATGGAAGAGCCCTTTCTTTTTCTTTTCTTTTTTTTTTTTTTTTGAGAAGGACCAGGGACAAACTGCCCCTAATATGCCTTGCCCAAACTCCTGACACACAGAGTCATGATAAACAATGAGATGGCACTGTTGATTTCTTTGCTTTGTTTTTTTGTTTTTTGAAATGAATTCTTGCTCTGTCATCCAGGCTGGAATGCAGTGGTGTGATCTTAGCTAACAGCTCACTGCAACCTCCACCTTCCAGGTTCAGGCATTTCCCTTGCCTCAGCCTCCCAAGTAGCTGAGACTACAGGTACATGCCACGTTGCCTGGCTAATTTTTGTATTTTTAATAGAGCTGGGGTTTCACCATGTTGACCAGGCTGGTCTCAAACTCCTGACCTCAGGTGATCTGCCTGTCTCAGCCTCCCAAAGTGCTGGGATTACAGGTGTGAGCCACCATGCCCAGCCTGGAAGAGCCTTTCAATGAAAGGTGAAGTAAATGTCACCTTTGGGTGGAGACACCAAAGCTAGAGACAAGATATGCAGTGCCCCCCAGCTGCATAAATTTAGCTTTTAAAATAGTTTTGTAGAGTAAAATTAAATGTTTAGTCTCATGCCAATTAAATTTCATTAGTGTGTCTATGGTGAACATTTGAAATGCTGTTTTACCGGAGGTGTCGTTCATACTTGAATTCCTACCTAGCAGTGCTCACCGGGAATTACTTGCCCTTCTCCTGAGCACTGGCCTCAGTGTGCTCCAGCTTTCCCAGTAGCAGAGGAATCCTCTCCCAAACGCTGTCTTGATTTATACCAAGTCCTTAGTTATCGTCTCATGGTGGCCCTTCAGTGTCACTGGAATCTATATGCTTTCTCTGTCTTCCTTGTTCTCTGCCCCTACTTTTCCCCATCCTTTGTGTGTCTTCTGGTACCCCACAAAGCTTTTGCATGGGATTTGTCTGAGATCTCTGCTTATTTCAGAAGAGACTGTGGCCCTTACCCAGTAGTGCTAATGCAGAGAAATACCAGGAGTGGACAAGCCATCTTCCCCAACATGAAAGAGCCCAGTTTTGCCAAGGAGCAATTGAAGAACTAGAAATAGAACAGTGTAGTGGTAAGATTTGCCTTTGAGGTCGCGCTGCCATGTGTTCAGGGCCCTTAGGATGCAGTCAGGGAGACTGATAGGGAAGCGGCTTTGGTCACTAGCTGTGGAAGGATAAGTCGTAGATCAAGGCAGTGGCCACGAAGATGAATCTCTGAAAAACTCTGGTGGTTGAACCAATAATTCGTTAGGTCTGTTCTGTTCATGCTGAGGAGTGGGTTGTGCCGTCAGTGGAGCTAGGCAGGAAGCAAGTCTGAGAGGCGAGGAGGCGCAGGCTGGGCAGTGTGGACGAAGGTGCCTCTGATAGATCCAAGGGGAGATGCTGAGTTGGTCATTGGCTACACAAGTCTAGAGGGCGGGATGTGAGGCAGAGCGCTTTACAGTGATGGCAGTGTCGGGAGCTCCTGGCACTGAGGTGGCAACTGAGACATTGGCGAGATTGCCCAGGCGGAAGGCATGGAAAAAAGAGGACGCCAGGGAAGCATCCTCACTTTAAGAACCAGCAAGGGAGGATGGGAAAGAGAAGTTCCAGCCAGAGGAAGAAAACCAGGGACTTCAGCGTTCATGGAAGCCCAAGGAGGATGCAGAAGAGGACAGGAGGGAGTGACCAGGAATGCCACATCCTGCTCAGAGGTCCTGAAATGTGAGCCTTAGCCCCTGGGCAGCTCCCAGTGACCATGGCAATGGCAGGCTGGGCCCAGGAATTGCAGAGAGCAGGAGAGGCAGAATCCAGCAGCATCCTGGGCTTTCCAAAAGGCCTGGCTGGGAATGGGGTGTGTCATACAGTGGAATTGGAGCAGCCTTGGGGAGTATCTCCTGTGTGCCAGTCACCACACTCAGTCCTTTTCATCATCTGGGTTAGTCACCCAAATAAAATTTAGAAATTGATGAGAAACTGAGGGTACAGGGCAAAAGAACACCTGATTTCCTGCTGTGGAAGCCAGGACAGTCTATTGGGGAGCTCAGGGAAGTGGGGTGTTTGATTGCCACATGGTGGCGTCATGAGCAGTTGTGCAGCTGTCGGACTGCCCTCGTGGACTCACTGCCTGGTTTTTTTCTCACCTGCAAAATGGAAGAGCTGAGAGGATGAAGTGAGTTAATAGATGGGAAGTGTAGACCACCCAGCCCTGTTCAGACTTTGAGCAGCAAAGAGGAGGAGCAGAGCCAAGATCTGCCCTGTTTATAGAGGGCACGAGGCTGGCCCGGAGGCTCCTCGTGCGACCAGAGGCTGTTTCTTGCCTCATTGTGTGTGATTTAGAAACAAGGTGGAAGGATAAATTGGGCCTTATGTCAGGGTTTAATGAAGTCTTGTTTGGGAGCTGGAGTCTTATTTTTAACCACTAATTAAAGGGTGCTGTTTAGTGCTACAAAAAAGAACATTTACAGTTTGTGGGGAAAGTAAATGTATACCTCACTTTTTTTGTTAAGTTCTTAATCTCTCTTTTTTTTAATTGAAGAATAGAAACATACATGAAAGTATACTTGGGCTTAAAAAGTTGTCACAAAATTATTCTCAGGTCATGAAGGGCCCATTTCCAGCCCCCAGAACTCCCTGCGCCCTGCCCCAGGCACCTGCCTGCTTTGCTTCCTAAAGATGGGCACACCTCTCCCTTCTGACCCTGTGGTGGGGCCGTCTTGGCTTTCACCTTCTACAGTGTACACACACACACAGGCACAAACACACACACAGACACACACAGGCACACAGACACGCACACACACACAGGCACACAGACCCACACAGGCACACGCGCACACACAGGCACACAGACGCGCGCGCACACGCGCACACGCACAATTGAAGGGGCTAGTTAAAGGTGTCTTTTCTCTGTTATCCAGACACAATTTTAAAATTATAGAGGAAGTGACTTAAAAGAACGCTGCGCATTGCTGTTGGAGTCTCAGAGGGTACTTGGCAGTGTCAGTAGCAAGGGCAAATGTTTTCAGTACCTGTTGACACTGATTTGGATTTAGGAGTAGCTCATGTGGGAGTCACAGCGACTTTGCTGCCAAATTTGAGAAAAGATGGAATCTCAAGGACAAAGCTTCCAGATTTTTTTTTTATTAATTTTTTTTGAGACAGAGTCTCACTCCGTTGCCCAGGCTGGGGTGCAGCGGCATGATCTTGGCTAACTGCAGCCTCCACCTCCCAAGTTCAAGCGGTTCTCCTGTCTCAGCCTCCCAAGTAGCTAGGATTACTGGCATGCACCACCACATCTGGCTAATTTTTGTATTTTTAGTAGGGACAGGGTTTCACCATGTTGGCCAGGCTGGATTCAAACTGCCGACCTCAGGTGATCTGCCCACCTCGGCCTCTCAAAGTGCTGGGATTTCAGTTGTGAGCCACTGTACCTGATTTTTTTTAAGTAAGTCCATGCAATTGTGTTTCTTACCAAAGCACCCACACACGTTTACATTGAACATATTTATGTCTACATATGTATTTATATAAAACAGCAAATTCATTTCTTGAATAATTAAATATAGACGGAAACTCAATGGTTAGGAAAAGCTTCCCAGACTGCATAGTCTGGGGTGAGATCAACATTTTAAACCTATTAATATGTAAATATTCTAAAGTTTATGAGTAATTAACGATTACAGTCACAGAAGAACAGCTCTGTCCCGTGACATTCCACCCATTTTCTTTGAGTTGTTTTTTTGGGGGTAGGAATGGACGGAGGGTTCCTCCACTCACAGACCCTCCCAACTTTCTTCCCTCTAGAAGCTCTTGTGAGCTTACTCAGCCTGCTGCAGAGTTGTTCAGGGATGGACTTAAGATGTCTCGGATGGGCCGGGCGTGGTGGCTCATGCCTGTAATCCCAGTGCTTTGGGAGGCTGAGGTGGGTAGATCACAAGGTCAGGAGATTGAGACCATCCTGGCCGACATGGTGAAACCCCGTCTCTACTGAAAATACAAAAATTAGCTGGGTGTGGTGGCGCGTGCCTGTAGTCCCAGCTACCTGGGAGGCTGAGGCAGGAGAATCGCTTGAACCAGGGAGTTGGAGGTTGCAGTGAGCTGAGACTGCGCCGCTGCACTCCAGCCTAGAGACAAAGCAAGACTCCGTCTCAAAACAAAGAATGTCTTGGATGGCAGTGGTCACACTAGTTTTTTTGCCTGTCCAAACAATTCATTTAGGGATGACTTTAGGCCCAGAGATTCCAGCCATCCCTGGGACATCGAGCAAATAGCAGCAATAGCAGTTGGCAAATTTGTGGCTGTTTGTGTAGTCAGTTTGCATTTCCAAGATGGGGGAGACATGGGCAAATGTTACAAAGTTGTCCCTTCCCTTCCTCTATTCTGCATGCTGCTGCTACTGTTCCTGCTGCTGCTCCTGCTCCTGCTCCTGCTCCTCCTCCTGCTCCTCCTCCTCCTCCTCTTCCTCCTCCTCCTCCTCCTCCTCTTCAAGTCAGATGCTTTTTGTTCTTCATTAAATAAGTTTTCCCTTATTCTTACCGGTTACCTTGTAGTTTTAAAGTAGGCTGTTCATTTTAGAACAATATACTTATAAATCATTTCTTTTCCATTTCTGTTTGGAAGCAGGAAGAGCATAGCAGTTATAGGTAGAGGGGAAATAGGACTAATATGAAAAAAAACAGTGGAGTTTAAAAACTACTACCAGTTATTGGAGGCCGTGACTGCGTTTTATTTTGTAATTGATATGGTAGAACAATAATTATATGGACAGAAGAATTTTAGCAGTTAACAATGCTAGATGCTCATACTTTATGCATCCTGTCTGTAGTATGATGAGAAGCTTTGTTGTAAAAATGTTCTCTTTACTCGTGAACTGACTCTTCTGGACTCCAAGTAGGAAGGATAGAACAAACATTCATTTCTGTTTGAAGTTTCATAAAATAGGGGTTTTAATAACATATTTGACTTGTCTTAGAAACTGACTCAGATCTTCCCTTGGCATGGAAAACATTTATAGAAAATGTCTACGAATCTCTCAAAGCATCCGTCCTCGTGCTGTTTAATTCTGACAGCTGTGCATTTCTTACGAGGGTGAAGTCAGTGTGGTCATCGGGCTGAACAGTAGCCACTCTGAGGCTGGGAGTAAAATCAGATTTCAGTGTAGTTGATTATCAAAGCCCCTTTTTGCTATTTTTCAAAAAGAAAGTAGCAATACTTTAGCACTCACCCAGGCAATTAGGATTTTTGTCTGATTTACTTTTGGTTTTTGCAATTTTAGTATACCTAGACCAACACATTTTGCATCTGTTGAAACCTTAGATTTTATCTTTGAGTTCACATAATGACTTTTAAAATATTCTAATAAATGTCTTCAAGACCCCAGATCAATATGCCAATGGTTCTGAAGTGACGGAGTGCTGCGATATTCCTCTGTAATTTAAACATGATTAGCTGATGAAGGTTATGATCAATACACTACCGGAAGATAAATTAATTGATACCATCCTTTCAGGATGATAAGAGGCCTATTGGAGGTGGGATGTAACTAATGAAGCCGCTTCTTCATCTCCGTGAGCCATTTTTTATAGATTGCATTTTCACTTAATCATATTTATACTGTCATTCATTTACATGAAGCCCGTAGGCTGTGGACAAACCAGTTTCTTATTAAAATTTTATTCATTTGGAAAAGAAATTATCTGCAAACACTATATGGGCCCCGTCTATATTAGCACCTATTGCTGGGGAGAGAGGATGTGTTCCTTTCCATGGATATCTTTGAAAATAGCAACTACCTAGGCAAAGACAAGGATGGAATATCATTGAACTTAATTACTGCTAGACCCCAAAGACACACATCTATTCAAATAAAAACTGTATTTACTCTGCGGTAGTGACACCTATGGGTGTAGGAAGAGTTTTCTAATCGTTGGCTTCCTTTCCAATTAAATTCAGTGTGCTTTATCAGTGAGCCTATTTGCCAAGAGAAGTTATGGCTGGTTGAGTTTAGATTTGTATTGATTAAGATAAACTTCCAATGTGTTCAGTCATATATTTAAATAAAAAAGGTCTTTGATATAATTACATGTCCTTGAGTATAATTCTATATGATAGCTGTTCTCACTCATAGGTGGGTGTTGAACAATGAGAACACATGGACACAGGGAGGGGAGCGTCACACACTGAGGTCTGTGGCGGGGAAACTAGGGGAGGAACAGCAGGGGGTGGGAGTTGGGGAGGGATAGCATGGGGAGAAATGCCAGATATAGGTGACACAGAGGAAGGCAGCAAACTACACTGCCATGTATGTACCTATGCAACAATCTTGCATGTTCTTCACATGTACCCCCAACCTAAAATGCAGTAATATGTATGTGTGTGTGTGTGTGTGTGTGTGTGTGTGTGTGTGTGTGTATGTATGTATATGAAGAATTCTTTAGGCTTTGGGGAAAATAAAAAAGATTTTTGTTTTCCAAGGGGTTTGGTTAAATTGCCCTGCCTTATTTAGGATTATTTTTGTTCCAAGTAACTGGAAAAATTAGAATAACTTTTTTTTTTCCTTTTTATTGCATTTTAAGTTTTGGGGTACATGTGCAGGACATGCAAGATAGTTGCATAGGTACACACATGGCAGTGTGATTTGCTGTCTTCCTCCCCTTCACCCACATCTGGCATTTCTCCCCCTGCTATCCCTCCCCAGCTCCCCCCACCCCCCGCTGCCCCTCCCCTAGAATAACCAAAGGAGATAGGTGTGTATTTTTTTTTTTTGCTTCCCATTCTTCTGAGGTGGTCTGTGCAGGGCTGCTGAGGCCCTTGTGGAGTCAGGGGACCAGAGGCAGAGTCTGGCTTCATCTCTCTCCCACGTGGCTTCCATTCCCAGTGTCACCTTGTGTCCCACGACACTGCAGAGGCTACGTAACATTTGTGCATTTCAGACATCAAGTAGGAAAAACTTAGAAGAATATGGGCAAAGGGAAGCTCTCTGGGAAGATCCCTGAAAGCTGCCCTGTGATCCTTCTGCTCTCATCCCACCGGCCAGAGCTTGTGTACCTGGCCATGTCCAGCTGATTCGGGGTCGGGGGTCGGGAGGAGGCTCTGGAAAATGTCGTATTTATTGTGGTTGTCTTGTGCTCGGTGAAACAGCAGGAATGCTATTACCCTGAAAAAAGGAAATAACAGATTCGACAACAGACTGATGATCTCTGCTCTGTTCCTGAATTTGGAAACTGATTCACATGGATTTCCTTTTGTCTGTGTGCCCACCAGTTGCCCAGAAGATTGTTGCCACGAGGAAGAAGCAGCAGCTGTCCATAGGCCCCTGCAAGTCACTCCCCAATTCTCCCAGCCACTCCTCCGTCTGTTCGGCCCAGGTGTCCGCCGTGCACATCAGTCAGGTACGTTGGGCGACGTGAGAAGTCGGACCGAAAGACACCTTAGCAGCAAAGAGAACGTGCAGACAGCGTTCCCAGCCAATGCTAAGATTAAACTTTTTTTTTCTTTTCAACTTTATAAGTAACAGCATGTTGTAATTGACTTAACATTTTCTTCAGAAACTGCTGTGGCCAACTGATTTTTATGGGAATCATTCTTTAATGTTTTCGTCTTCATGCTGCCTGTGTTATGAGGCATGCTGGCCCAGGGGTGGCGGGAGGTGTGTGCTGCGGTCCTCGCTGGTGATTTAAACCACCCTGCTCTGGTCATGGTCCTCGTCTGCTCATAGGTTGAACAGTTCTGAGTGAATCTTAATGGCCAATCTCGCTTTATCTTTAAATTTGGTAGCGGCATTCCGTTGTAATTACCATCTCCCTCAGGTCCCATAGGCACCACTCTCTTTCCATAACAACATTTTGCAAAATTATTTACTTGGAAGCAAATGAAATAATTGTCACTTTGAAGAACCGAAACCAAAAACCTCTTAAGGAAACAGTTGGCTTTGTTTTTGCCTGTGCTTGCTTTCTGATTATGTTTCTTGGGCAGGCATTCCGTTGGCACTTTTTTTTTTAAGGATATGGTGAAAAGGTTTGGTGTAACGCTTTCAGTTTGCGTGGGAAGCCAGTAAATTATGGCACGTGTTGTCAGAGCCTGGAAAGGTACAGTCATGAGTGTTAATGTTGGCTGGGCTGAGTGGCACATGCCCATAATTCCAGCACTTTTGGGAGCTCAAGGAGAGCAGATTGCTTGAGCTCAGTAGTTCAAGACCAGCCTGGGCAACATGGCAGAACTACATTTCCATATCTATAAAAAATAGAAAAATTAGCTGGGTGTGGTGGCCTGTACCTGTGGTCTCAGGTACTTGGGAGGCTGAGGTGGGAGGATCACCTGTGCTCAGGAGAAGATCTAGGCTGCAGTGAGAAGATTAGGCCATTGCACTCCAGCCTGGGTGACAGAGTGAGACCCTGTCTCAAAATAAAAAACATGTCTTCACTTGCTATGTTTAATTTTCTGTGAGTCTTGAAATATTTTTCAAGAGCACTCAGATTTTCCCAGTGTCGTTTTCAGAATGTTGGTTGTGGTTACTGATCTAGAGCAGTGGAGGAACCGTAGAATCCATGGAAGCAACACTTTTCATTTTCAGAGGAAAGAGAAACCATCAAATTTGAACTCTCAGAAACCTTCTGAGTTAAAGACACTTCTTTCTCTTCTGTTGCTTTCCTTAGAAGACACTACTGAGAAAGATGATTGGCATATTGCAGGAAGAGGCCCCGTAGCCTTGATGCTGACAGACCTGGCAAAGCCGTAGACACAAGTCAGCCTATCTCACGTGTCCCTTCCGTGGGGTTCCTGCTAACTTGTTGGTTATGACCTTGCGTCAGTGGAGACCTTGGGTTCCTGAGTGTTGTTAGTAAAACCTTGGGTTTTAATCATTTCAGACAAGTAATGGCGGTGGGAGTTTAAGCGACTATTCCTCCTCCGTTCCATCGACTCCCAGCACCAGCCAGAAGGAGCTTCGGATCGACGTTCCTCCCAGTGCCAACACGCCCACGCCCGTTCGCAAGCAGTCCAAGCGCCGGTCCAACCTTTTCACCGTGAGTGTCAACCCTGGGTGGAGATTTGAGCGCCATTCTGAAGAGTGTCCATTAACATAAACCTGGTTGCGTGATTCAGTGGTATTTGTAGAATCTCAACTATATCAATGGGAATAGCATTGATTTCTGTGGAACGCTGAGAAAATTATGAGAAGCAAAGATTTGGATGTCGAGTAGAATGGGAGTTTCTTGGTGTGGACGGGTACAGATTGTTATGTCAGAAATGAAGAGCTGTGGGTGTGTATAAAGGCACTTGTTACCCTGTGGCTCCAGCTAAAGACATGTCACACTGGATACAAAGAGATGGCAAAACTCTGCCAAGATTCCCAGATGTGTGTCTCTAGCCATTCAGATGATGATAAGCTGTTACAGTCCACAGGCCCTCTTCTGCTGCTGCTGAGGTGCCTCTGGTGGAGGCGGGGGATGGGGAGATGCCTTCTGGAGGCTCATTGCCATGAGGCTTTCCACTTGGTTTCTTTTCCCTTTTGAGACGGGGAAAAAAAGGAAGTCTGCCTAGACTGGAGTGCAGTGGTTCAGTCCTCAAATCCTCCCACTTCAGCCTTCTGAGTCCCTGGAACCACAGGCATGCATCACTGTGTGTGGCTAATTTTTTTTTTTGAGAGCCGGAGTCTTACTGTGTTGCCCAGGGTAATCTTGAACTCCTGGGCTCAAGCCATCCTTGCACCTTGGCCTCCTGAAGTGCTGGGATTACAGGCATCAGCCATAGTGCACAGCCAGCACGTTTAGTACTTAAAAACTCTCTGGGTGATTAAGATGCAAAGAATCCCTGAACTACGGAAGAGACAAAAATGCTACCATCCTGTCTCTCCCCTGTGCCCAGCAGACATTACCAATCAATCTGGAGTCTACACAGTTGGGCCCCAGACTCCAGGCATAGCTGCTGTCAGGTGACTGAAGCCCTTTGACTTGAGAAGAACGCTCTCTCCCTGGATCACCTCTGTGCATGACTAGTATATGCTTTTTAAATAGTGGGCCTCAACCTGGGTGGTTTTGCTCTCCAAGGACATTTGGCAGTTTCTGGAGAATCTTCGGGCTGTTACCGCAGGAGTATGAGAGTGGGAAGGTAAGGTACTGCGGACGTCTAGTCCTGGGTATCAACCAAGGGTGCTGCAGAGCATCAGCAGATCGGCCCCTCGCAGCAGGGAATGCCCAGCCCCCGGGTCAGTGGTGTCCTGTTTTAAACCATCTGACTTGCATTTTTGGTTGATCACTGCTGACCCAGACGCAAAGCTTAATATGTCCTATTGGGTTAAAGGAAGACTCTATAGGGGTGACTGGGAGTCTGATTTGCTGCCCCTTTGTGAAGAGGAACTTGATGTGATGTTACAGTTCCTGCCACATCTGGGAGATCCCCTGTCTCTCTGCCACATATCCGAGGCAGTCTCTCACTGGGTACTCATGACTGTGGAAGTGGTTGCCAACAGCACACACCTCCTCCTCCCCAGCCTCCCCTTGCCTTTGCTGGGTGTCTTGCGCCAGATCAGCTCCCACAGAGGCCAGTGCTGGGCAGCAGGGTGAGGACTGATCAGACAGACCAGGCTCAGACCCTGGCCTCCACTGCTGACGGATGTTTGACCTTAGGCAAATTACCTGACCTCTCTCAGCTGGAAACCATAGTACTTGGGGCTGCCGGGAAGACTTCCTGGAGGAGACAGACGAGACCTGGTGGCATTGCTTTTGTTATTTTCTCACTACCGTTGATACTATAAAATGATTCCTGGTAGTGTCAGGCATATGCGATAGATGAGGAGGCAGGTATATAGGTTTCTGCAAAATACAGGTGAGTATCTCTCATGCTTAAATTAGTACATGGATAAGATATTTTATTGGACAGTTTCTTCAGACACACCAAGAACAGCAGTAGTCACCTAAATAAATAGCTGCTTCCCAGCTCTGTCAACCACCTGCAGCCCCTCTCTACACCCAGGCTGGGGGGCTCTGGGTTGACGTGTTTCCTCCCAGAACAGGCTGCACAGTGACTCGGTGGCTGGAGAAACCAATCACCAGAGCTGCAGCTGGACTGAGAGAGAATGGGCTGTGGGCAGGCGGCCCGTGCCCTGGAGGAGGGGCAGGCTCATCATCCTGGTAGTCGAGAACCTTCTGTCTCTCTGTTAAGGGAGTGGAGTGGGGCGAGCATTCATTCCCAGACACCTTCTGAGGGCTACATTTACTGCTTGTTGACTTTGCTTTGTCTTCTAAGGAGAGAAATTTAAAAACCACAAAATATCTTTAAAAATGGGAATATTTATAAGGAGAATATTTGCCACCTTCCCATGCCCTTCCTTCATAAGCTCTGGAACTGGCGTGTGCCAGAAGGTAGTATCCCACTGGGCAGTGATGCTGGTGATGGTGGTGATGGTGATGATGGTGGTGATGGTGGTGATGGTGATGGAGTGATGGTGGTGATGGTGGTGAAGATGGTGATGGAGTGATGGTGGTGATGGAGTGATGACGATGGTGATAGTGGTAGTGATGATGGTGATGGTAATGAAGATGGTGATGGAGTGATGGTGGTGATAGTGGTGAAGATGGTGATGGAGTGATGATGGTGATAGTGGTACTGATGATGGTGATGGTAATGAAGATGGTGATGGAGTGATGGTGGTGATAGTGGTAGTGATGATGGTGATGGTAATGAAGATGGTGATGGAGTGATGATGGTGATAGTGGTGAAGATGGTGATGGAGTGATGATGGTGATAGTGGTAGTGATGACGGTGATGGTAATGAAGATGGTGATGGAGTGATGGTGGTGATAGTGGTAGTGATGATGGTGATGGTAATGAAGATGGTGATGGAGTGATGGTGGTGATAGTGGTGAAGATGGTGATGGAGTGATGATGGTGATAGTGGTAGTGATGATGGTGATGGTAATGAAGATGGTGATGGAGTGATGGTGGTGATAGTGGTAGTCATGATGGTGATGGTAATGAAGATGGTGATGGAGTGATGGTGGTGATAGTGGTAGTCATGATGGTGATAGTGGTGAAGATGGTGATGGAGTGATGGTGGTGATAGTGGTGAAGATGGTGATGGAGTGATGGTGGTGATAGTGGTGAAGATGGTGATGGAGTGATGGTGGTGATAGTGGTGAAGATGGTGATGGAGTGATGATGGTGATAGTGGTGAAGATGGTGATGGAGTGATGGTGGTGATAGTGGTGAAGATGGTGATGGAGTGATGATGGTGATAGTGGTGAAGATGGTGATGGAGTGATGATGGTGATAGTGGTAGTGATGATGGTGATGGAGTGATGGTGGTGATAGTGGTAGTGATGATGGTGATGGTGGTGAAGATGGTGATGGAGTGATGATGGTGATAGTGGTAGTGATGATGGTGATGGAGTGATGATGGTGATGGTGGTGAAGATGGTGATGGAGTGATGGTGGTGATAGTGGTGAAGATGGTGATGGAGTGATGATGATGGTGATAGTGGTAGTGATGATGGTGATGGTAATGAAGATGGTGATGGAGTGATGATGGTGATAGTGGTAGTGATGATGGTGATGATGGTGATGGTGGTAATGAAGATGATGATGGAGTGATGATGATGGTGATAGTGGTAGTGATGATGGTGATGGTGGTAATGAAGATGGTGATGGAGTGATGATGTCGTGATGGTGGTAGTGATGATGGTGATGGAGTGATGACGATGGTGATAGTGGTAGTGATGATGGTGATGGTAATGAAGATGATGATGGAGTGATGATGATGGTGATAGTGGTAGTGATGATGGTGATGGTGGTAATGAAGATGGTGATGGAGTGATGATGGTGATAGTGGTAGTGATGATGGTGATGGTGGCGGTGATGATGGTGATGGTGGTGATGAAGATGATGATGGAGTGATGATGGTGACAGTGGTAGTGATGATGGTGATGATGGTGATGGTGGTGATGAAGATGATGATGGAGTGATGATGGTGATAGTGGTAGTGATGATGGTGATGATGGTGATGGTGGTAATGAAGATGATGATGGAGTGATGATGGTGATAGTGGTAGTGATGATGGTGATGGTGGTGATGAAGATGATGATGGAGTGATGATGGTGATAGTGGTAGTGATGGTGGTGGTGGTGATGAAGATGATGATGGAGTGATGATGGTGATAGTGGTAGTGATGATGGTGATGGTGGTAATGAAGATGATGATGGAGTGATGATGGTGATAGTGGTAGTGATGATGGTGATGATGGTGATGGTGGTGATGAAGATGATAATGGAGTGATGATGGTGATAGTGGTAGTGATGATCGTGATGGTGGTAATGAAGATGATGATGGAGTGATGATGGTGATAGTGGTAGTGATGATGGTGATGGTGGTAATGAAGATGATGATGGAGTGATGATGATGATGGAGTGATGATGGTGATAGTGGTAGTGATGATGGTGATGGTGGTGATGAAGATGGTGATGGAGTGATGGTGGTGATGGTGGTGAAGATGGTGATGGTAATGAAGATGGTGATGGAGTGATGATGGTGATAGTGGTAGTGATGATGGTGATGGTGGTGAAGATGGTGATGGAGTGATGATGGTGATAGTGGTAGTGATGATGGTGATGGTAATGAAGATGGTGATGGAGTGATGGTGGTGATAGTGGTGAAGATGGTGATGGAGTGATGGTGGTGATAGTGGTAGTGATGCTGGTGATGGTGGTGAAGATGGTGATGGAGTGATGATGGTGATAGTGGTAGTGATGATGGTGATGGTAATGAAGATGGTGATGGAGTGATGGTGGTGATAGTGGTGAAGATGGTGATGGAGTGATGGTGGTGATAGTGGTAGTGATGATGGTGATGGTAATGAAGATGGTGATGGAGTGATGGTGGTGATGGAGTGATGATGGTGATAGTGGTAGTGATGATGGTGATGGTGGTGATGAAGATGGTGATGGAGTGATGGTGGTGATGGTGGTGAAGATGGTGATGGTAATGAAGATGGTGATGGAGTGATGATGGTGATAGTGGTAGTGATGCTGGTGATGGTGGTGAAGATGGTGATGGAGTGATGATGGTGATAGTGGTAGTGATGATGGTGATGGTAATGAAGATGGTGATGGAGTGATGGTGGTGATAGTGGTGAAGATGGTGATGGAGTGATGGTGGTGATAGTGGTAGTGATGCTGGTGATGGTGGTGAAGATGGTGATGGAGTGATGATGGTGATAGTGGTAGTGATGATGGTGATGGTAATGAAGATGGTGATGGAGTGATGGTGGTGATAGTGGTGAAGATGGTGATGGAGTGATGGTGGTGATAGTGGTAGTGATGATGGTGATGGTAATGAAGATGGTGATGGAGTGATGGTGGTGATAGTGGTGAAGATGGTGATGGAGTGATGATGATGGTGATAGTGGTGAAGATGGTGATGGAGTGATGATGATGGTGATAGTGGTGAAGATGGTGATGGAGTGATGATGGTGATGGTGGTAGTGATGATGGTGATGGTAATGAAGATGCTGATGGAGTGATGATGGTGATAGTGGTGAAGATGGTGATGGAGTGATGATGGTGCTGGTGGTAGTGATGATGGTGATGGTAATGAAGATGGTGATGGAGTGATGGTGGTGATAGTGGTGAAGATGGTGATGGAGTGATGGTGGTGATGGAGTGATGATGGTGATAGTGGTAGTGATGACGGTGATGGTAATGAAGATGGTGATGGAGTGATGATGGTGATGGTGGTGAAGATGGTGATGGAGTGATGATGGTGATAGTGGTAGTGATGATGGTGATGGAGTGATGGTGGTGATAGTGGTAGTGATGATGGTGATGGTAATGAAGATGGTGATGGAGTGATGGTGGTGATAGTGGTGAAGATGGTGATGGAGTGATGATGGTGATAGTGGTAGTGATGATGGTGATGGAGTGATGGTGGTGATAGTGGTAGTGATGATGGTGATGGTAATGAAGATGGTGATGGAGTGATGGTGGTGATGGTGGTAATGAAGATGATGATGGAGTGATGATGGTGATAGTGGTGAAGATGGTGATGGAGTGATGGTGGTGATAGTGGTGAAGATGGTGATGGAGTGATGATGGTGATAGTGGTGAAGATGGTGATGGAGTGATGATGGTGATAGTGGTAGTGATGATGGTGATGGTAATGAAGATGGTGATGGAGTGATGGTGGTGATAGTGGTGAAGATGGTGATGGAGTGATGATGGTGATGGAGTGATGACAATGGTGATAGTGGTAGTGATGATGGTGATGGTGGTGAAGATGGTGATGGAGTGATGGTGGTGATAGTGGTAGTGATGATGGTGATGGTAATGAAGATGGTGATGGAGTGATGGTGGTGATGGTGGTAATGAAGATGATGATGGAGTGATGATGGTGATAGTGGTGAAGATGGTGATGGAGTGATGATGGTGATAGTGGTGGTGATGGTGATGGAGTGATGATGGTGATAGTGGTAGTGATGATGGTGATGGAGTGATGATGGTGATGGTGGTGAAGATGGTGATGGAGTGATGATGGTGATAGTGGTAGTGATGATGGTGATGGTAATGAAGATGGTGATGGAGTGATGGTGGTGATGGTGGTAATGAAGATGATGATGGAGTGATGATGGTGATAGTGGTGAAGATGGTGATGGAGTGATGATGGTGATAGTGGTAGTGATGATGGTGATGGTAATGAAGATGGTGATGGAGTGATGGTGGTGATGGTGGTAATGAAGATGATGATGGAGTGATGATGGTGATAGTGGTGAAGATGGTGATGGTGGTGATGATGGTGATGGAGTGATGACAATGGTGATAGTGGTGAAGATGGTGATGGAGTGATGATGGTGATAGTGGTGAAGATGGTGATGGAGTGATGATGGTGATAGTGGTAGTGATGATGGTGATGGTAATGAAGATGGTGATGGAGTGATGGTGGTGATAGTGGTGAAGATGGTGATGGAGTGATGATGGTGATAGTGGTAGTGATGATGGTGATGGTAATGAAGATGGTGATGGAGTGATGATGGTGATAGTGGTAGTGATGATGGTGATGATGGTGATGGTGGTAATGAAGATGATGATGGAGTGATGATGATGGTGATAGTGGTAGTGATGATGGTGATGGTGGTAATGAAGATGGTGATGGAGTGATGATGTCGTGATGGTGGTAGTGATGATGGTGATGGAGTGATGACGATGGTGATAGTGGTAGTGATGATGGTGATGGTAATGAAGATGATGATGGAGTGATGATGATGGTGATAGTGGTAGTGATGATGGTGATGGTGGTAATGAAGATGGTGATGGAGTGATGATGGTGATAGTGGTAGTGATGATGGTGATGGTGGCGGTGATGATGGTGATGGTGGTGATGAAGATGATGATGGAGTGATGATGGTGACAGTGGTAGTGATGATGGTGATGATGGTGATGGTGGTGATGAAGATGATGATGGAGTGATGATGGTGATAGTGGTAGTGATGATGGTGATGATGGTGATGGTGGTAATGAAGATGATGATGGAGTGATGATGGTGATAGTGGTAGTGATGATGGTGATGATGGTGATGAAGATGATGATGGAGTGATGATGGTGATAGTGGTAGTGATGGTGGTGGTGGTGATGAAGATGATGATGGAGTGATGATGGTGATAGTGGTAGTGATGATGGTGATGGTGGTAATGAAGATGATGATGGAGTGATGATGGTGATAGTGGTAGTGATGATGGTGATGATGGTGATGGTGGTGATGAAGATGATAATGGAGTGATGATGGTGATAGTGGTAGTGATGATCGTGATGGTGGTAATGAAGATGATGATGGAGTGATGATGGTGATAGTGGTAGTGATGATGGTGATGGTGGTAATGAAGATGATGATGGAGTGATGATGGTGATAGTGGTAGTGATGATGGTGATAGTGGTAGTGATGATGGTGATAGTGGTAGTGATGATGGTGATGATGGTGATGATGGTGATGGTGGTGATGAAGATGATGATGGAGTGATGATGGTGATAGTGGTAGTGATGATGGTGATGATGGTGATGGTGGCGGTGATGATGGTGATGGAGTGATGATGATGGTGATAGTGGTAGTGATGATGGTGATGGTGGTAATGAAGATGATGATGGAGTGATGATGGTGATAGTGGTAGTGATGATGGTGATGGTGGTAATGAAGATGGTGATGGAGTGATGATGATGGTGATAGTGGTAATGAAGATGGTGATGGAGTGATGATGGTGATAGTGGTAGTGATGATGGTGATAGTGGTAGTGATGATGGTGATGGGGGTGGTGATGATGGTGATGGAGCGATGACAATGGTGATGATGGTGGTGGTGGTGATGGTGGCAGTGATGGTGGTGGTGGTGTGGTGGTGGTGGTGATGTGGTGGTAATGGAGGTGATTATGGTGGTGGTGGTGGTGGTGATGGTGATGATGTGATGGTGGTGATGGTGATGGTGGCAGTGATTATGGTGGTGGTGGTGGTGGTGGTGATGTGGTGGTGGTAATGGAGGTGATTATGGTGGTGGTGGTGGTGGTGATGGTGATGATGTGATGGTGGTGATGGTGATGGTGGCAGTGATTATGGTGATGGTGGTGGTGGTGGTGGTGATGGTTGTGATGTGGTGGTATGATGTGGTGGTGGTAATGATGTGGTGGTGATGGTGACAGTGGTGATGCTGTGGTGATGGTGATGGTGATGATGATGGTGATGGTGGTGATGATAATGATGATGTACACGGTGTATTTTTAAGTTGAAGATCCTGGAAATAGGAACTCCACTAGATGTCAGTGTCATCCAAGGAATGAAGAGAAGGAAATTAATTTTGAAACGGTAGTGATTAAGAAATTAAATTTTTATCATTACTAGTTTTCTTCTACTTTTAAATATGTAACATTTAATAGACTCTTCATCCCTGGCAGTTGTTGGTAATTCTAGGCATAAACTGCCAAAATGGGTATTTATTTGGAAGTGTCTAGTCGGAGGACAGATGCACGGTATGCAGACGATCTTCGTGAGTAAGAATCCGTGCAGCCTGGGATTGTAAGAGCTGCAGGGGCACTCTCCACCTTATTTATTAGAACGTCATAAAGAGGCCATAGTTAATTAAGTAGTCCACACATCATTTTTCCGACACCATTCTTACCCATTTTAGAAAGTAGACTGTAGTGTACTGCTCTGGGCTAACATTTTGTGCTCCCAGATGTTTGTTTGCATATATTTATAGACAATTTTTAAACAAAATGAATTACGCTTTTTTACAAAATAGTACAAACAAAATCTCTGCGATAGTAGCAAATTATATGTTACGTTTGCTGTAGGAATTATACTTTACTAATCAAACTCTAAGCTATATTTTATTTCACTTATTTCTTTGAAAAAGAAATCGCTGAATAAAACAAACATTAAAAGACTGTATCCATTTAATCCCTGGTTTGGTAATATGTGTTTTTAGAGCAGTTAGTTTAGTGGCCCTAGTTTACATGTGTTTAAAATGTTTTATTACAAAAATTGTTCAAACATACAAAAATAAAAAACACATGTGTACCCCCCACATACATAATCAGATACAAGCTTTCTTCTGCCACGCTGCTACTGCAAGAAATAAGCAAATCATAAGTAAAAGTTGCAGCTCTCTCTGAGTGCCTCCAGAATGCATTTCTCCTGCCTCTCTGCCCAGGGGATCAGCACTAACTTGAATTTGGTTTATATTATCCGTGTCTGTGCTATAAACTTGCTCCAGTGTGAGTCCTGAAACCATACATTGCATTGCTTTGTCCATTTTCAAGCTTTATAATAACATTGTCATTTATGTGATATTTTTTCAAAGCTTACCATATAATGCTGATACCGTTAAACAGAGCCAAGCATACCCAGGAACTAAAGATTATGAATATACATCGCCCAGCTCAGAAACTTGCTGTAAAAAAAAAATGAGGCAGCAAAATTCATAGTGTGAATGGAATTGTTTGAATGGCATTTCATTGTTTTTGCAGAGAAGGTGCTCCTGGGTACCTCCCATAGTGTGTTCCAGCCGCCGCTGACGTAGCCACTGGTTGAAAGGGGGAAAGCAGGTTTCTGTTTGATACGGAGGGCTCTTGGCAGTGATGCTCTTGTCCCTGTAGGCAGGTAGTTGATGGGGGTGTCCCTCGTAGCTTCCTTCACCACGTCAGGGGAAGTTGAACATTTTTTGTAAAGAAGCAGGTGACAACTGGATTTCCTCAGCCTTTCTTTCCTCTGCATTGAGTGTTAGTTGGAGGCCACGCAGTCACTATGGTGGCTTGCTGTGCGTTGACTCTAAATCTGCAGCCCTTCTGGGATGGGTGTGATCTGCTCTGTGACATTTCTGGAGGTGTGCAGCAGGCTGGATGCAGGGCATGTTCACTCCTGGCAGACGCGGTGGGTGCTGAGGGCTGCCCTGTCTCTGATGATTCCTTGGAGCCGTTCCAGCGTCACGGAAGGATGTGATGAAGTCTCCCCAGTTGGCAGAGAAAGGAGACTTCACTGGGAATTTGTACGTGCTGTGGTGTCTGTGTCCACTGGATTTGTTTTAGTCTGGGTGTCGGATTTCAACTTTACAGATACAGCGTGCTGTAGGCTACGTCGTTGCGGGGCTGAGGCGCAGCAGTCTTGCCTCACAGCTTGCCGCCGTTCTTTCCTGGAAATGTTAGTTTTTTCACTGTCTCCAGCAAATTGTTAACGTTGTCAGGACATTTAGGTTTTGTTTTTGCAGTGAAGTCTTGGTGAGGTTCCAGTCTCCTTTATCTCAGAGGGCATGATCAGATGCTGACTTTACTCCTTTCCAGTTCATGTTCTAAGGTGTCTACAGCAGTGCATTTAGCTCTTTCTCCCCATTTCAAGTGGAATCTGAAATTCTGCTCTGAGAATGGAGTGGCTGGGGGGACAGATGTGCTGCCTTGAGGAAGATGTTAATTTTTTAATGTTTGTTTTGTTAATTATTCTGGTTAATGGAGAATAATGAAGATGGATTTCCAAATTTAGAAATTTAGAAATTGTAAAATTCCCAAAGTACTCTTAAATATTCTTAGTTAACTAAAAAAAAAAAAAAATTTTTTATGTTATTACTGTGTGATTTGAAATTTATTTTCAAACTGGGAACCTCAGGAGCCAGCTTTCTCATCAACTGGGATGTGGATAAAAGAATTTAAGGCTATTGTGTAGCTCTTACTCTACATTATTAAGAATTAATTAAAGAGAAAAATGAGCCCTTAACTTGAGAAGGAATTAATAAGTATCTCTATTTTCCTTCTGGCCCCAAAGGTTAAACCTTATGTCATATATTCTTCTGCAACTTTCTATTTGTTGCTTGATACATTCCTTGTCATCTCATTCTAGATCTCTACCATCCTAAGGGCTACAAGTACACAGTGCTTGGCACATAGTAGGTGTTCAATAAACATCAGCTCTTGTCAGCATCTAAGAACCATGTTTCCTAATGAGCACAGCTACCCAGGACAGTAGCTCTCCTTGAAGTCCTAGATCTGAGTGTCCCTCATGGGAACTGTACTTCTGTCCTCCTCCTTCATTTGGTGGCAGCCTCTGCGGGAATCCTGAACGTGTCCCATCAGCCCTTGTTTTTGTGGTGACCCATGGCATTGCCCCTTTTAATATGTATTTTTAAAATCAGCTGTTCCATCTCGCATCCCTTTGAACCTGGATTCCATTAGCTTTTCCTCGTAGCAGTGGACACCACAAAGTCTGTTCATTTCATATATCATCTCAGATTTGAAAAGCACATGAAAATGTTTCTCCATTTTCAATATTGCGTGAGTAATGTTCCCATTGAAAAGTAATGGAGTGAAGTTGTCACTTGTCAGCACAGTTATTAAGGAGGACGAGTCTCCGATCTTTCTCTCATAATAAAATAAATCTGTCAGAAAATCATTGTGCTCACACTTTCTCGTGCCATCGAGAGACGAGACGGAGACAGTGGAGCTCCTTCAATCTTCCCCAAGTCAAGGTGCGCTTTTGGTCGGGGCTTCTCCGGGCTAAAGGTCGTCACCCTTCCCTCTCGGTGCCAGCTGACCCGGTCGTTCATAGCAGGTCAGCAATGCCTCGGAGATAATTGACTCAGGACCTTGGCAGGCAATGCTGTTCATTATTTCCGAAATACTGACCTTCTGTCAGAGGCGATTTTCAGGGGTTTCTTTCCCTTCGTTATTTTTTGTGGTATTGTCCATTAGCATAACTTAGAATTTGCCATTTTCCAACCATCCAGAAGCAATGACAGGAAATGTCTACTGCACTTTGATACCAATCAAGGATGTACCATGAAGTCACACAGCTGACTAGTTAACAAAATTTTTAAATCATTCAAACAGTAATTAAATATATATGTTTATGTAGATTTTCCAAATAAGTATTGAACAGTCCCTTTTTTCCTCGGCTGTGGTAACTGCGGCTTTCGAATGTGTTTTTCTGTTGGGTGTTACTCTCCTATATGGTCCATTGGTTCCTAGTAATTGAATTTTGAACTTTTAAGAAAAAAAAAAAGGCAATTTTGCAGTGGAAAAGTCCAGGGGAAAGTTTAGACGATCCCCTTTAAAATGATGAGTCAGTGGAGATGAACTGCTTAGCTTGTCGGACGTGTCTGTGTGCTCACACATAGATCATGCGTGTTTTCTAAATGTGTATTGGCAGGAATTCTACAAACAGGGGCAGAGCCCTGTCTGTGAACCGCAGCCCTTACCCAGATGCCAACTTTCCTTTTGCCTTGCAGTCTCGGAAAGGGAGCGACCCAGACAAAGAGAAGAAAGGCCTAGAGAGCCGCGCGGACAGCATCGGGAGCGGCAGAGCCATCCCAATTAAACAGGTGAGCAGCATCCCCATCCTCTCCTCCCTGTCGTCAGAGACGCACCTCAGGTCTGCCTGGAGATGATGCCAGTGTGCGCGCCAAGGTCTGTCTGATGTGCTCTGCTGATGAATGTCGAAGTCTCTCACTTGACATCAATTAGCAGAGTTCCTGTGTGTATTCAAATGGGATCATTAGAATGAGGAGAGGGAACGGAGACAACAGACCTAATGAAGTACGGGCTGCCCGCCTGCATATGGAGTGCGTTTCCAGGCTGAGAGTCTTCAAAGGCTGCCTTTGTAGCGCGGCTTTGATTGGGCCGCGGGCCGCCGGGCAACAGGAGCAACTCAGATCGCCTACAAGAGCCCCTTGTGATCACAGGAACAGCCCGACGTGGCCCTAATTTGCTCTCACAGACGGACATCTGAACACTGTTTCAGGCTGGTTTGCAACGAGGCAATTAGTTGTGATAATCATAGCCGGTGTGTCAGCTGTGCGCTCTTGTTTGTAATTTGCTAATGAAGGAATTGTAACTTTGATTAGGTTCAGTTTCATTTAGACCTTATTATATAAAGGAACATTTACAGCTGTAATGTGGGGCCTTAATTAAACTTCCTCATTACACAACAGGACTTGAATTCAAGCATTTGTTTTGGCCTATGTTGCTAGCCTGGAACAGGGTTTCATTAGCCCAGAAACCAGATTCTAAATCACTTTATGTCTCCAGTTTAAAAAAAAAAAGCCCTGGAGTTCACGTGTGACGTAGATTGTGGTTCGATTCCCAAGGAGAATAAAAATAGATTTGAACCCCACACAGTGGCTTCTGGAAATGTCACCATTTGGTTTGTTAAAGCCAATTGATTTAGAGTGCATCCTTGAGCAAAAGCTCTGTGGTCAGGGGAATGGTTCCGCCTCTCAGGCACAGGGCCTGTGACCATGTGCACCTCTGGTCCAGCTCACTGCTTTCCTCTCTTCTCCCCTTCGGGCACCTGCACAGCGTCACTAATCCCTTAGGAACTGTGTAGACACTGGCTGCCCTTAAAAAGAGTAGAGACTTTCCACAAAGGGAGTTGGATTATTTTGGTGATGCGGGTTTCATCCATTTGAAGCAAATAGGAACGAGCCTTAGAGAGGGGCTGGGCAGTGTCATTGTGAAGCTGTGGGAGAGGAAGGGGTTAAATAGGGCCATGGCATCTTGGGTGAGACCAGAGGAGGGAGTCCAAAGAGTTTCCCAAGGAGCTCAGGAACTATTGCAGAAACCACACCTCTGCCAACAGTGTCACCAACCCTGCCTGGCAGCAAGCTTTCTACTTCCTGCCTCATAGGTCCTGCCTTTGCCAGGCCTGCAGGTGGTCACCGAGGTCCTCATGCATCTGTGTAAGACACACGTTCAACTTACCAGGCTGCAAATGTGTGGTTTGGAACGGGGCATCTCCCCCCGTATATTCAAAGACAACAGCAACCACAGAACCTTCCGCTTTGACGGTGGGTGGTGGTTTCACTATAAAACGGGTTCTTTAGAGGGCTATGCACATAGGTGTTTATTCTTTCTTGGTGCATTTATTTATGACCTAAATCTGCATAAACTAATTTTCATGTGTAATTTTTATGCCATTGATAACCTTTTCAACTGGAATTATAAAAATCATTTAACATATTATTTTCTTTTTCATAAACTGGGGAATATTAAAACTTAATAATAGGCCATTTCCTTAATGCCTGTCTGTGGTTGATTTGGGTGGGAGTGCTCACCAGCCTGGCAGGAGTCCGTCTGTGCGGAGCCAGGCGGGCCCCCGGTATAATTGGAACCTTCATTCAATTTGTACCCTGCTCATCTGTGGAGGGGGCTAGCTTTGCAGGCTAGCTTTTCAATATGTGTGCAGATTGGAGTTGACCATCAAGCGTAAAATGAGTATTATCCAGTCCTTGGAAGCCTTTCGATTGTGAATGTTCAAAGTAATCTCGTTGAAATCTAAATCATGATCTGATTTCCCGGTGACTCCTGGGCACAGGGAGCTCCTTGTCCCTCCTAATTGCCCGCCTCGCAGTGCCACAGACAGCTCCCTCCTATGGCCGGCTCCCCAGGCCTCGGGTGCCTCATCTGTAAAATGGGGAACTGGATGATGTCTGAAGCCCTTGAAGCAGGTAGATGTGGAGGTTCCACAGAGAATTTTTAAATGTTAGCAAAACTGGATTTTTAAATTAGTCATGTTCAGGGCACCCTTGTCAAAGCCTCTGTGTGCATCGGGTGGATTGATGTGGGTTTGCAGACGGTGGTATCGATTTATCTCACATCCCTGTGTGTGCCCATGTTTCTAAAGGAACATAGATCACTCCAGGTAGCCTGAATTCCTGACCCTCCTGGTGTGATGACTTTAGCATGGAAATGAAATGAGAGGATTGCGGGGGATGGAGCCTGATGGGCATATTCTAGAAACTCAGCTGATTTATTTGTTGAATAAATGAACAGTTAAATGAGCGCTTATTATGTCAGTGCTGTGCACACGGCATCCCATTTGATCCTCGGCATCGCCACAGTTGTGGTAGCTGTGATCTCCTTATTTTAAACACACAGGGAGGGAGGGCCCTAGACCAGGCAGCTAGGAAGTAGGTCCGAGGATTTGGACCAGGCCTCTCTGCCCCCGTGTCTGCGCCCTTTCCACTGCCCATTGATGAAAAGCCTTCAGAAAGCTCAGGAAGCAAAGTTACATGTTTTAAATTAGATAAGCGAACCCGACCTCAGACGGAAATATCTGATGACTGTGTAAAGAAACTTCTGAAACTGCCTGCAGCAACCTGTTTCTCCAGGGACGGCACAGCCGTGCTCAGCCCTTCTCCGGGTGGGAGGGCTCTCTCCGTCCTCGACCTTACCGTGTATGCCACAAACATCTTCTCTTCTCTTCTCCCAGCTGCGGAGAACTTTGTCTTAGGGCTCAGCCCACGTGAAAGAGTCCGTCTGCGTGATCGAAGCCTTACCCACCGGCTAATGGACCTTTGCCTAATGGCAGAGGAATCGCTTTAGAACCTCAGCAACCTGCACGGAATTGCTAATGCAGAGACTTTTTCCCCCTGACAGCAGTCTTACAATGGATGGTTTGGGACCCAGGCAAGGCGGCCTTCAACACTCTCTGCAACCTAAACCCCTGATTTTACAGATTGGACACGTTGCGGTGGCTTATGTTAACCCCTTTCATGTCCATCTGGTGTCTCCCTCGCTCTGACCGCCAGCCACCCCCGCCGACGTGTGGGAGCTAGCCGAATCATGATGGTCAATGAGTTTCTCTTTCTTCTCCCAGTTAAAGATTCCCCGTCAAGAATATGACTGTTTCTGGAATGTGTAGCTTCATTTCTTGTGGACCTGGGTCTACTTCTTCTTTTGTCCTTTCTGGGGTCTTGGAGGAGATTGGTTCAGACACTTCAGTTTCTTCTTTTTACTAGTAAGATAAGGTCTTTTCGAGTAAAAATTAAAAGGCAAAGCAAGAAAAATAAAAGCCAGAGGCCCGGCTCAGCGGCAAGTGGGCTTGTCACGTATTAATTTTTCATTGCTGTGGAGAGTTGTACATACATAATCACTTGATTGCAGTGGGAGTTAGGGAGCTCCTATGGTGCCATTTGCATAAATCTTGTTAAGTCAATGGCAGTTAATGAAGTACAAATGAGCCCGGAGAAGGTGACATGCAAATCGTGGGTGGCAGATGGGAGGTCTGTTTGGGGGACGGCAGCTGTGTGCGCTCCTTTCTTTCTTTCTCTTTAGCATTTTTTAATCTCTATATTTGAGTACAGATAGACCGCCGTAAGCCTTGGCCTCCCCCCTGCCCTTGGCACAGCCCTGGCCGGGGAGACTGGCCATCCCCTGCTGCCCGCTGTGTTCAGGCTGCAGAAACCCTTCAGGTCTTGCCTTGCACTGGGCCGCATCCACTAGAAGGATTGGAATTGTTTGGCGATCTTGGTCAGTTTACCTCATCAAGAGGTAAGTGACACGTCACGATTGCGTCACGCTGACACAGTCGGAAGCACATTATTTTTATTTGGTGTGGACACGCAGAACCTCCTCGCCACCCCTTTTGAGGTGATGTTTTGTCCCATGAGGTTTCAGAGAATAAAAAAGAAGAGACCGTCTTTGCCTTACCACGCTTCCACTTGGAGTCTTTTCTTCCCTCTTCAGGCAGGCCACCTGTCTTCAGCCGTCATTCCAGTCCCCGGTTCGTGCTTGCACCTTCAGGGGACTGTCATTCCTGGGCTTACTTTGCAATGAGAAATACAGAAAGTGTGCGGGACATGCTCTGTACCTCGGGCTGTGGGACCACCCTTGCCAGCCGTGCAGACCCCTCAGAGGGGCCGCCCCAGCCTGGCTCAGCTTTGGCCAGGGTGTCTGGAGGTCGCGGTTTTGTGTTTACGGATGTAAGTGCTACCGGGACTCACAGAAAGCTCTTAGAGATGTGTGGGAAAAACACTGCCTGCAACTTTAGGAAGTTTTGTGTTTATTTGGTCAAGTGGCTGATGTTTTGAGAGACCAGGTGTCCGCTTGCACTGAAGAGAGGTGGGCAGACAGGTGACAGCCGTGATGATAACTGCAGTGGTCACGTGCTGGGGGTCCTTTTCTTGCAGGCCCCCACGCTGGTCCTTCCTCTGAGGTGACCACCAAGGCACTGTTCCTCAGTTCTTGGGGCTGCAGGGCGATGCGGGGGACCCTCCATTGGGCGGACTCCCTTTTGTGACACTCAGTGAATGCACCAAAGGAACAACATTCCTCATAACAGTTTTTTTTTTTAAGTCTTAATTTTGACCTTGAACCCTGATGTCACGGCCACCTCCAGGGAGTCAGCTGTGAGAGCAGTCATTTTCCAGCAGCTATCTGAAGCCGCGGGAAAATCCTTCCCAAGCTGTCAGAGGAAGAGCCGGCCTGCCTGGAGCAAGCCCACCGCACCCGCCACAGGGCCTGTGAACTGTTTTGAAGCCGTGCGTGTTTTTGATTCTCAGTTGAGTAGAAAGAGGCAATTGTCAATTAAGTGAAAGGAACCTCTGGAGTTAATCCCCTCGTCCAGCCTGCCGCAGGCCACCGACCTGTGTTGTCTGGTACCTGGGATCAACACGAGGGGTGTATTGTGTGGCATGGGCAGAATGAAAGCAGCCTAATGACGCCCGCGTTAACAGCTCCTGAAACTTTGACACTGGTCACAGCGAGTTGGTTGACTGCCTCACCGTCGTGTGCTGCTTTCATGGAGGAAACAAATGTGAAGACCATGCTGAAACTTGACAGAGATCGGCAGAGATGGAGAGGCATGGCCGTGCCCTTCCTTCAGGGGCGTGGAGAGAGGAGTTCTGCAGGCAGAGGTTAGCTCACATTTATTAAGCCCGACCAGTGAGGAACCAAGGTGAGCGAGAGGCTTGCCAAACATACGATGCTCACCCATGTGGCAAAGCAGCTCTGCCTGGGCATCGGGGCCCATTTTGCTCCCCAGAAGCAGGTAATTTACTGACATGAACTCCCATGCCCTGAAAGCTAATTGACCTCACTTGGGTGAACAGCTCCCTGAGAGTCCCACATTGGACCCTGTTCACAACAGACCCGGCCCAGTGACGGTTATTCATTTAATGGGCCAGGTGGTGTATCAGTGCTTTTATTTTGACTTGTCAGTTACATTGTCATTGCCAGAACAACCCAGAGTCTCTCGGTGCCTATACATGAAATGACAGTCATTCGTCTTTGGGTGTATCGGGCACACCATCCCCTACATCCCTGGCCTTTTGGCAATGTAGGTGGGTGACAGTACGTTCCTCACAAGATGGGCAGAATGTTTGAATTACTGTGGCCAAAACACAAAATCTATCATTTATACACAGATCTGCAAAGCAGTTGAAAATAGTACTTCCCCCTGGGTGGTGAGCACTGCGTGAGGGGTTAGGAAGTAGTGTAGCCGAGGTGCATGTACACTACCAACAGCCACGCAAACAGAATGGCGTTCCAGCAATGGAAGTTAATTTTAAGACTCGGTGCGTCTTCTGTGTATCCATTAGCCAGGAGCTGGTGAAACGGGAGAAGTTCCTTTATTCCCCTCGCAGGGCATGTGATGGGGATGTGGCTCACTTCTTTGGGGCCCCCAGCTCCAACCCCGAGAGGGAGCATGCACCCCAGCGGATTGTGGGGAGCATGGGCTCCAACCCCACAGTATTATCTAGAGCTGAGTGTCTACAGCTCCTGAAGCCCCAGTGCGCCTGTGTTAGGCTGTGCTCTTGGGTTTGGCTGTCCACGGGCGGCTTATGTTGATCAGCTCAATTAGATCTTTTGCCTTATTGCAAGGACGGAGGGTTTCTGTACCCCAGGGTCTTGCCTTAGCGTCATGGAGAAATTGGGTCCCATGTGGGCTTGGAGAATGAATGCGAGGTTTTATTGAGTGGTTGGAGTAGCTCTCGGCAGATAGATGGGAGCCAGAATGGGGATGGAGTGGGAAGGTGGTCTTCCCCTGGAGTCGGGCCACTCAGCTGGCGGACTCTCCTCCTACCGCGCCCAGCTGAACTGTGTGGCATCCACATTGGTCTGCCGTCGATGGCCTGCCAGAGTCTGTCGGGGTGTTCTTCTGCCTGTGTGCTTCTCTCGATGTCCAGCCACTTGTGTGTGTGTGCCTGCTAGGGTCTCGGCGTTTTTAATAGGCACGGGATGGGGGGGCGTGGTGGGCCAGGGTGGTCTTGGAAGATGCAGCATTTGGGCATGAAAACAGGAGTGCCTGTCCTCACCAAGGTCTATAGGCACATGCCCCAGGTGGAGCTCTTGCCAGGGAGCCCACTCTTCTCAACCCAGCACTTCCCTGCCCACCTCCCATATCACCAGGGTAATATCTAAGTAATTTGTTTCAGCAGAATAGTGTTTTTTTTTTTCATTAAAAGTTGAACAATGGTAGTGAAATCCAATTCCCTGTGAGCTTAGAAATAGAAACTCCTAGAAATAGAGGAGGAGTCTCAAAGCTAATGTTGGCCAGAACTTGTTTTTGTCTTGATTAATCAACAGATACTTTTTTTCTGGAATTATTTCATATCATATTTGACAACTTATTAACAGTTGTGCCCTGGTCCTTGTGTGACATGACCTGGGTCCCTGGCTAGGGCTGGAGGAGGCAGAAGGTGTCTGCAGCCCAGGCTGAGCCCAGATGTATACTGATGATCTCATGTCATGACCCCCAATGCAAGTGGACGGGTGTCACACCAAGGAATGGTGTATTCTGCTGAGTTAGGTGAGGGTGAGGGAAGGACAGGGAAATGGAGGTGGGGACAATCCCACTGGACTGGGACACACAGTAGGTGGTGGCAGAACAGGAGGGAGGCAGAGAGCAGAGCTGTGGGGAGGGAGGGAGGGACCTAAATGCCCCAGGTGTCTGCTTGCCAAGGACTCTAGCTGCCCTGCAGAGGCGGGTTGATTTCCCTGCATCGGTAGTAGGAGCAGTGGTGTGGCGGGTTAGAGCCTTGTGGCTGCACAGAGCAGACCTCCCTCCACTTCTTACTCTGTCCCCATAGGATTTGGGATGTTGGGGGGTTCTAATGTGCCAGAATAACGGCGGTAACCAGCGTTTATTGACCACTTTCCCCAGTGCCCTGTGTTAGAGCTTTCTACGGCTGTCCCTCTTCTCCAGGAAGTGTCATGGTCCCCCTTCCCTTATGGGAGCATGAAGGCTTGGGGAGACAGTGGGGCATGCCAAGGAGCACCACACAGTGCCTGAGTCCCCAGGACGGCCATAATGAAATCCCACAGCCTGGGCAGCGTCAACAGCAGCTGCTCTCTCGGTTCTAGAGGCTGGAGGTCCAAGAGGAGGCCCAGGCAGAGCCAGCTTCTGTTGCCAGCAAGAAGGCAGCAGGCTGAAACCAAGAGGCCTCTCCTTGGCCTTCCTGCTGTGTCCTCCCGTGGCCTGGACTCTATGGGCACACACCTGGTGTCTCTTTCTCTTATAATGATGCCAGTCCCATTGAATCCAGGCCCCATCCGTATGCTCTCATTTAACCTTTTAGACCCCTTTAAAGTACTTGTTTCCAGATACAGTCCCACTGGGGTGAGGGCTTCAACATGCAAATTTTGGGCATCACATTTTAGCCTGTGACACACAGCTAGGTAGAGTGGAGCTGAGCTCTGACCCAGGGCCATCTGTCGTGTTCTTTCCAGCTGTAATGTCCTAGTTTAGGCCTTCCTGGTGATACAAGGTAAGCGCACTCTTCTTCTAACCAACGTATTTGAGAATGAAAAAGAAAAATTTATTTTAAGAGGCTGTATACATTAAATAGGAAACGTACGAGGTTCAGAGTACTCTGACCTGAGGGTTTCCGTCGAAACTCTCCCGAGTTGTGGTAAACTGTTGTCATTTGAAAGAGGACTGTTGCTGGAACGAATCCTCCTGCAGGGTGTGTAGCTCTCACTCTGTGCCGTGCATTTTACAGCTGTTAAGGCCTTTCGGTCCCGTCCACGGGAGACCTCCTGCCGGTTGGTTTTGAAAACCAAAGCTGCTTTCCCTTGCATAGATGGCTCCTCAGGGCCACGGGCAAATGTTGGGCCTGCAGCTGGGAATGTTCAGGAAAAGCCTGTTGATTTAGCAGGTGCCCAGTGTCCGTCAGTTGTGTCACTGGTTACTTTGACGGTGGCTGTGGGGCTTTGTTTAGGTTGATTTCTCACAGGTATGAAAGATGGCCATTTCCTCACTTCGTCACTGAACGACAGATACGACAGGAGTGCAGAGACCCCAGGTTAGACTCAGGAGGCCTTTCACATTAAAGGTTAAAATCCCCACGTGTCAGGTAGCTGTGCCTACTTCCCATAGTCTTTGCCCATTTGCAAATACTACATAGAAACAGCTGTCTGCCAGCTGAGTGAGGTGGCTTAAAACTGTAATCCTAGCACTTTGGGAGACTGAGGTGAGTGGATCACTTGAGCCCAGGAGTTCAAGACCAGTCTGGCCTACGTGGCAAAACCCCGTCTCTACTAAAAATACAAAAATTAGCCACGTGTGATGGTGCGTGCGCACTTATAATCCCAGCTGCTTGGGAGGCCGAGGTGTGAAAATCGCTTGAACCCAGGAGATGGAGGTTGGGGTGAGCTGAGGTCCCACCGCTGCACCTCTTTTTTGATCTCCATCTCAAAAAGAAAAACCAAAAAGCAGGTGTTTACCGAGACCAAGACTCCCGAGGAAATCGTATCAGTGAAGTCTTATTCCAGTTCCGCAGTATTTGTTTAAAAGTACCTGACAGCAGACTTTTCTCCTCATTTAGGAACTTGGACTATGGAGTAAACTTCTCCCAAGCTGAGTTTTGTTCTTTGTGAATAGAGAATTTGACAGGCAAATAAGCACCTCTCCTAGCAGAGAGAATCATGTTTTGTTAGAAACGGCAGCCGTGGAACTCGGTATGCCACGTGGCATGGTCCTTAGACCAGACACGTTTTCTCAGAGATGGTCAGGAAGGCCCGGGCTGTGCACTCTGTCCCAACACGGGCGCTCCAGCCTGGTGACAGCGTTGTGGTTCTCCCTCACCCGCCCCCTGGGTGACATGGTTCTCCTTGTAGCCTACCCCAGAGCCTTTGGCTCCACGAGTTCTAAAGAAGGTGGCGTCTTAAGAAGTCTCCGCAGTCCGCTTTGAGGCTCTTCAGGAAAGTCATCAGACAGTGATACTTTATCAGATCATTTTGAGTAGCAAAAACACTTTTTTCTTTAGAATTTATTTTTAACTGATGCACTGATGGCCAAGTTTTGAAACCAAAAACACTCTTTCCTTGGTATCAACACTGACAACTATAATTAAACATATAGAAATGTAAATATTATAAAATAAGGCCTAGAAGAGTTTGTTAGTTTTAGGTTGGGTGTGGTGCTTTATGCCTGTAATCCCAGCACTTTGGGAGTGTGAGGCAGGTAAATCACTTGAGGCCAGGAGTTTAAGACCAGCCTGGCCTGCATGGCAAAACCCCATCTCTACTAAAAATACAAAAATTAGCCAGCTAGGGTGGTACACGTCTGTAATTTCAACTACTTGGGAGGCTGAGACAGGACAATCGCTTGATGAGTGAGCCGATATCACACCAATGCACTCAGCCTGGATGACAAAGTGAGACTCTGTCTCAAGAAAAATAAAAGTTTGTTAGTTTGGGAAATGTGTTCCTAGTTAGACATTGTCTATAAAATACCTAGTATTATAATTAATGTGTGCAGACTGTTGAAAACAGGTTTCAAAATACTATTAACATCTTGGGGCCATCCTGAGTCTAGTCCTGCCTGTTCAATCCGATCTGCTCCCTGCGGTATGTACTCCCTAACCTTTCCTTCTGCTTAAAAACTCATCAGAATCAAGCACGTTATTATTGTTGAGATTTGTAATAAGAATGCTGGCAGTTACATGCTGAGTACATACTGCACATTACATTAGATGCTTCATCATAGGACCGCATTTAATTCTCCACTGACCTAAGACGTAACTTGCTATTCTGTTCCACAGAGGACTCCCGGATTTGAATCCCAGCTTTTCCACTCACTCGGACCAATGTTACATACTCCGGGAGTCCTCTGTGGAACATTCTAGAAAAGCCTGTGCTGTTGCATTTTCCCCCAATGCCGTCTGTGTTCACCATGACCATCTTTTTTTGTTTCTTTTGTTTGTTTTTGAGACGGAGTCTCGCTCTGTCACCCAGGCTGGAGTTCAGTGGCACAATCTTGACTTAACTGCAACCTCTTCCTCCCTGCAACCTCCGCCTCCTGGGGTTCAAGCATTTCCTGCCTCAGCCTCCCAAGTAGCTGGGATTACAGGCATGCACCACCATGCCCAGCTACATTTTGTATTTTTAGTAGAAATGGGATTTCTCCATGTTAGGCTGGTCTCAAACTCCTGACCTCAGGTGATCCACCTGCCTTGTCCTCCAAAAGTGCTGGGATTAGAGGCGTGAGCCACCCCGCCCAGCCCACGGCTTTCTTTTCTATGCAAGATCAAGCATCAAGTACGCAGTATACTTTCCTGGTGGGGCACCAGCAAGGCAGGCTGTTTTATGTAGGGTTGTCCTGCACAGTCTGCACTCCCTGGCACCTGGATCAAATGAGGCTCTTGAGCTCCAGTGTTCATCAGAGTGTCTCTGGGCCCAGAATTTGCCTGAGTTGAGTATTAGAAAATTATATGTCTTTTTTGGGGGTGGTGGGAGAGACAGAGTCTGCTCTGTCGCCCAGGCTGAAGTGAAATGGTACGATCTCAGCCCATGCAACCTTTGCCTCCCATGTTGAATCGATCCTTGTGCCTCAGCCCCCCGAGTCACTGGGACTACAAGTGCACACCACCACACCTGGCTAATTTTTTTTGTATTTTTTTAGAGAGACAGGGATTTGCCATGTTGCCCAAGCTGGACTGAAATTCCAGAGCTTAGGCAATCCACCTACCTCTTCCTCCCAAAGTGCTGGGATTATAGGCGTGAGCCACCACGCTTGGCAGAAAATTGTATTTCTGTGTTCTCAGGTGAGGCTGATGCTGCTGATCCAGGAGCCCATACTTTGACCTCCCCTTTCTGGGCACATGGAGTCACTTAGGACTTCTTTTCTTTCTTGCCTCACACGTAAATGGCTCTTAACTTTGGTTGGTACTAGCCGCTTTAATCTGTGCTCGTGAAAATCTTCCCATCCATGAGGCCTGTGTTAGATGCCTTCTGTTCCAGGAAAACCGATGCGATGTGTTCTCTTCCCTCCTCTCTCCTCCGATGCCTGTCTGGTCTTGGGATCTTGCTTCTGTCTTCCCTGTTGTAGAGACGTGTGCATCCTTCACGTCTCCTTGCCCACATGCTTCCTGATGGCGCACGCTCCGAGATGTGGTCTTTCTCCTCCGTTGTTTACACAGCAGGGAGGGAAGGTGGAAGAGAAGTTGCCGGTGGCGGTAATACCAGCTAGCGTAGGTTACTAGTGTAAAATGTCTTCTCTTCACCAAAACAGATTTTGTTTGTTCGAAAGAAAATGTTACACTGGAGAATTTGCGGTATTCATTAAATTGTATTTTCGGGAACATTATAATTAAGTCAGCATCCTCTAAAGTAACTTTCGTATATATCATCGTATATTTAAGTTACACAAAAGTGGTCACATTTTTTTTAATCTTCAAAGAAGAAAACTTTTACCAGCGACCCAAAATAATTTCAGAAAACTGGTTTCTTGTACGACTTGTCTACTTTTTTAAGTATTTATACAGAAGAAATTTTGTTTATAAGGAATTCTTTAAGGTTAAACCCATAAATTTTTGTAACACTGGACTGTTTTTGTAACTGCCAAGTTTTTACCACATTATTCTGACTCTGTCAGCCACAGCCTCTGTGATTGTAATTCGTGCTAAAGACAAGAATGTTTATGTTTATCTTGTATGTAAAAATTAATTGTATTTAAATATATGAAACACCAGCTCCACAGAAATACCAGTGAAGACATGAGTAATGTGCTGAGGCATGGCAGACAGTGAGGAGCCCGGAGAGGCAGACCAGCCCTGGATGGGTATCTGGCCTTCGTTTGCTCATATTTAAAGTAATGGAGATTTGAGGCAATATGAAATCATTGTATGCTAAAAGGTATTATTAACAAAAATAATGAAATCCTACTCTAAGAAAAATTAGGAGAAGCAGAGTTGTGGAAATGCGCTGCCAGAGTCCTGAAATTTGACCCAGTCCTCTTGGAGGGTAATCTAACAGTCGTACATGACGGACATGGGAAATTGACTCCCTTTGTCCCAGTGATCTGTCTTCTAGAAGTTTATTCTGAAGAGAATAATTCAGTAAGAGAAAGGTAAAAAAAAAAACCTTTAGGGTAAAACAATGTGCATAGCACTTATTTATAATATTAAAATTCTGGGAGCTACAAATATCTAACAAACAAGGAGTTAAATTAGTGATTGCTAACTGAATGGGACCAGGATCTACAGCCATTAAAATGGCCAATTTGAGTACTCTTTAGATATATGAAAGGGTTTGTAAAACAGTAAGTGAAAGCATAAAACAAACTGTTGTAATAATTGGAACATGAAAACAGATAAACACGTGGCTCTAAATTGGATGAACAGGACACTGACAAGCGAATCGGGGTGGGATTCAAGGAGGACTTCCTGAACTTCTTATTTTGAAATAATTTTAGATTTGAAGGAAATTTGCAAAAAATAAAATACAGAGAGCCCAGATACCCATCACCCAGCTTCCTCTACTGTGAACATTTTTATATAACTAGTACAGCTATTAAAACCAGGAAATTAGTATTGACAGAGTACTAGTGACTTACCTACAGGCCTTCTTCACATTTCACCAGTGTTTCCTGAAACGTTCTTTTTTATCTCAGGATCCAGTCCAGGGCCTTCCTTTCACGTAATTGCTTCATTTACTTTGCCACATCCACCCTGAGAAAATGCCTCAGTCTTTCCTACCATCCATGACCTTGCAGTATTGTAGGAATATTGATGAGTGACTTTGTAGAAAGCCCTTTAACCTGGATTGCCCGATGTCATCTCCTGAATAGATAGGATCTACATTTCTGGCAGGAAAACCACAGAAGCCTTGTACCCTTCCTGGTGCTCTCTACGGGAGGCACCCAACAGCCCCCTCTCTTTTCCTGGGGACGTTGACCTTGGTCATTTGGATAAGGTGAGACCTGTTCTTTTTCTCTCTTGAGTTCTTATTTTTCCATTTGATGAAGATAGGGATGAATGTCTTAGGGTAGATACTTTGAGGCTGTGCTGATCATTTTTAATGATAGACATTGTTTTCAATAATAAGTAGATTTTATAAAATAAAACAATTTTCTGATAAATGTGCAGTCTTAAATAAAATTTAAAGTGCTTTTTTCAGTCCTCGTGTATTGGAGGGAAAGAGTAAATGAGGATGATTTTAACTTTTTGGGTACTTAAAGAAGACCTGGGGAAACATAGAGGTAACGGGGAACCAGAGAAGCCCAGGAATGAAGAGGAGCTGGAGAAGCCCAGGGGTGAGGAGGAGCTGGAGAAGCTTGGGAGTGGGGAGAAGCTGAAGAAGCTCAATGGTAAAGAGGATCTGGAGAAGACCCAAGTGAGCCTGAGCTGGGAATATTGAGGGTGTGAGTGTGAGTGGACCTTCCCAGATCGATCTGGTGAGAATGAGGTGGAAGTTGGAACTAAACAAGAGGGGCCACTGGCTGTGGACCCTGAGGGGTGGGCACACTGTAGATACCCAGCACATCTGAGGGAAGGTTGGATGGCTATTGATTTCCTTTCATTTAAGGACATGTCAATATGTTTATCAAGCAACAGATGCAGTTTAGGTGCTGCTGTGATCCAGGCATGGGTCTCGGTTTAGGTGAAGCAGCTTCACAAAGGCACTGCCACAAGCCAATGCGTGCTTTGGGTTTGGTCTCATATAATTTCATCCATGAAGATTTAAAATTCCGTTACTGAGGATCTTAACTATTTCTCTTAAGTAATTTCTCTCAGAAAACAAAAGCTATGTATAGGCATGTATATACATAAAGATATTTATGTGATACATTAACGTGTTATTATGTAATATAGCATGTGTTGTGTTAACGATTATAATTCTATTGATTAATCCTAAGATTTATTTTTCCCTGCCATCTTCCCATTGTTGCCCATATAACTGAGTGCTCTCCTTCCCTACCTCCCCATATCACCCAGGCTGGTCTTGAGCCCCTGGCCTCAAGCGAACGTCCTGCCTTATTCTCTGAGTAGCCAGGACTATGGGTGTGAGCCACCATGCCCAGCTCTAGAGTGTTTTTACCTGTGCTGGTGCCAGAATCACAGTGTACTACCCAACAGATGTACTGTTTTTAAAGCTGGAAGGGACCCTTATCTTATATGTAGGGGAACTGAGTCCCAGGAAGGTTAAATAGCTTGCCCAAGGGTCTTCTTCCAGAGTACCCTTTCCACCACTAACGCCAGCACTTTCTTATTCCTTGTGTGTTTGTCAAAAATAGAAATAACTGTTTGTTTACTGTTTCAGCCTGGATGTTTTTACTGCATTGTGACTGGTCAGCTTTTTCTAAGTTGAATCCTTAGGCTTCATGCTGTTTTATCTTTTTTTTTTTTTAATATGGAAAGGAACAAATAAAAAGCATTACATTCAAAAGCATCTGGTTACTAAGAGAACACTACCATGCTTTACGTGTTTGTGTATCTAGCTGGCTCATTGACTCCCAGCAGCCCTGTGAGGCTAGGTGGCATTCATTACTCTGTACATTTTGTAGATGAGGAAGCTGAGGCTCGCCTTACATGGTTTCCTAGACCCTGGAAGAGGCAAAGGCAAGATTCAAACTCAGGTCTCCTTATTCCTGAAACCAGTGGTCTTCACATTGAAGGGCCTGATGTAGCACCAAGCACCCACCATATAACTTAACTTAAAAATACATAACTTGGCAGCACGGTAGCTCACACCTGTAATCCCAGCACTTTGGGAGGCCAAGGCAGGCAGATCACAAAGTCAAGAGATTGAGAAATGACAGTATGGTAATTGCCAATATGGTAAAACCCCATCTCTACTAAAAACACAAAAATTAGTTGGATGTGGTGACGCATGCCTATAGTCCCAGCTGCTGGGGAAGCTGAGGCAGGAGAATTCGCTTGAGCCTGGGAGGCAGCTGTTGCAATGAGCCGAGATTGCGCCACTGCACTCCAGCCTGGTGACAGAGAGAGAATGCATCTCAATAAATATTTATATATGTATACACACACACATGCACACACATATATACATATCAATAATTATATAGATATATGTGTATCTTAACATTTTGTTTATATTAAAAATTCAGGCACAGGGCTACACCCAGAGACTGCTGCAGAATTGTTTTCTAAATAGCTCCAGTGCTGAGGGGTCTTCGGCTGGTGGCACCCGCGTCCCATGGTACAGCTGGGCCTTCTGCGAGATCTCTTTCCCCTTAATGCAGAAACCCTCTAAGTGTATTCGACAGCAGTTGTTTGTAATTGGAGTATCTGGGATTGACAGTGGTTTTAATTAGTTGATTACTAGTTCTTTAAAATGTACTGTACTCACTGTGGGCCTTGCAAATTGGTAACTGGTAGCTACCAGTATAATTAAATATTTCAAAGCACTTGGCTACGGTAGCATTGAACTGTGAAGAAATAATGTTGTACAGCCAATCAAAAAGAGATACTTGTAAACTCATTTGCGGCGTCAGTGTGTGTTAGGACCATCATTGAGATGCTTATTGCAGGAGAAATTAAAGATACAATTTTGTGCTAAGAGGCAATATAGAAATTAGTTTCCGAATTACTTGTTAATTGATTTGGTGATTCCCTCGAGTCTGCAAGCTCCTTTTCCCCCTTTTTGTTGTTGCATTCAGTTAACAGTGACTATTCCCAGAGCAATAAAAATACATTCCACACTTAGATTAGATGTGTCCTCCTATCTGACAGAGCCTGCGCTCTTTGGCGGCACCGACACATGCCCACCTAAAACACAGCTGTTTTTCTCGGGCACGTTGTTGTTTCGTGTAGACCCATCAAGGGAACCAGTGCATTCCCAGGTTTGGATAATTTCAGGAAAAGGAAAGCATGCTTCCGTGTCTCAGGTTTACAGGTGCTGATTTCCTTTCCCCTAATGAAACCCTCCTTTTCTATCAACAGTGGAGGAGATTCGGGAGACTTGATTTATGGACATTTTTTCTTATTGTTTGCAATTCAGCAAGAATAACCGTACGAAAGACCATTTGTAGAAAAGTGCAAATTGCTACTGAAAATGATATTGGAAGAAAATGAGACCCGTTTCTCCTCGTTGAAATTGAGTGTGCATAGAAGGAGAGACAGTGAGCCATCATGGGTCAGAGGGAGCCTCCCAGGCTCCCTGGGCACAGGTTCCTGTCTCCAGGCCCCTTCCTGCTTGGTGACCGAGGGGAGAGGACACTAAAATGATGCACATATTGGTGCTGCTTATGTGAAAGATGCGGAAACCGTTAACCTTTTGAATTTCCAATGGAAGATCCAACCACCCTTTGAACAGCTGCCGGGATGGTGGCTGTGGCTTCCTTTTGAGGAAAACATTTTTAATATCTTGTTGGCTGTGCTTATGGACTGAAAAGCAGCATTAACAAGTTTTTGAAAAATATTAATTTTAGGCCAGTTTGTTATTTTTTCTTTTGCCCTTCCCATGATCATTTACACATACAAATACCATTATGCTTTTGCTTAACTAGGGCAAAAATCACGTGCATTATTTCAGTGTCTGCTTCTAAAAATCGATGGCATTATTTTATTTTCAGCTAGGTAAAGCAGAAAATGCATCTAGCAATGTCTTTATTACAGAGTTTAAGATTATGGCTGGAACCAAGTCTATGAATTGAACGCAGTTACTTATTTATCAGATAAATATGTTTGCACGTTGGTCAGTATATACAATTAAAAACAGTGTGGGATTTGAGATATAAAAACCGTCTCTGGGTCCAAAAAATGAAATGAACGAGACCTACTGTTTGATAGCATGACGGGGTGACTATAGTCAATAATAACTTAACTGTACATTGAAAAATAAGGAATGTAATCGGATTGCCTGTAACTCAATGGATAAATGGTTGGGGTGATGGATACCGTATTCTCCATGGTGGGCTTCTTTCACATTGCATGCCTATGTCAAAAGATCTCATGAGCCTCATAAACATGTACACCTACTATGTACTCCCAAACATTTAAAATAGCACAAAAGAAAAATAGAAACCCTCTAAATTGTTGCTGCACCCAGCGTTGGAAGAGGTGCGCTACAGCATGCTGACGTGCCATGCCCACGTGGTGCCATGCCCTGTGATGAAAGAGCCTCCTGGTTAGTTGTGGGTTCCAGTAGGAGAAGGAGCGCACGGTATGCTCATTGGATGGCAGAGCTTTGACGTGCTCTTTATCCCTGAGAGATTCCTTTCAGGTACCTTCAAATGGGGTGACCCAGTTTTCCTCATTAGCATGGCTTATTAAGGGCCCAAAGAGTCCAACCGCTGCCAACTTCAGAGCTGCTGCTCGGGCAGATGCAGGATCTGACCAGGGAGGAAGGATGAGCATCGGCTGCATAGCTGTGCTTTGCGTTTTCATTATTTTTGGTTTCGTCTCTGTTGCTCCATTTCCCATATCTTTTTTTTTTTCTTCCCCACCTTTTTTCTTTTTGAGACAGTCTTGCTCTGTCATCCAGGCTGGATTGCAGTGGTGTGATCTTGGTTCACTGCAACCTCCACCTTACAGGTTCTAGTGATTCTCCTGCCTCAGCCTCTGGAATACCTGGGATTACAGGTGCCCGCCACTATGCCTGGCTAATTTTTGTATTTTTAGTAGAGATGGGGTTTCACCATGTTGGCTAGGCTGGTCTCAAACTGCTGACTGCCTGCCTCAGCCTCCCAAATTGCTGGGATTACAGCTATCAGCCGCTGTACCCAGCCTGCTTCCTTTGAAATGTTTTTTGCAACAATAGCCATCCTGAAAGTTTCATTGCAGAGTTCCTGTGGTGGCGGCTGTCTTCATCACTTTTCTCCGCAGAACGTTTCTGAAAGACACAAGTGTGGCCAAACAGCCTCCAACACGATGTGATACCCCCTTCCTCCCGTTTCACGTTTCAACTCTGATTAAGTTATAAGAAAGTACCTTCAATTTCAGATAAGGTAGCTGCCCTGGTTGGAGAATCCTGTGTGGGATCCATGGCTGATCCTAGATGAGGAGGGGAGTTCTTCAACCCTGGGCCGGTTTGTAGCATGGCTTGTGCTTCTCCCCAGATTGCAGAGGAGAGGAAGTATATCCCCTTTCAAGACGAGAAGACACAGCTGTAAACATCTTATTTTAAAAATATGTGTGGCTTTTACTTTCTGCTTAGTACAGGTAGCATGTGTTTGTCAGTTTCTCTTATTTGTCAGTTACATGGCTGTTTTTCTCCAAGTGTCTGAGTGAAGTTGGTTCCCTACCCAGACTCTCCTTGTTCACCCAGTGGTTTCAGGGCTTTGACCTGAGAGCTGAGACCACGGGGAACAGCTCCTGACCCACGTGGCTGAGGGGCTTGGAGCCGGAGGCGAGGGCTGCCGGCATAGCTCCAAGGTGATGAATACTTCTACTTGATATTTCTCATGATACTTCTGCACTTTAATGACTATTTCTACTAATACTTGTACTAATAATTTTTAATGGTTCACATTGAGTAGGTGACATTTTGATACATTAATGAGCCTTATCGATGACTTTTAAAAGTTCTTTAGTGTGCCAGGATACTTTGCTGCAGCCCCTGGAAGGAAGGGGAGAGGGTGTGGGTGTGGGTGTGGCCTTGGCTCCCATTCTGCCCTCTGAGCCTAAGGGTAACATGCACAGCCGGATCGTCACTGGCCTTCAATTACACTTCCAAGGTTAGCCAGCAAGAATTTCCCTTGACATAACTTGCCTGTACTAAAAGCTGTCAGAGTACTGGAGAAACGTAGGCCTTCAAGATGGAGGGGTGTTTCCAGGGGTGGCTGGATTCACTTTGGAATGCTTTGGGCCTGTTGGGATGTTGCTAGCATGCCTGCGGGGAGAGGCCTGGAGGACTGGGCCATGAGGGAGGTGGTGCCAGCTTCTGGGAAGTGTTGGTTTTTGGAGTGGGCTGGCCAGGCAGGGCTCCAGGACTGCGGCTTGCCCAGCCATTGGAGGTCCTGAGAGCACAGCAGATCAGCTGATGGAGGGGCTGCATTTTGATAGCATTATGATAAGAATCCCAGAGAAAGGTGAGAACGGATGGGGATCCTGATGGTTTCCTGGGGACAAGTGTTTTCTTCCTTGGGCACAGAAATTGACAGAAAAGGAAGGATTTTGAACTCAGAGAAATGAGCATTCCTCTGTCGAGGTCGACCCCTTTCTGTGACAGCCCACCAGAACATAAGCACCCAATGTGGGAATTTCTTTTTTTTTTTTTTTTTTTTATGTTTTTGGTCACTAGTGTGTCCTAGGCCCTTAGAGTAGCTCTCAGTAAATACTTACTAAATGAAAAGTGTCAATTCTCACAACTACCTTAGGATGGATAATAGCATAATCCCCATTTCACAGACAGAATGAATGCTCAGAGAAGTCGAGCCACTTCCCTGAATGTCACACAGCCTGGGAGTGGGAAACTCTTCTGTATTGTATAGCACTGCCCCTGAGTCACGTTTGTTTTTGGAGAAGGCAGAAAGTGCCTGGGGAGGTTGTGCCCAGGGCTGTGTGTGTCTTAATTGATATACCTTTGGAACTGGAGATGTAGAGGGTAGTCCAGGGTAGAATTTAGGCTCAGCTTCACTTTGAGAGCATGTTGCCCTGAGAGTGGAACGTCAAGAAGCTTTCACTCCCCCGGCATTTTCAAAGTCCATCCCAAGACTGTTGGGTCTACATGCTACTTGGGTGTCACTAGGTGTCCCTGGTTGACACACTGAGGACATGCAAACCACACAAAGATAATGGGAGTCAGTTTTCAGGACTCACAGTCTTTACCATTTAAATGTGCAGTGGATGCTCCATGAAACGACAGAACCTGAGTCCTCGTTTGCAAAACACATCTCTCAGACGTTCCAGTCCTCAGTTTTGGGGCTCAGGTGTCATTGTCTTAAGGTGCAGTTTTGTGGCCTGGTGCAGAGTTCCATCTAAGGCAGATCTCTCTTTTGTTCCTGTTATCTTTCAACATCTGGGCCACTGGGGGGATGGGCGCCCGTGACTGGGCGGATTGGCACCAGGACTTTGTCTACAACCTGTGTTTCCCTGTTTGTTCTGCCATGGGGCTCGGGCAGAGCCTGGCTGACCTTGGACTTGCAGGTGGCCTCTGTGCATCCCCCCGGCCCCTGGCCTTGCTGTTAGATGGTGTATTTCCTTTACTGAAGAGAGAGAGCTGGACCACGGTGGCCTTTGTCAGAATTCCACTTTCTTGATCAAGGATTTCTTTTCTTTACGTCCATTATGTGATAGGAGCAGCATTAGCAGTCAGTCACCTGTGTTTCCAAAGACAGACGTATTTTCAGGATGTAGAGGCTGGCCGTGTTAATAACCAGGTTCTAACTTTCGGGAGAACCCTGAGACCTTGTGAGCAAGCAGGGGCACAGCATTCGACATCTGAGTCAATCCTGGCCGACTACGCACTGAACTGCCGCTGCAGAATTCACTGCGACTCCTGACAAAGCCAGCGGAGTAGCTTTCCTTCACTCGTGAAACACTAATCGTGGTGATCGGTTGTTACATACTGTGAAGAGTTTTTTATCTGTTGATGATACATGATTTTGAATGTTTTGGAGCGTATATGTTTCTGCATCTTCTTTCTTCACGCTCCATGATGGTTTGGTGTCTTAGCCTGAGGGTATCGTCCATCCTTGCATTAGTGGCTGCCCCTTTGTGCTGGGCTGTGTGAAAGGCACAGATAGACGGGAGGCTGCTTGGCCCTGAGGATTTTGCCATGCAGGGGCTGGTAAAGGAACAGAGCAGGCGGTGTGAAGAGCTGGCAATAGAGAGTGGGTGTGACTGGGCCGGGGCAGGCAGAGCTTCAGGAAGTGACCAGTAGTCTCTCAGGACCAGCACATGTGGACATGGACAGTCAGAAGGAAGATTGGGGTGCTAGGGACCAGCACATATGGACATGGACAGTCAGAAGGAAGATTGGGGTGCTGGGGACCAGCACATACGGACGTGGACAGTCAGAAGGGAGATTGGGGTGCTGGGGACCAGCACATATGGACATGGACAGTCAGAAGGGAGATTGGGGTGCGTGGGGACCAGCACATATGGACATGGACAGTCAGAAGGGAGATTGGGGTGCGTGGGGACCAGCACATGTAGACATGGACAGTTAGAAGGGAGATTGGGGTGCATGGGGACCAGCACATGTAGACATGGACAGTTAGAAGGGAGATTGGGGTGCATGGGGACCAGCACATATGGACATGGACAGTCAGAAGGGGTATTGGTGGGGTGGGGACCAGCACAGGTAGACATGGACAATCAGAAGGGAAATTGGAGTATATGGGGACCAGCACATGTAAACATGGACAGTCAGTCAGAAGGAAGATTGGGGTGCATGGGGACCAGCATAGGTAGACATGGACAGTCAGAAGGAAGATTGGGGTGTGTGGGGACTAACGCCTGGACATGGTCAGTCAGAAGGGAGACTAGGGGCCGGGGTGGGACAGTGTGATGCAGAGCTTCGGCGGCTTATGGAGGCGGTCCCATTTTGAAGGCATTTTCCAGGCTAAGGTACTGCTTTGCAACGCAAGGCCACCGCCATCTGAGACTGGGAAGCCCAGAGAAGACACAGACAATGTAGGAGTTGGCCCTGCATGGCTTCCCCATAACCCCAGTGGGCCGGGCCACAATCGCCTTCTGAGTGCCCACGGAGGATTGGTTTACTTAGGAAATTGGTTGTGTTTTGAGAGTCTACTGAATTATGTAGCGGATGGAATTTTTCTTCATATTTCTGTCACGTCAGGGAGGAGATAGATGCATCCTGTCGCTTAGCAGTGTCCATTGTCTTTCTTCATGTTAAGGCCAGCGAATTTTCTGATGGCAGGTGCTTCGAAGCCATCAGCTCCATTCATTGTTTTTCAAAGTGTTCATCTCATTAAACATCCCATCAATCAGAAAGCCACTGAGAGAGGGTGCCTCTCCTCAGGTCTGTGTGACCAGGGATTTTACACTTCAGAAGGGTTGCATGCTGAGTGCTCTTTGTGAGATACTTTGGGGGTGCAGGGGGTTGGGGGTTTATTTGTTGGGGGAAGCAATCTTGAGGTTTTCAGGCCATCCCAGGACAGTGTGTGCCCCCCAGCCACTAACACAGTGCTCGGTGTTCCTCACAGCAGGTGGAAAATGCATTTAGAAGACATTTCTTCCTTGGAGTTTTTAAGTGATTTTACTTCTGGTGGATGCTGTTGACAGCCTCTCTCTTCTCAGGTACACCTCTTGGTGAGCCCAGTAGTCAACTCCTAACAGAGTAGTTACTAGCTGGTTAGTTGTTACAGCTAAGCAGGAGTGTTACTGGATGATGGGGACTCCTGTGAGAATGCTGATGGCTGCCATGTCCTCACTTGTGTATCACAAGCGTGGGTGATACCTGGGAAGCACTTCTGCGGGGCTGGTGGCATTTCCTGCCTTTATAGGATGTCCCTCGAGTGGCCCAGGAGCACGGCCCATGAGAGTCACGGTGGTAGGAACACCTGCTGGCTGCTCTCTGCGCTGATGGCAACTCTTAGTGAATCACATTTGAGGCTTTAACTGGATTGCTCCTGAGTGTGTATTTATTTCTCTTAAAAAAAAAAAAATTAGTAGATGTTCTTTTTTAGAGCAGTTTTAGGTCACAGGAAAGTTGAGCAGGACACCCACAGCCTCCGCCATTGCCAACATGCAGCACAGGAGTGGTGCGTAAGTTGTAGCTGATGAGCCTGCACTGACAGTGGTCATCCTCGTCCGTCTGTACTTTAGGGTTCACTGTTTGTGTGTATTCTGTGAGCCTGGACAAATGTATAGTGAGCTCTATCCACCACTGTGGTATAGAGGATCATATGAAACAGTTTGACTGCCCTAAAAATTCCCCCACCCCCTGAAATGACAGATCTTGTTACTGCCTCCATAGTTTTTCCTTTTCTAGGATGCCATAGAGTTGGAATGATAGAGCTGTAACCTCTTCAGATTGGCTTCTTTCACTAATACGCATTTATGCTTTCTCCAGGTCTTTCCATGGCTCAGTAACTCATTTCTTTTCAGTGCTGAGTAATATTCCATTGCCCTGGATGTACCACAGTATATTTATCCATCCACCTGTTGAAAGATTTCTTCGGTGCTTCCAAATTTTTGCAGTTATGACTAATGCTGCTAATACACATTTGGTTACCGGTTTTTATGTGGATCTAAGTTTTCAACTCATTTGTGTAAATGCCAAAGAACATGATTGCTAGATTGTACGGTAAGAATGTTTTCAGTTTTGGAAGAAACCACCAAACTGTCTTCCAGAGTAGCTGTACCGCTCTTTGTTTCCACCAGCGATGAACGAGTTTCTGTTGGTCCACATCCTGCAGCACTCGGTGTCGTCCGTGTTAGACTTCGGCCATTCTGATGTGTGTCTGGTGGTGGCCCCTGGTCACTTTGATTTGCGGTTACCTGACGACACACAGTGCAGAGCGTCTTCTCATATGTTTAGTTGCCATCTGTAGATGGTCTTTGGTGAGGTTTCCATTCGGATCTTCTGCTCATTTTTAACTTTAGTTCACTTCACCTTTTTATTGTCGATTTTAAGAGTTCTTTGTGTATTTTGGATAATGTTTCTTTTCAGATATTTTCTCCCAATCTGTGGCTTGTCTTACTCTCTTGATCTCTCTTCTTTTCACTTCCAGTAATTGTTCCCCTTCAGGGTTCTCCAGCGTATGTATTGATAGGCTGCTTATGGAGATCTTGGGCTTGTTTGCTTTTTGCCTGTAATGTTTCACTAGCATTTTCTTTACAGTTTGGTAAAATTAATTTCAACCGTTTCTACACTGTTAAACCTTCTGAGTGAGCACATCCTCAAAATCATCAACTCTTCTGATGACATAATTGCTTAGGAGCATATACAGTTGTTAAAAGCACTCTTCTACAATGTAAGAAATGCAGAGTGGGTGGCATTTTATAAGTTTTATATTGTAGACGTTCTAGACTTCATTCCAGTTAATAAGCATTCAGGAATCTGCGAAGTTCTTATGAATAATAATTCTCCCCATGTCAGTGCTAATAACATCTGTAATTAACAGCGGGGAAGTCATTGCCTGTTTGCAGCTGTGCTTATTGGCTGAAGTGACCACGTGCAAACCAAGCCTGGCTGAACCTGGGAGTCGGGGAATGTTCAACCCCACAGATTAGAAGGCAGGTGGGTAGCTGGCACCCAGATCCCATGGATCAATACTGTGTGTGCGAGAGAGAGGGAGGGAGAGACTGGGCTGCCAGGAGGAGGCTGGTCTCTCCCCTACTTCATGGGTATATGACAGGAGACTGGCGGCCCCAAGGCAGTAAGTGGCCTCTGCCTCTGCCTCTGCCCTGAACTAGGGCCAGGGCCTTTGGCTCTGAGACCATGTCACATCTCATGGCCAGGCCATGGACATCATCAAAAGGAAACAAGACCTGGAGGAGGCCAGTGGGCCGGGGACATGGCAGAAGAGACAAGCCAGAGAGCAGCTGGCTCTGGAGGGCACTGGCAGGACCCAGGTGCGGGCAGCCAGCAGGCCATGGGTGCTGCAGGGGCTCTCCGTCGGAGCAGTGCAGTGGAGGCACCGTCGCCTGCAGCTGTGCTGAGTGATGCCAGGGCCACGGCAGAGGCTTGTGTGGGCACAGGAGAGGGACCTCACTTGGCCAAGTGAGCAGGAAGGAAGAGACTGGCCAGGATTATTTTAGAAACTTAGAAAAGTCATACCTACTTGCAGTAGCAAAACCAGAAGATGTACATGGACAAAAACATAAAAGTGGCCCCCTTAATGCCATTACTCTGGGATAAAAGAGGTTACCCCATATTTCGTACCTGTGTTCAAGTTCACTTTCTCAGGAACACGTTCTATCCCACCCACCCTCCAAGGCCCTCGGCTCACCTTGACTCTCCCCATCACCCCGCCCCTCCGGGGAGTGCCTGCTCATGTCCTCTGGACCCCACCTACCCTGGCTTCCGTGTGGGTGGAAATCTTCACTTTTCATTACCGTGAATGTCATAAGAGGTGCTAAAGAAATACATCCTGAATGTGGAGCGATAACTGGTAAGCCTTTAAATATCTTTATCAGTGGGATCCCACTACAAATAGAGTTAAGAAATGGGCTCACACGCTGGTTAGACGTGTGCATGTTTATACGTACACGTGTATAATTGAAACAAAAGTTCTGTGAAATGGTCCTAAGTGCATTGCACTCCAATCTGATTCAGGGTTTTTAAAGCTCTGGCTGCAGCTCACTAAAGTCATTTCATGACCCACCAATTGTCTCACGCATTTTGTAAAACTTCGTAGTAGCAGCACGGGCTCTTTGTCCGGTATTGACGTGTTGACTGTCATCCCGGCGCAGCCAGCCCTCTCCGCGTAAGCCTGTCCGGGGAGATCCAGTGCCGTGTCTCCACGTGCAGTCCGCTGGCCCGCTGAGTTCCCGTTTGCCCGGTTGGAACAGCTGACTGTTAGTTCTCAGTGCCATGGCTGTGTTCAGATGGGCGCCCTATAGGCTGCCTTGTGGGAGAAAAGTTACAGGTTTTCTTTAGCTGTGTCCACAGGTACAAAAAGTGTGTTAGTCATGGGGTTTGTCTCTGCACGTCCTTCCACATAGGATGAGTGCAGGCTTTCATTTCATAGGGATACACCAGTGCCAGACAGAATGTTGGGGCAGGCTCGCACCCCTGCAGATTCAGATGTGCCTTCTGCTGTTTCACAGGTGTATCCTGGTACGTCCTCTGTCCCCACCTGCTGGAATAACTGCTTCCCCCGCTGCATCCTGTCCTCGTGTGGGAGCCAGGCAGCACCCACCCAGGCCACAGAGCCTTGTCACCCTCAGCAGCCTAACCTGTAATTACTGCTCTTAACTTACACGTTCCATGCCTGCCGTGAGAAAATATTTTACTTGGAATGTCAGTTCTTTGGGTGCCGTCCACTGGAGTTCACATTCATTTTCACCAGTTGCTCACTTAGCAGACTACTAGGAGTTCCTTGCGAGGTCCCAGCAAGAGGATGGGAAAATACCATTTAAGTAAAAGGTCACCAAGCGCAAGAGGCTCCGAAGTCGGACGGGCATCTGGAGAAAGGTGGATATGGAAAAAGAGGTTGACTTCTGGGGACTTGTGTGGAATATCCAGGCTCTTCGAGCCCTGGGTGGAGTGGTGGAGGGTGAGGCCCCTCTGCCATAGGCAGAGCCTGTCTTAATCACTCCTGGCAGGGGGAGCAGACTCAACGCAGAAAACGTGCAGAAGCATTTAGGTAACATCATGAGAACATGTGATTCGTGAGTTGCAGTGGACGGGACTGACTTCAGAAACCAGAGCAGGGAGTCTTGCTTAAAGCCTTGGCAACCCCCTCCCTCTGCCTCGTTCCTCCCCTGCTCCCGCTTCTCACTACTTCTGCTCTCCCCGATTTCACAGTAGCCTCACCGAAGGACAGGTGCACTGACTGTCTGCCGGGCATTCATTTCTCACCCTGAGCTTAGCGGTAGCTGTCAGTGCCAGCTGGATTTTGTCACTGCCCCTCTTGCAGTCTTCAGTGGCTCCCCATGGCCTGCACCGAGAACGTTTATAACCCTTGGAAGACGTAGGAGCCCTGCACACCCCCACCCTGGTCTGGCTTCAGATAGTCTTCCCCAGAGCTCCCAGCCATCAGCTTTCTTGGTTTTTCAGATACACAGTGTATCTTGTGCTGCCACACCTGCCACAGTGGCTTGGAGCACGTTTCTTCCTTCATCTACATCTTGTCTGTCCTGTAAACTTCTCATCTTCTCAGACGTTGCTCGCGTGGCCCCTCTGTTATGTAACCATTCGTATTCATCTGAGGTGTAAGTTGCCCACTGCCCCACCTGGGGGCCTCCTATCACTTCGTCCATTTCCTCATTAAGGTACCTGGCACATTGCTTAAGTTTTTCCAAGGAGGACAAGGGGTTCAGATCCAACTCTCCACAGACACCGAGTTCCTGGAGAACGCTGGGACTCTGGTGGTCAGCGCTCTGCTGGGCACTTCACAACAAAATTGTCTCCATTCAAAAAGTTTGTATCATGTTAAGCTTTGTTAGAGCAGTTTACTCATCAATGCATATCAAAGATTAAGGTAGAAAGTAATGATTTTGATACTGCTTCTTAGTAAGGCAGGGCGGCTAACAACAGCCAGCCACTGGCTGGAGAGGCTCCGGCTGTCACCGTGGTTATTAATACATTGTAGAGACATTTTGGGGATTCCGCCATATTTTGTGTAGTTGCCAACAAAATGCTGACAGTTGTATTGTGGTTAATAAATTCATTTAGATTTATAAGCATTGTTTACAGAACCTGTTCGCCTGCTGAAACTCTAACAGCATCTGTTCCTTCTTACTAATTAACTGCTAATTACGAATGAGCTTTGTGTGTTTGTCAGTGTAACTGGCTCATGCATTTTGTGAGGAACATTAACAAATTGATTTACATAGTGGAAAAGCAATCAAAAGAGTAAACCGAACAGCACGCGTCTCAAGGCCTTTAGCCGACTTTTGAATGAAGCGAACTTTTGATGGCTGTAAATATTGCCGGAAATTTTCCGTTGCCTTAATTCTTTGGTAAAGGTAGAGCGATCAGAAGCAGTATTGAGTGAGTAATACTGAAATTACAGCACTGCAGCAGGTGACTGGTGCGCAGGTGACGGACCTGCAGAATCCTTTAGGGGCTGATAGAGGAGAAACACCGAAAAGTGGTCCCGTGGGAAATGTGTCCGGTCCCTTGTGGGAACGCGGCTGACTTTTGAAAGATCCACTCATGACTGGGATTGCTTCAGAACCGAGTCAGTGTTCCCACCAGGGTCAGTGCCTCAGTCAGCCTGCTGCAAGGCGCTTAGCCAGGACGTGGAAGTGTGGTGTCCATCACACTTTTTCTCCCCTTGGGTTCTCAGATTTCAGACTGTGTTGATCAGTGTCAGGCTGCAAGGGCAGGCATTTCAAGTTAACCAGTTTACATGACTGATTCCAAAAGCTTAGGGCTCTTTCATCCTCTGTTTTCAAGGAATGGGAGAAAGAAGACAGAGACAGCCCTGAAGGATCACGTCCCTGGCATGCTTTCTAAAGCTGCCTCCTTGAGACAGAGAACTATGGCCCAGGCGGGAGTAGTGGGAGCACAGACAAGGGAAGGAACATATCAGCTGGTCGCGGTGGCTCACGCCTTTAATCCCAGCACTTTGGGAGGCTAAGGCAGGTGGATAACAATGTCAAGAGATCGAGACCATATTGGCCAACATGGTGAAACCCTTTCTCTACTAAAAATACAAAAATTAGCTCAGCATGTTGACATGCGCCTGTAATCCCAGCTACTTGGGAGGCCAAGGCAGGAGAATTGCTTGAACCCGGGAGGTGGAAGTTGCAGTGAGCCAAGATCACGCCACGGCGTTTTAGCCTGGCAGCGGTGCCATCTCAGCTCACTGCAGCCTCTGCCTCAGCAAGACTCCATCTCAAAAACAAAAAGAAGGGAAGGAACACGTTACACTGGTACCATTTACATTCACAGTTAACTCTCTAGATGATTCAGAATGCCAGTGTAAAACTGGAGATCACAGCTCGGGCAGCTGGATGGAGAGGTCAAGGGTTTTGAAGAAAGGTTCAGGTTAAATACGATTAACCGTGCTTACATTAAACAGAGTAACACTGAGTACTTTACTGAGAGGGAACATTTGCTCTAAAGGATCCAGGTACACAGTGTTGACCTGAGCCTTGACACTGATGTTCAGGGTCAGAACTGCTGAGGAGGTGGGGAGGGGTGCGAGGTCTAGGGCCCTAAGCCTTAGAAGGAGACCCTTCTTGCCAGCTGTGAACCTCAGGCAAACCCCAAACCTCTCTGAACCTCAGTGAACTCATCTGTAGAATGAGGATGATAGAACAGCCCTCTTCCCCAAAGCTGTTGGTGGATTAAGAAGATGATGGATGTACCTGTAAAGCAGGTGGCACATAATAATAGCTCACTAAATCACAGTATCATGATCATCTCTCTATTCCTGTAGAAGTGACCATATGTAAACACTGGATATCGGACCCTATTAGATCATAGTAACTCCATTTGGGAGGAAAATATCCTTTCTCATCAATAAATTTACTACTGTTAATTCCAGATAAATGGTAGAAAAAAAATTAAGCATAAAAATGGAATAGGTAGGGGAGTACAGGCTCCCTTAATAAAGGCTAAGAGGATATTTCAGAGCCGGCGTGGTAGGTCACACCTGTAGTCCCAGCACTTTGGGAGGCCAAGGTGGGTAGGTCACCTGAGGTCAGGAGTTCAAGACCAGCCTGGCCAATATGGTGAAACCCAGTATCTACTAAAAATACAAAAAAGTTAGCTGAGCATGGTGATGTGCACATGTATTCCCAGCTACTTGGGATGCTGAGGCAAGAGAATTCCTTGAACCCAAGAGGTGGAGGTTGCAGTGAGCTGAAATCGTGCCACTGCACTCCAGCCTGGGTGACAGTGAGACTGTGTCCCCAAAAAAAAAAAAAAAAAAAAAAAAAAGAGGAAACACATCAGGGTTAATTTACAAAGCTGTAGTTTGTTTAGCACATTTAATTGACAGTTGAGCCATCTCACAAATGTGAGTAAATAGCACTACTGATAAATAACAGGCTTGCCACTGGTTAATATTTTGCCTCCAAAGTGATTTTGCTAAAAGTATATGTATAGATATTTGCTGTAACATTTCATATGGTAGGAGGTAGAAGAGGAGCTGTCCTTTCTGAAGTATTCATTCCTCCTTAGAACTTTTCCCAAGGGTAAATGTTCAGAAAATCTAATGAATTCAAAATAGTTTGCACCAGCCAGCATTTCCTGCCCATGTGTATGTGTTAGCCACCATCAGCCGTTACAAAAAGGAAATTGATTTGGATGGGATACAATCTATGTGCTCTTAGGAACCCATAACCTAGCAAGAAAGTCAGGCTTGTCTCAGCAACTTCAGTGAGGATCGGACCACTAGGTGTGCATTAGAATGTGCCAGGGAAATACCAAAGGGAGCATTCACTCCGGGTCCATGTGTTAGGTCCATCCCCAGCCTTCTAGTATTTTCTACAGGTGACATTTAGAGAACAGAAAGCCTTTCTCCTAGACCATAATTGATTAAAGACTTTTTTTTTTTTTTAAAGAAGTATAAATTAGAAGTGAACACAACTTTTTGGTCTTACAGGTGAAAAATCCAGTGCCTGAGACTTCCTGGTTAAATTTTACAACTCAGGAATTTCAGTTGGAAACAAAGCCATTCGTTAAGCTGACTCGGATGTGTGTGCACTTTATTCAAGAGATAAATTGTTGGTGTTTCAGTATTTAGCAAATTAACCATGTTGGATGTTTCATGTGACCGAGCTCTAAATACAGAGGTCATGCCCGTGGCTTTTCTCTCTCCAGAGACCTGAGTCTGCATTTAGTATGAAGCAGTCTTTTATGGAAAAAACTTACAAATCATAGGAGTTTGAAACAAAATGTGTGAGAACACAGCCTGTGCTTTTCCTTTTAAATATTGCACAAGGAGATCCCAAAGCCTTTAGACCAGTGGCTTTTAATCCTGGAAATGCCCACGGGTACGGGCGTGCAATCACACACACACACACACACACACTCATTCACGCACACGCACCCATACACTCCATCCATGGAGGTTCAGAGTCACATTCATTGGGCCTGGGCATCTATTCTGTAGTGTTTCTCGTTTAAAGGAATTCATCAGAATCATCTGGAAGCTTAAAAAAGCAGAAAAGCTGGGCACAGTAGCTCATGCCTCTAATCTCAGCCCTTCGGGAGGCCAAGGCAGGAGGCCAGGAGGACAAGGCTGCCGAGAGCTGTGACAGCACAACTACACTCCAGCCTGAGTGACAGAGCAAGAAAACAAAACACAACATTGTGGGGCCCAGACCCCAGGCTTCGGGATTGGACTTTCCTGGGGAGGGGAGGTTGGTTGAGAATCCATTTTCCCAGTGAGTGCATTTCCACCCCCTAAGAACGACTGCTTTAGAGGAATGTTAGGCAGAGGAAAGGGGCTCCCGGACCTCCCTTCCAGGAGTCAGGGGAATGGGACGAGTAGTTGCCCTTTCAGACATGAAATGGTTTTTATCTGCACATTATCATCTGAAAGACATTTTTGTAGCTTGATTTCCACTCAGAAATAGATGTCACCAACTCAGGATGAGAGAACCTTATAAAGAATTATGAACTTCTGTTAAAATGAGAAAGTCAATGAAGGGAGGCGGCATACCCAGAAAAGGGGAAAATTAAAATCTGAAATAATTTATGAGGAAAATAATTTCCCATCTAAGAGTGTGTTAGCTGTTTATTCAGAGCACTTGATGGGGATGTTTGTAATCAGGTCATATTAGGATCTTCCCACAGCCCATGGCTTCTGTTTCTCTCCTCTTGGCCTTACGGTTAGGGGAGCTGGGGAAGGTTCCCTCCAGAGATGACACCTATAGATGGCCAATCGTTCATGACAACAAGCCGCTCGCTGTCCATTCTGATGGCCTCACCCGTTGCAGTGACCACTAAAGAAAGTAGTGGGTGCCAGGCTTAGAGACCTGGCACAGTGACATTTATGGGGAGACAGAGAAGACAGTGCCATTTCTCTCCTTGTTCTCACCTGTGCCCAGAAGGAGTTAGAAACAGCCTCTTCGTTAGCCTCCTTTTCTATGCTTCACCCTTTAGAAGCCGTGCACTGTGGTGGGTCGAACCTCAATACTCATGGGTCCGTGTTGTCCTAGCGGTACTCACCCATGCTGTACTTGAGAACGGTCATGCTGGCTGCAGAATGGATGGAGGCTGTGAGAGGGCAGGAGGTGGTCAGCAGAGCGGCATTCCCAGAGAGAACCTGGTGGGCCATCAGAGTTGGGAGCTGCAGGAATGGAGAGGCGAGGACGTATCTGGAGGCTTTCAGGAAGTTGAGTAGATAGGACTGATTGACAGGTTGATTCAATGTGGAGGATGAAGGAAAAAGGAGAGGTTTATATAGATGAGGAACACTTGTGCTGAAGGTGTATGTTTGGGGATCGTGTAGAAATAGCCACTGGACAGGAGAGAGAGTGAGGTCAGGCATTTCATGGAATGAGAGCTAAGCAACACTGGTGTTCTTAGGAGGGACAAAGGCAGAAGCACCAGGCCCCGAGAAGCCAGAAAGACACTTGGGAGACTGTTCTAGGAGAACAGAAGTGAAGTCGCCTTTTGAAAGAAGGATACAAAACTGGAAAAGGATGAAAGCATGTCCATCAGTTTGTGGGGCGGAGGGTCACTGATGACATCAGGGAAATGGTGGAGAGGAGGCAGTGACAGGGCTGTGAACAGTGAGCAGGAGGGGAGCCATGCCACCCAGGTGTGGACACCACCTAGGAGAGGCCCCACTGTTATGTAAAGGGAGGAACAGGTCTAGAAGTTACCAGTTCGCTTGGAATAATAGATGGTTCCGTGGCGAACTCTTCCAGCAGTCCCTGCTCACTAGGGAACATAGAGTAGACATATTTGGTTTAAGTTAGGAGCTTACAGACCTGCTGCAGTGGCTCACAGCTAATCCCAGCACTGTAGGAGACCAAGGTGGGTGGATCCCTTGAACCCAGGAGTTCTAGACCAGCCTGGGCAACGTAGTGAGACCCCGTCTCTACAAAAAATAAACAAATTAGCCAGGCATGGTTGCATGCACCTGTGGTCCCAGCTACTCTGGAGGCTGAGGTAGAAGGATCATCTGAGCTCAGGGAGGTCGAGGCTGCAGTGAACTGTGATCACGTCACTGCACTCCAGCGTGAACAGCAGAGCAAGACCCTGTCTCATGAAAGAAAAACTGTAGCTTATTATTTAGCAGTTTATAAATACCTATATTTATGGAACACTTCACACATGTTAAGCATTTGGCTTTATGCTCTGAATGCATTTGATTTTCGCCAAGGGGCGATTGCTTCCAGACAGCTGACTCTGCTTCCTCAGTGGTTGCTGAAAGAAGAAGTTGTATTCCTTCCTACGGGCTCATCCAGGTCACGCTTCCTCCTGATTTTCTGTTTCCTCACCCATATCCCACTGCGCTCTCTTCCCCTGAAGCTCCGGGAAGTCTTCCCTACACACATTAGTGAGTTAAGGAGCTTTGATGTGCCTCCATGTGTAGAATAAACGTTGCCATCACCACCCCATGCCGATGCCTGGGTGCTGACGCTTTTCACCTGCTGCTTCCTGCGAGGTGAAGCTCATATGGAGGAGAGCCTCTCTTGGGAAGTCCAGGCTCACTCCATGGTTGCCCCTCTCCCCAACCCTGCTGGTGTTGGGCATCCTCCTGCTCCTGGTTCCTTAGTTCCGGAGCCCGGACTCCATGCTCCAGAGCAAGAGTTCTTCACTGTAGTTCTGTAGACAGAATTCAGGGTCCATGCATGTGGCTGGGGAAAATTCATTTGTATTTCCACTGACTTCAACTGCAAGTTAACATTTCCTTCAGATAGGAGTGCAGGCAACCATCCACAATTGTGTTAGAACCTGTGACTCTGCCGCCCTCAGAATCACAGACGGGTTCACGGCACATTGCCGTCATCACAGATAATTGAAGAGGTTGTTTTCACTGGTCACCATTTGGCGATGGCAGGTACCAGGTCTGCCACTGGGTCTCAGTGCATTAATAAAGCAGTGTGATTGTTAGCCAGCCACAGCATTGCTTATGTTTTGGTGACCGTATTTCGATATGATTGGTTCTTTTGTAATCCTGTGAATTTAAACATAATATTTTAAGAAGGGATCCTTTGGGACATGCCAAAAAAGACCCACCTGTAGAAGCCTCACTGTGGATTTGAGTGTCTTACCCTATTAATTTTATCAACTGAAGTTTTCATCCCATTTATGAGAATTTTTTATTTTTTCAAGTTGGAGTCTTGACTTGTCACCCAGGCCAGAGTGCAGTGGCACAATCTCAGTTCACTGCAACCTCTGCCTCCCAGGTTCTTCTGCCTCAGCCTTCCAAGTAGCTGGGATTACAGGTGCATGCCACCACACCCAGCTAATTTTTGTGTTTTTAGTAGTGACAGTGTTTCACCATGTGTTGGCTAGGCTGGTCTCGAACTCCTGACCTCAGGTGATCCACCAGCCTCAGCCTCCCAAAGTGCTGGGATTACAGGTGTGAGCCACCATGCCTGGCTCATATGGGATTTCGTGTACAGTTGAGGACATGGGTCTTCAGAACTAAACAGAAATACTTATTGTCCCGTTGCCACCCTTGTCAGTTTTTCACCCTACAGCCCTTCAAGGCCAAATGCACCTGTGAAGTCAGTCTTCATCCCTGCAGACCCCCGTACCCCCAGCTCTCAGAACCCATCACCGGCCCCTCCTTCCTCTTAGAGAGCGGTGTTGGGGAGGACCTGAGCTTTGGGTCGGTGACCTTCCAGCTCCTGGGTCTCGTTGCCCGCTGCTCCCCTTTCTCACCCGCGTGGTTCCTTCCATGTCCTTTCTCTGTCCCACTCTGCATCCCTTTCTCTTTCTTTCCTTGAGTTCATTTCATGATTCCTTCTCGTGCCCCTCCATGTCCACAACCTCTGCTTATCACATGGTACGGTCTGATTGGGGCCCACTTCCTTCCTGGAAAGGTGTTTTCTGGGGCCAGTGAGCAGTGTTAACCATTTCCGGAAAAGCAGTGCAACTCCTCTTGTGCCACACTCTTTCTGCTCTGGGATTTCTCCTCCTCAAAGGTGCCACGTCTTGCCCAGCAGTGCCTGCCTTCTCTTCCCTGTCATCTGTGGTCTTTCTACACCTGAGCTCTCCTCCGCCCTGATCTGAGGTCTGTTTTTTTTTTTGAGATGGAATTTCGCTCTTGTTACCCAGGCTGGAGTGCAATGGCGCAATCTCGGCTCACTGCAACCTCCGCTTCCTGGGTTCAGGCAATTCTCCCGCCTCAGCCTCCTGAATAGCTGGGATTACAGGCACGCGCCACCATGCCCAGCTAATTTTTTGTATTTTTAGTAGAGACAGGGTTTCACCATGTTGACCAGGATGGTCTCGATCTCTTGACTTCGTGATCCACCCGCCTCGGCCTCCCAAACTGCTGGGATTACAGGCGCGAGTGAGGTCTGTTTTTACGCCAGCTCTCCCTAATGTATAGCCACTGGGATCTTTCTCTTCTCATCAGCCTAGCTCCTGGCAGGACCTCCCCGCTCTACGTTTCCAGGATGTCAGTGAACAGCATGGACTTGGGGTACCAGTGGCCACCATCGACAATCACTGCCACGTTTTCTTTTCCTTTTGTGTCCACACTTGGCCCAGAGTCCTCTGCTAGGCAGCCTCCTGGGCCACCAGTGGTGTGGAGCTGGCAGAGAAAGGAGCCTGCTTCCCAGCATGGCCTCACGTCATCATCATTGTCACTCAGGACCTTGCCCGCTGCCCTGGCTCAGAGCTTGAAACTCTCCCTCTTAGAATCTGGCAGAAGTCCCCAGAGGACCACCCAGCCTCAGTTGTGGCTCCCGGGAGTCTGTTCTCCCCACTACTAATGAAGCCTTTCCTGCTGAACGCCTTCTGGGCCATCCATTGTCTACATGTGAAAGCCCTCAGCTTGGCCCCACAGGCCTCCCCTGCTGGTCTGGAGCTCAGCCAGTGGCTCCCATCCCCACTCCCTGTCCATCTTAAATGTTCTAACAATGAATTGAAATGTTTAATTTGAATGCAGAAGCCAGGCGGGTACTTGTCATGAGTGGATTTGGAGGGGGCAAGGTTTGGGTGAGCAGGGCGGGCAGCTCCCACCCCCAGGGGCAGCTGTCACTCACTTCCATCCTCACGTTCAGTGGCCTTCCTGGTTGGTCCTAGTGTTTAAGGAAAGCCAAGAATTGGGATTTGCATATAAAATTTTTATCATTTTTAAATGTTGGCAACTGATTCCAAAAAAAATACGTACTTTTGGGGCTGATCAAAATGCTTCTGCAGACTAGAAATAGTCCCCAACTCACCAGGATGGCATCTCTGCATTAAACCCACCTCCTGACCTTCCCATGAAGCTCCTGCAGCGTGGCACAGCATTTAAGGCTCCACCTGACTGATGTCTGTTTTCCTGTCCCAGCTTCCATCTTATCCACACCCAACACCCAAGTCCCTGGGCATCTGAGTGGCATCTTCTCCATGCCTGGACACACAGTGCTCTTATCCATCACTCATCCACCTGGCTGGTCCTGCTGGTCCAAGACATGGACTTAGTGCTGTCACCCACTCAGAGGTCTTTCTGGCTTTCCTCTCCATGGCCCAAAGGGGTGCCTCTTTTCTGTGCCTCGTTCCTTTATTCCCAAGATGGCCTCCTGTAGACAGACATCGTGGCAACTGTCACACTGTGTAATGATAATTTATTACCTTTACCACCTTCCCTACGAGACTCTGATTTTTTGTGTGAGCAGCAATTATCGCTTGCTGTTCCACGTCCCCAGGACCTAGCGGGGTCTGGGCCCAGCAGTGGAGCTCCACATGGCTGAACCGAACAGTCAACAAGGCAGCCTTCTAACTCCAAGTCCTGCGTCATCCTGTTTAGCTGGTCCCTCAAACGGAAAGCTGTGGATGGGGCTGAACTTAGTCCCAAGAGCCACATGTGTCCAGGAGGCCTGGGAGCAGAAGCCCACCCACCCCAGGGTCTCACAGAGACCCAGTGGCGAGTACAGGGGAGACAGCCTGACACCTGCGTAGGAGTCTAGAGGCTGAGTCTGTTAAGTAATCCAGCTCAGACCACATGTATGGGGTGCTCACGGGACCCCCACAGCAAAATCCAAAACCATGCTGGCTTCTGGGAGTGCAATTTTTGCAGATATGTAAGCAGAAAATCATATGAAACACAGTTTCGGAGTCAGCAAATGGAATGGCAGCTTATCCTTCTCCAGCTGCTCCCCGCTGGTCACCAGGTCCCTCCTCCCTCCTCTTCCCCTTCCTCCTGCGCTCCTGGCCCGTCATGCCCTCCAAAGGAGTCCTGCATGTGGTTCGGGGCCTGGATGTGTGCTCGGGCCTCCTCGCTGGTTTCCAGCCTTCAGTCTGTAGCCCTCAAATGTGCCTGCCTTCCTGCACCATCTGAGGGGTTCCTCCACTCAGCTTGTGTCTGGAACTCCTGACCTCAAGCAGTCCTTCTGCCTTGGCCTCCCAAAGTGCTGGCATGCCAGGCGTGAGCACTGCACCTGGTCTGGTTCCACAGTTTTGAGGAGGGCCTGTGGCCTCCCCTCTTTCACAACTGAGACGTTAAGAGCTATGGATTGCTTGTCGTATCCCCGGTTCAACATGTTGAGCAAGATGCTAGAGGCTGGTGCAGAGGCTGCCATAGCAGCCACACAGGTAGACCAGCACTCCAAGGCTCAGCAGCTGTTTGATATAGAGGCTTAAAGGTAAAACATCTCATGAGACTTTAGGTTTTGAGAATGGGTGCCTGGAAGAATGGTGGTTTCATTAACAGAATAGGAAACTAGGGAAGAAAAGATGGTTTGGTTCAGAAAAAAATACTGCTTTAGAAAGGAAACTGGGACTGAAAAATGACCACGTTTTTCTCGTATGGCCCTTCTGGCTTTTGACACTCTCCCAAAATGCAGAATGTTCTTTCCACTCACTGACTCTTGCTTGCAATTTTGTCCAAAAGAAAAATGATTCTCAATGAAAATGATGTTGTTACACAGTGTACATACTCAATATTAAATTCATAAGTAATGTGAACCACTTCATAAATTATTTAGCTTGAAGTTCATTTTGTGCAGAAAATCACATCTTTGAAAAGATATGACAGGGTTAAAATGAATCAAGTTTATCGTAAAACTGTTCGAGCCATAGTAATTTAATCTGAGTCGTTTTATCAAATAAGAAAAATTTTTAATATTTTGACTCCTCATCACTCAAGCAGCGCAGCTGGTGTTACTAAGGTACCATTTCTAGTTCAGTAATGGCCGTGGATCAGGCAGCGCGCCTCGCCGTGCTTGTCTGCCGTGGTGGTGGCCGTTGTTTCCCATGTGAAGGTGCGGCCCAAGCCGGGCTCCATTTTCCATTTCCTTACCGAGGACTGCAAAATCCCCATGAAGGGATCCTGTTCCTTGCTTACGTTTTCCGTGGTGGCTCTTACCAGGTGGCCTTGGAAGCCACTTCTTACATCTGGGTTATAAAGTCGCATGTGTTCACAGTCTGGTTAATACAATGGGGAAAAATTAAAACCTTTGGCATAACACAATTTTTGGTCAATTCTGTAAGGGAATCCCGTTCACAGCCTCCTGCGTGATAACTGTTCGTAGGCACTGCTTGGTTTCTGCATGCCCTAGACAGGAGGGTCCCACGGGGTTACACTGTCGCTTGTCACTCCTGAGGAAGCTGTTTCTGGACAGCTGTCCCCATGCTGGGTTAAGGGCCCTTGCCTGGCTCCTCACAGTGCCCTGGGCATGGCCCTGTCTTGGCCTAGCTTTCACTAACCTGCATCTTTCTGTTTACCTATCAGAGTTGCCTGGCAGCATTGAGCCTCATTAGGGAATGGCCTTCCCGCCATCTCTCCACCTGCACGAAGCACAGCACTGGGGTTAGAGTCCATGCGTGGTAAATGAATAAGGACCAAGGTCAGATTCAGAGGCAAATGGCTTCTTTCTAACACTAGGAGCTCTTCAGCTGCCTTTGCCATATCAGAACATGCTTAAGAAAAAGAACAAAATAATTATTGTCTCAACAAAGATTTGGATTTAGCAAAAACTGGAAATAATTCACAGTGAAACTAATAATCCATTGATTGTGGTGTCCATGGTGAGATCGTTACTCTTGAGAATAATACTGGTAATTTCGTTCGCTCGGAAGGTACTGTTTCCAAAGTGCTTTCACGTTTTCCAAACCCTGCTGTGTGTGTTGAAACGTAAATCACACAGCACCCAGATAACTGGAGGATCTTCCTCGTCCTTTTAACAAAAAGATCACGTGAGAACGCACAGTTGCACCTTGATCATTTATTGCTCTAACTTTTCCCCCCAGCGAGTGAGTATTTGAGGAGTTTCTCTCATTTGGGCTCTGGAGGCTTTTCTGATACTGGGGAAGGTTTTAGGAACCGTATTTGGGGCTGCTTTGTTCTCGCCCCTTCCTCCCCGTCTCAGTGTTTAGGGTTGTCAGCATCCCAGGACCGATGTCCTGGCCATCCGTGTGCTGCAGAGGTGTACCGGCCGTGTTCTTCCTTAAAGCTCTAAGTAAAAATGACTTTGCTCCATGGCACTATGTTAAATTGGCTGGTTAATTCTGGTGTTATTTACCCTGTAATTCATTAGTTTCACCCCACCATTGGCAGCTGACAGGCTGTAATTTCACGCCTTGCAATAAAAGATGTCTCATAATCTGCTTCATTTAGCAGCAAGAGAATTTAATGAAATTAACTGCAGTCCTAATTATGCCAGTGAATACTAAAGACCGCCAGCAAGTTTTCTCAGAAAAGGACGAGGTCCACCTCGTGAAGGATTTAGAATATCATTTCCTGGGAAAAGTTGCAAATGTCTTCCTTCTATTGGCCAACCAGGGCCAATTACGAGCACACATATAACTATAATTAACTGGTTTTTTTGTGAATGTCTCTCCAAGTATTCATTGTTTGAAATCAAATTTAAAAGTGATTCCTCCATCAGAGTGGTGTAGATGATAGAAACGAGCCAGCGTTAAGTTTCCAGGCAGTGGCCTTTCCTCCAGCAGTGACGGAGAGGTTTGCAAAATGCCGCAGTTGGAGAGCAGGTTTTCGTGGGTGACTGTCGAGGGTTTCTGGAGGGAACAGAGGCCCTCAGTCCCCTTCTGCCTGTACATGCAGAGCTCAGCCTCTGCAGCCATGACTTCTCCACACTGTGGGGATGCCAGGCCTGGAGAAGGGTTGCTGCCTGTGGGGCATGGACCTGTGGGGTATGGAGTGTCCAGCCTCACCCGACCCTTCACCTGGCCCTTCTCCATTCCCCAAGGTCGCTAGGCCAAGCCCTCTCTTTCCAGGACAGATGGTCTTTCCCTGCTCCACCATCCACTCTGCATCCTGCCCCTAGAGGGGAGGAAGACAGGCGTGTTCTGTGTACCTAGTGCACCTGTGCTCATCTCACACGTGTGTTGCACAAGCCGCTCACGCCCTGACATGCTCCTCTCCCTCTTACCATGACTCCTGGTCCCACCTTTCTCACTTTTCCCTCTCACCCTTCTTCACTGCCTCTTCCTCTTCGGTGGAGGACGAGAGGGCGGAGGAAAGGCAGGGAGGAGTGTTGACGCCTCCTGGGCAGGTCTGGCCTGGTGCCTGCCCGTGCTGATCGTACACACGCTTGTCTCCTTGCCTTTCCCACCCACCCCCTGGTGTCCTGGCCCCAGGGCTGCTGCAGCCCGCAGCACCCCTTTCAGTGCCGTGGACAAATGCAGGCAAACCATGGATTAGTAAGTGACAGCGTTAGCAAACATAGGTGCTGCATTTGAGCCAAAGCAGTGGAGACTCAGGAAGGAAGATGTGCATGTTCCAATTCTGCAGAGAAACAGCTGAAGCCGTGGGAGCTGGTCTGTTACATCTGAACGCGATGGATATCTCCTTTGCCACAAGTGACTGGACTCTACCTCTCTTCCAATCTTGCTCTACTGATGTGTGGCCCTTCTTTAGTTCTGAAAGGAGCCACCTCCACAGGGGCAGCGCGTGACGTGGCTTCCTTGGTCCCAGCACCTCTGCATCCCGCACCGCAGCAGGACATCAGCCGGCTGCCTCTGCCACCCCGCCTTGGTGTTCACACACCTTGGTGGGGAAGTCACTGTGAGCAGCTCTGATTTCAGAGGCCTCATTTGGGAAATGAAGTTGCAATGTTGCTTCCTCGTTTCCTGCGGCTGCTGGCAGGTAGGGCTCTATAAAGAAATGCTTTAGGACATTTTGGAATAGCTGTTGTATATTCTCATCGAAATAGCTGCTTTTGCAAAGAGTATTTCTGTCTGTGGTCACCCTTCATCTTCATGCCATCCCACATGACAGGGGTGGTGGCTTCAAAGACATTTTAGATTTGCAAGGATGATGACTGTACTTCCCAGTCGGGGAATTCCATTGCCCACCCCACAGCCCACTCATGTCAAGTGCATTCCAGGGAGCAGTGGATTTCCAGGTCCGAGCCCATTAGGGGGACTGTGATCTGTGGTGGGCAGGGGCTGACTGACCTGCCCAGGGGGTTTTGCCGGGGAATGGCTGTTCTGGGACCAGCCCGGCATCCTCCCATTGCACACAGCCTCCCCGCTCAGCCTACGGAGGTGGCTCCCAGGCTGGTGTTTACGAGGTTGGCATTCACAGGACTCCCACAGGAAGGGTGCTGGGCTGCAAAGGAGCCAGGGGCTGGTTTTTAGGCATGGCCCAGTGTTAGCTTGGACACAGCAGCTGGTGTCACCAGAACCTCTGAGCTCATGACCTGGCCTAGATGCGAGGGAGGAGCCGGTGAGACTGGCAATGCCCGCCTGCTGCTATGTCGGAGCTGGGAGGGAAACTCAGCTCCACTACAGATTGTGGAGTTTGAACTGGGAGGCCATGGAACGGTGGACATACTAAGCAAGGCGGACAGGGCAGAAGCAGCTGGGCCCCAGGTGTCCCCATCATCACCCCTTTTCCCTTAAACTTCACCCGTCCTTCCAGGCACCATGTGCAGCGGACGAATGATGGGAAAACAGCTCTGGTTTCGGGGATTTTTTTTTTATTAAGGCAGGGTATGTTGTGTGTTCTTGGAATTACCTTGCTCCCAATGTCCCTCTGTCTCCCTCCTCGGAGCGTTGGCAGCCAGCGAGCGCCAGGATGCCCAGGGCAGTGCACTCTGGGCTCACCTCTGCGGGTATGGCCCTCAACCCAGAACACCCAGAAATGCAAGTGCGAGTGCCAGCAGCCCATGAACAGCAAGAAGAAGGGGACGGGGACACACGTCTTAACTGCTCGCCATAAAAATAATTGAGCTGAAATTAAATCTGGGGGCTTTGGTAGCCTCCTGTTAGGAAAAGAAATAAAACGCAGTGTTTTGATGCACAACTCACACATCTCATCTGCAGTGCGCCAGAGGTAATTTTGGCGACGAGCAGTAAGAAAACCTGAAGTATTTCTCTCCCAGACCCTCCCAGCTTATTAAAAGAACTTATAGACATGAAAATACATTAAAGTGGGCAAAGCGGAGAGAGGGTGAAAGAGATTAACAACCTTCGCTGAATAGAGCCTATTGATGAAACGGGCCTGTGAGCTGCTGCCGACTGAAACAAGGTGCCAGGAACTGAAAAGGAGGTCAGGCCTGTCCAGAATTTAGGGGGAAATGGAAATTCATATTTAAAATTAATATATGCCTGAGTGCTCGTTTCTCCCCCGTTTCTGATTGGGAAGATTTACTCAGGAAGAGAAGAAACGTCTCTGTAGCCGATTACCCAATTTGAGCACCCAAATTAAAAGATTCACTTAAAATGCAGCAGAGACAAGCGGCGCAGCCGAGGGGCCCAGGCGTGCATAATGTCTATTGTCTGCGTCTGCGTTTGCTTTTTAATGCCAGCGCCCAGCATGGGAGCAGGGCCCTCCTAGCGTGCACAGAGGGGGCTTGGGGTGGGGGGGGACCCCAGAACAGGCCGCCTTGTGACAAGCGCCTGACAGGTATGGGTGCCTTCGGAGATCTTTTTAGGAAATTGGGTGTTTGCGAGTGTAAATTGAAGCGAGCATGCTGTGTGTGTCTGTGTGCGAGAGAAAGTTAGCCGTCAGTCAAGTTTTATCTCTTAATGAATAGAGACTGCTGAAGTAAGGGTTAGGTAATTGAGTTTATAATTAATTAGCCATAACCCTCATCAGATAAAGCAGTTGTGAAGAATTTTTTTTATCTCCTTTCTCTCCCCAGGGCCTGCCCTTCTTTGTCCTTGCACTGACAGCCAGCACTTATCTCGGGCCTGCTGGAGCCCGTGCCCATCAGTCCTCCCCCTGGCCAGGGCCGAGGGGTGGTCAGCCCAGCCTGCATTGTACTGAAGGCCCACAATCAGCCCAGCTGTCCGGGCCATGATGAATTAGCGGTGGGAGTTAACATAGAGGTGAACTCCAGATCGGCCGATAGCTCTCAGGCTGCCTGGGTTAGTCCTGACTTCAGCGCATCTCTGATAGACCTTTGACACCTTCCAACAAAGAGGTTACGGGAGGGAGAGTTGGAGAAATGTAGCGTTCCTCCGGAAAGTTGGGCAACTCACAAAAGACCCTTAATTTCTATAGCGGTCAATTCCGTCCACAAAAGAGGGAAATCAATGAGCGTTTACGCTCTCTTTGAGAAACCTTTTTTTTAAAAAAAAAAAAAAAAAAAGAAAAAACCATTTACTGTCACTTTGCATGTTTCGGGTACAAGCAATGGTAGAAACGTAAGACATTAAAATCCAAGATGGAGCGGATCTGTCTTGACTGCGTTTTAGGGACGGAATGAGAGGAAAACAGGGAAAAACGGCTTCCCTACTCTGCCTCAAGATTTGAAATCTGATTCAGGCAGGTTGAGTGAGGAATTGTTTTAGGAACAGGGAAGGTTGTGACTTTCTTGGTACCGAGTTGGAAATAATGTCGACTTCCTTGTGATTCTAGTTGTTCCTTTCTAATTAACCCCCAGGCAGGTACAGATCAATCTCTCAGTACCCTGGGGATGTGGCAGATAGGAAGACGGGAGCCTTTCTTTCGCTCTTCTGCAGTCGGTATTTTATAATAGATAGATTAAATGGCAGTTTTGTTTCTTCTTTGTTAGCAAGACTAGGTACCACTTTTCCAGACCACCCTATGGTAATTATCTGGGGACTCAAGGCCAGACTGTTTTATCAGACAATATGCCTGAATAATGATTTTGGATGTTAATGAAAATTTAATCAGACGAATATATTACTCAGCCTCATTTAGGGAGTAAAGTATGTAAGTGCATCTACAAGTGCTGAAATTTCTAGAGCAAACTAGCTCATTTTTGCAGGAAGTGAAATGAGAAGCCAGCAGACTGGTGTGTGTGGATGGAGGAAGGACGGTTGCTGGTTTGTTCTGGTTTTAAGTGTAGGCTGTGCCCTGAGTTAATTTGGGAAATACTGTTGGCAGCAAAAGCTCCTAGTTATTTATTGCGGATACTAGATGCCATAATTGAGTCATACCCAATGATTCCAAGTTTTTTCATGAAGCAGATGTGGTAAATATGTCCATTCTGGGCTTTCTTTGAGTGTGAAAAAGGAAGTTGACGTGTAGGTTCATGAGATGGTTGAGCTTTATACGACCAGATAAAATCATCCACATAACTCAGCTAGAGAGAGCAGAGCTGCCATGTTGAGGCAGGTACTCCCTTCTCGGCCTCCCCTTGTCTTCCAGTGCTCATGGGGTCACCTCCAGCAAACCCAATTTGAAAACCAGTGATGAAGCACTGTCAACTCCTGCCACAGCTGAGAAATGAAGGCCTTGTTCAAGGTCACATGGAGAAAGAGTATTGCATGGAGTAGACCCCGCTCCTCCCCCACATCCAATTGAACCTGGGCTGTGGTCCTGTTGGCTCCCTGCGGGCCTGCTCTCCTTCCCTTTCTGACCCCCTTAGATGGGATATGTGGGGCCCCGTCTCTGGCTCTGCTTGGCATCAGATAGGCCACTCCTGCTAGCTCACCTCCCTGCTGGCTATTTGCCCTTCTTCACAGAGATGGGGGAAGGTGGCTGCCTCATTCCAGCCTCAGCTGCTGTTATGGCTACAAAGGAACAGCCAGCTCTATAGCAGCCCATTTCAGCACATCCTGGGCAGGAGACAGCCTCCGTGGAGTCAGCTGGGTGTGGGAACCAGAGGCTTTGAACCCAGACCAGCTTGGAGCCTGGGGCTGTTGCTCCCACTTACTAGTGGTGGACTTGGGGATGTTTCTTACCCTCCGAGCTTGACATGCTTTATCTGTTAAGTGGCATTTGGTGATGGCTGCGAATTGTGGAGTGGCAGGCACTCTCATGGCAGGAGCTCAGAAGCGGCCAGGTTTTCCCTGGTTTCACTTGTTTATTATTATTATTTTCACAGAGGAGTTAATGGGGCAAATGAGAAACTCTTTCTTCATTCTTATTTTTGGAGTCTGTATCCTGTACAGTATCTTCAGAAGCACAGATCTCTTCTGCTGTGGGAGCCCAGGACATTTGGTCAGCTCTGACTTCATCACACAGACTTTGTGAGAGGATGCTTCAGAGGAGGGCCTGCCCTACGTCTGCTTCTTGTATTTGCTACATTACGATCTGAAATCGTAATGCCAGTTATTTTAAACTAGGGTGACTAATGGACCCTTATTTCGTGAAGGAAAAGAAAGGTAGAAAAGGTTTAAAGGCAAAAAAGATGAAGGCATTTGTCTGTGATGTTCAACAAACCGGTCTCATCAGGCCCCAGGTGGAAAAACTGATGTGGCGATGCATGTGCTGCCATCCCTTGGGGTGGCCACGGAAATGGAAGTGTGAGGTCATCTTGTGATCAGTAGCAAAAGTCTACCTGGAAAATGGTTACTTTGATTTTTCAGGGAGTTCGTAGTGTGACAACCATGTCAAAATTAATCATTAGTAGATTTATTCAAAGCTAAACGTCAACTGAAATTCTTAACTATAATTGCTGTAGTTTTTTAGATGTCCTTATTCATTCAGTTACAGATTTATCATTTTTCAAACCAAATTCTAAACTGTTACTTTCAGTACATTTTTGAAGTCGTGTAAGTTTAGTTTTAGCAAATTTAAAATAGAGCAATTTCTGCTTTAAATATAGAGTATCCATCTTCCCTTCAGCTTCTCTGCCCTGGACTTTCGATTTTTATATTATAAATACACAGCTGCCCATCTCATTCTCTTGCCTGCACTGTGCTGGGAAGACTGAGCAGCTCCACTGAATTCAAGTCAGAGGATATTTGTTTGACTTGGAGACTGCGTGTTGGTAAATGAGTGACAGTAACAAGTGGGCGAGTGGAGACATGTCCTCGTGCCTTAGAGGAAATGACTTGTTTACCGTGTGGGGTCTCTAGATGCACGGAGGCTACTGCATTCCCAGGGGGGTCAGCCTTGTCTCAGAAGTACTGAGAATAGTCTTACATGTTCATCTTGAGTTAGCATCACTGAAACTCTAGCTTCTTCTCTTTACTTTCTTCCTGTACCCAGTGATTCACCCAGAATGATTTGGGTTTCCACGTAAGAGAATGTGATTCACCTGGTAAAGGAATAAGGAAGGGATTATCTGACTCACGGCAGTGGGGTAGGAGGGGTCACCCCAGATAGCACCATGAAGAGGCACAGCTTGAGTCTGATCCCTCTGGCTTGGGGCTCCTGTCAGGACCTGTATTCTCATGACCTGTGTGCTTCAGCTTGGGCCCTTGAGGTTCCTGTCCTTTCCACGTCTGAGCCAGCAGTGAGCTCAAACCGAAGTTCTGGGAATGTTCTCATCAGTCGCGAGCAGCCCGATGTGGACCACCTGCCTGTCCAGTACTGAATCAGTTCCCGTGACTGGGGCTCATTGCCTCAGCCAAGGCCACACGTTGACCCAGAGTACACAGGCCAGGATGGAAGAGGGTGCCTTCCCATGCAGAGTCACAGGTCCTGGCCACGAGCACAGGGGTTGGATGTAGGACAACAACCATAAATGTCCCTTGCCCAAGTTATCATGACATTTCAGAACTTCAGCTGAGGTTCCCTGCTTGACACTCACACCTGAAGGCCTCTTGCAAGTGCTGGCCGCTGCCATGAGTTCAGGTATCAGAGAACATGCTTGGTTCCTGTGCTGCAGTTTGGTCAGACGTGGTAGATGTGAGACCAGTGCCTGAAAGAGGAGCGCTGTAGAGAAACATGAAGGCACACACACTCAGCCACACTATTTAATGGCCCGGGTTTGTTTAAGCTGGAGTCAGACATTCCATGTGAAGTGCCCTCACTGGAGCAGTCGGAGCACCGGTGATCTCCACGGACGCACAGGTGGCGTGGCCTGAGATGCTGCACTGTAGAACGGGAGTCATCTATTCCCGGACAGCGGATTGGTAGCAGCCTGCAGCCTGTTAGGAACCGGGCCGCACAGCAGGAGAAGAGCGACCGGTGAGCGAGCATTACTGCCTGAGTGCTGCCTCCCGTCAGATCAGCGGGGCTGTTAGATTCTCATAGAAGTGTGAATGCTATTGTGAACTGCACATGCCAGGGATCTAGGATGCGCACTCCTTATGAGACTCTAGTGCCCAATGATCTGAGGTGGAGCAGTTTCACCCCAAAACCATCTCCCCTCCCTGTCCATGGAAAAATTTCTTCCAGCAAACTGGTCCCTGGTGCCAAAAAGGTTGGGGGTCGCTGTTGTAGAGCCTTTGACGAGCATCCCCAAGGAGACCTCAGACACGAGTCCCTGCTTTACAGGGTCCTGACCCCGACCCTCGGGTTGCTTACAGCATGCATGTCCGTTGAGTGACTTTTCACCCTGATTACAGCTGTTCCTTTCTAAACAGAACCTACAGAAGTCGATACACCAAAAACGTGGATAAGTTGTGTGCCACGTATATACATTGTCTGTTTCTCCACACGTACCCCGTAGAGGAATGACACGGAAGAGCGCCTCCTTGGTTTGCCAGCCAGTTTTTGTATAGCAGTAAATCCAAAGTCCATGGGTGATGAGGAAAGCCTGGAAGCAGCTAACAGAGAAGCATTTTTGTGTAACTGATTTGTAAGAATGTAGCACGGTCGTCATTTGGGAATTGAATGGGTATGGTTTTCCAGAGTCCCTGTGCCGTGTTTTTTGCCAAACTGTCTGACCATATTGCAAGTGGGAGGCATGTACTCAGGGCTGCTTCCTGGGTGCTCTTGGGGGATTTTCATTTTTCTGGCACGGGACTGGAGAGTTTACAAGATATCTCTTGTACAGCAGTTAATTTTGTATCACCACTTTGGGAAATGTGTATCTTAATTGCTAAAATCTTCAACTTAGTATAAATTCAAATTGAACTTAATCCAGGCTGTGTAGCAGTCTGGAAGGAATTCCGTCATCAGCATCACCACATAAAGGAAGTTAAGTTGGGCATATAAAATCCTAATTCATTAAGTTTTTCATTAGTTAGTAAGCAGATCACCATTCATAGCCAAGATGCATTTTATCAACAGTTTTGGTAGCATTAGTTTAACAAGGTAAGGCTAATGCTGTAGAACACGAATGTACCGTTTTTAGAGAAGTATGCTTATCACACTTTTTGGTTGCAAAGTTCCTGAGGGCTTCTTACTGATTAAAAATGACTTATAAAAAGTCAGCTTTTTTTTTTTTTTTTTTGGAAACAGAGTCTTGCTCTGTTACCCAGGCTAGAATGCAGTGGCGCAGTGTTGGCTCACTGCAGCCTCCACCTCCTGGGTTTAAGTGATTCTCTTGCCTCAGCCTCCTGAATAGCTGGGATTACAGGTGCCTGCCACCATGATTGGCTAATTTTTGTATTTTTAGTAGAGATGGGGATTCACCATCTTGGCCAGGCTGGTCTCAAACTCCTGACCTTAAGTGATCTGGCTGCCTCAGCCTCCCAAAGTGCTGGGACTACAGGCGTGAGCCACCGTGCCCAGCCAAGTCAGCCTTCTTTTTAAGATAAGACACGGAGCTTTCAAGTTGGCAAACTGATGGGCGGAATGTATATATTGTATTTGTACATATTGAATTTAAGATGCAGTAGTTTAGGGGGAAAATGTTTTAAAACCATACAGAATTTAGGAAACAGACCTTTTAACTAATAACTCTTATTGAGAGATGATAAAAGTAATGAACATGAATTCATTCACAATGAATGATATTTTGTGTCCATGATTGTCTGTGATCATTACAGGATGTGTACTTCCCCTCACAAAGTTATAATGTATCCATCTACCATGAAAGGTCCCTAGAACATGAAAGGTGGTTTCTCTACATGCCTGTGAAATTGATGAGCTGGGAGAGACTCACTCATATTTTAATGCCAGCAGTAACAGTGCTCACACCCAGAGATCAGGGGCATCAAAGTTGGTGGTAGCAAGGAGTATTTGCCACTGTAATTGACAAATAATACCCCTCATAAATACTGCCAGTCTTTCAATTAGTTTTCATCTAAAATTCGGGCTACAAAATGATGGCCTGTCAACTGACAATGAATGGCAAAAATTAATAAATTGTCTTCTAAATAGAATGGACACTTAAGAAAAATTGGGCAGCCAATTTAGCACAGCATGAAGCGAGGGGAACCTTTTGTACTGGTGCCGGGCGCTAATGTTGTCCGATCTTTATTAATGGTGCTCGGCAGCTGCTGACAGTTTTGTTGCTACTGGCAACTTTCTTCATTAAAATTAAAGCCAGCGTCAAATTCCATTAGCCGTACTCTGGGCACCTTGCATTTTTTTATATATATATTGTTTCTTTTGTTAACTCCCTCTCCACCCATAAGAAGTTTTAAGAGAAGTTAAATGGGAGGAATGGTTTGCTAAGCCCAGAGAAGAAGTCTCTGTTGTTTCTGGGAAATGGCTGTCACTGGCCCTGTTAGAGCCCCCATCTTGAAATCTGCAAGCCCCCCTTTTGTTCCATCCCCTTTCAGAATTGGAACATATTACCTCTAAAAATGACACACTATTTTGGATCTGCAGCTTTCAGATAGGAACGACTAATTGGTATGAGGCCTTCTAGTTTCTTATTTTTTTCTGAGCAGTTTGAAAAAAAAAAGTTCTTGCTTCCCGTTTCTAACTGTATTTCCATAGCTGACTGTACCTTAACACAATAGTAACTCGGCGCTCAGAGAGACTCGCATTTGTCCGGAAGGCCTTAGAGTTATTTTCCCGAAGGCATTACTTTTATCTGTAGAACAAATTTCAACCTTTGAAGGAAAAAAATCGAGCTTTGCTGAATAAGTTCTGAACTATTGTCTGAAAAGCCGTTGCCTGCCCTTCACAGCACTGTGTGCAGTTCAAAAGACTCTGAAATGCCTCCGCCCTGGAGCTGCTCCTCTTTCGGCAGCAAGAGGCAACAAACAGCTCTGATTCTAGGACAGCTCAGTTCTTGGCTGTGCGCAGCGCCTTCCACCAGCAAGCAGAGGTTGTATGGCCACTGCGAATGTCTCTTGAAAAGGAACTAGGCTGGGATCACCATCCCCATGGGTTACCTTCCCCTCCCAGCCCAGTCTCATAATTGCTTTCTTCTGTCCTCAGTAATGCGAAGTTTAGGGGCTAAACCTTCATCTCAGTTTGTTTTCTTCTTTTTCTCCTCCTCCTCCTCCTTTCAACTTGTATCTTAGGCTGAAAGAAACACAAATACTCACTAAAAAGCTAGTTGTCAAGCAACAAAGGAAAGGGCATTATACCAGAAAACACACATGAGAAATTAAAATTATAACTTACCTCTGAGCATCCTAGCACTCAAGGCAAAAAGGAAGAGCGTAATTCTGAGCGCTGCTGGAAGTCAGTATGTAAGTGCATTCTGTATTTCCTTTAACTCTGTTCTAACTTGAAACCATCATTATAATTACCTTTTTTTTTTTTGCCTCAAGGAGATGGCTTATGGATTTAATATGAGGATTACCTTTTTCTAAGCAAACAGCTTTCTAGTCACCACTGTCTCCCCATACCTTCCAGTCTCACATCACAGATAAGTATTTTATTAACAGTATCCAGGATGACGTTAAGGGACTCTAACAAGCACAGTGTTGTCCTTGTAAACCTTATTCTCGGTCTTGGAATTTTTAAAAACTGTAACAAATGACTGAGATTCCCAACAGCTCATCATCGAAGACAGTGCAGTGTTTTGCTTTGCAGAGAAGTGGCAGTAGTGCAGATTCTGATTTTACCTAATAAATGTTTCTGACATTTTAATGAAGTAAATCAATCAAATAATTACAGGAAGGTTCTGCTATCCAGTTGCTCTTTTTTGAGTAATCTTAAATAATTAAAGAAAGAACAACACACCAAATGATGGTTCAATTAGCATGTATAAAAAATAAATATTTACTATGATTGCATTCTTTGCCAAAACGGAGATGTGCAATAATTTAATATTGTAGATTGGCCCATAAAACAAATGGTACCAACTCTCTCCCTGTGTATGGCCATCAGCCTCCAAGGGCTGTTCTCCACTGCAGACGCCCCTCCTCTCACCCCCACAATATCTGAGCCAGGCGAGGAGACAATTGTTACTTGATGACTGAACCCACTAATATGTTACAGGAAATGGGGCATGAAATACAACACTTTATATATAGTGTGTGCTGTGTGATTCTTCCATTGAAACAAGGCCATTTTTAACTTGCTGGTACAATATTTGCGGTGGTTCATCATTAGATTGTCCTGATTAACAATCAGCTTCTATAGAGGGACCGTCTGAGCCGTTGTTTTAAAATGTGATGAATCAGAGGATTTGTTGAACATCACTTCATCCTCTTCTTTACATGGTTATTGGCATTTGGGAACTTTGGAGTGAAATAAGGTGTGGTCGTTTTTGTGTGGTCATTTCCAGCCATTCTGACCACTGCTGTGCATTTCATCCAGATTGTTTAAACTGGTAGGGTGTCATAGGCACCATTTGAATCTCTCCATAATCAGGGAACACATTTCTTGTTGATGGCAACAGCACGCAGTCTCTGTTTCAGCCTCTCATTTGGAACGGAGAAGGCTTTCATAGAGGACATTTGGTGTAAATGAAACACATCCAAGCTGTCTCCTGTTAACTGTCACCTCCGTCACCCACATGCACTGCCTGTGTTTAGCAGGGCAGCCTCTGCCTGTGATTTGCAGGGAGCGCATGTTGACAGCGCTCTTCCCTCTCCTTAGTTCTAGGAAGGTCCAAGCAGTTGAGCTGACTGCTTGTCTGTAGAAAGACCCACTGTGTCCCTGGCGGGCAACAGGTGTACTTGTAGGTACCCAGGTTCCTGCTCCTCAGGGAGTGATTCTGGGCATGGCCCTTCACCTTCTCTGTGCATATCTATATCTGTAAGCACTTACCTCCAGCTAATCACCATTCTCAGCAACTTAGCACTTCCTTGAATGAAACGTTGACATCTATAGAAAAAATCTCTCTGACATTTTAGATGTAACACGACTTTTAAAAAGTCCCATTTGGGAGGAAGAGAACATTTCAGATGTAACACGACTTTAAAAGTCCCATTTGGGAGGAAGAGAACCATTGGGGACCCTGCCCCATGGGGTTCCTGAGTGTCCTGGGACCCCAGAGACATCAGATATCAAGAGCAGGAGTGCCTCCTTCAGCTTGGGCTGCTGGATGCCTTAGCACCCAGCAAGTGAGTGTCTGTCTCAGAAAGGACACTGCGGAGCAACTGAGACCACTCGGGGCCCTGCCGTCCCGGGCATTCACCCATGGTTCTGTGCGCACTCAGCCCAGGACCATGACCCGCATTCAATGCACTTTGTTTTCCAGAAGCACAATTTATTTTCTAACTTCTAATTAGTTCAGGATGGTATTGAAATTGCCAAGAAATTAAATTATTCGTAGTAGTGAGTTATTGCCAGTAGTAGCAGTGGTGGTGGTACTTGTCATCGTCATTAAAGTGGTGGCAGTAGCAACCGTAGTATGAGCAAGTATTTGTGCTGCTCGGAATGAAACTTGTACATGGAATGTCTCTGGAGATGAGGGCCAGGTGTAGGATGCATTTTCTGTGCCGGTCCTCCTCCAGCAGAGACTGCCTGGAGTGCTGTGTCGAGAAGGCTTCTGAGGCTCAGCGTTGCAGTTGCTGCTACCTGCCGTCACTGTGAGGTGGGGAAGTGGGAACCCCCTTACAAACTGTCCCAGGTGCCCTTTAGCTATTCTTGGTTTAAGTCTTTAAGACTAAAATTGACACATGGCTGTTTGTATGCACAAACCTTTTTCTTTCTTTATTTCTTTTATTTTTATTTGTATTTTTGAGATGGAGTCTCGCTCTGTTGCCAGGCTGGAGCACAGTGGTGTAGTCTTGGCTCATTGCAACCTCCAGCTCCCTGGTTCAAGCGATTCTCCTGCCTCAGCCTCCCAAGTAGCTGGAATTACAGGCATGAACCACCACGCCCAGCTACTTTTCGTATTTTTAATAGAGATGGGGTTTCACCACGTTGGCCAGGATGGTCTCAATCTCCTGACCTCGTGATCCACCCGCCTCAGCCTCCCAAAGTGAGCCACCTGCACCTGGCCCACCTTTTTCTTTCTTTAATCAGGAGGAAAGTGAGTAATCTTTGTCATTTCTCCAGAGAACCTCTAGTTCATGTCTGAACTGCCTTCACCAACCATATATACATCTGAGCTTCCATAATAGATGTCAGGATCCCGAGGGCAGCCCTGGGTGTGTTCTTTATGCCTCTTCTCATCCAAGATAGTGCTGGACACTCATAGTGCATGCATTGAGGTCGTTTGGATTGCTTTGGTCTCCAGTGAGGTCTTGTGTGTGCATGCTATTTATAATCCCTACCGTGGAGGGCAGGACATGTATATGTGGTTACCATAGAGGATTTGGAGCCCACAGACAATGTGGACTCATGTTATGCCTTTATTACTCACTGGTTATATTATTTCCCCAATTATTTAACTTCCGTGAAACTTTTTGTCATTCATGATAATTGTTAGAATCATTCAGTAATCTGTTTATCAAATACTTTTTGAACAATTTGCCAGGTTATGACAAATGACAGGAATGGTCATTACTATCCTTAAGCTTATGATCTGGCAACTAAGGAACCAGACCGCAGGGGGACCCCACATGGTCCGGACGGCCCTGCCAGACCGCAGGGGGACCCCACGTGGTCCGGACGGCCCTGCCAGACCTCAGGGGGACCCCGCGTGGTCTGGACGGCCCTGCCAGACCTCAGGGGGACCCCACGTGGTCCGGACGGCCCTGCAAGACCTCAGGGGGACCCCACGTGGTCCAGACGGCCCTGCCAGACCTCAGGGGGACCCCACATGGTCCGGACGGCCCTGCCAGACCCCAGGGGGACCCCACATGGTCTGGACGGCCCTGCCAGACCGCAGGGGGACCCCACGTGGTCCAGACAGGCCTGTCAAGTGGAAGCACAGTGGGAACCACAATGTCATTTTCATTTTGCAGGGGTAGGTACATTAGAAAAAGTGAAAAGAAACGGTGAATCTGAAATTTATTTTGATATACTTTATTTAATCCAGTATACCCAGTGTTGGATCACTTGAGCATACAGTCAGTATAAGAAGTTACCTTTTGTCCTACGTAACCTTAAAAATTTGGTGTGTGGTTTACATATACAGCACCTCTCAGCTGGGATAGGCCTCCCGTCCAGTCCTCAGTTGGCACATGTGGCTGATGGTGGCCCTGTGGGACAGTACAAGTCCAGGGACAGCCTCCTCTCTGAGCGAGGGATGATTTCAGCTGACCAGGAGACAGATGCTGGCTGGGGTCAGGGAGGCAGCGTGAGGCGGGCCTCCTGGGCCCAAGGTCATCGAAGGCCCCGGTGGGGAGAGCCTGTGGTTAGCTGCAGCTCACTCTCCAGGGCAAGGCAGCAATGTGGGAGGAAGCCTTGGTGTGAGGTGGGACACCTGGTGTGCAGGCTGAGGCTGTGCCACTGGCGGGACAGCGGGTAGGGATGTCTGCAGCTGTGGATGAGAACTTCTAGGGGAAGGATTAACTCGGAAAGAAAGGAACTCTGAGCAGCAGCAGCACTGAGTCAGGTGGATGAAAAATTGCCAGCTATGGAAAAGAGAAACTAAAGGGAAACAAGGGCAGTGTGTCGTTCTGGAAGTTCCTGTATTTGATTGTGTGTTGGAGAGAAAGGACACATCTCCCATGCAGAAGACTTGTCAATATTTTACGTAGATATACGAATCTGCTTCATAGCTTGCCTGATGTCCTCAGTTTTGATTCTATAGCTCTGACTTGAATGCACAAGCAGGCCATCCCCACATGGTTTAATAAACAGTTGCTATAGCATGTATAATCCTTGCAGTGAAAACTATTTAGGGATCATTTGCTAGAATAAAGCAGGAGCAGCAGGTTCTGAGTGTTGCTTTTACAGGAATTCCTCTCTGCCATAGCCACATGCCACTGTGGAGTCCCGTGAACTCTGCCCCCATCACATGAAGGGGTTTGGCTCACTCTGTGCCCGGCATGGAGGCCTGGGTGTACTTCCTAGGCAGGTGGTTGGATTCTGTTTAATTTTCTTTAGCTACGGGAGAAATGGAGTCCATTTCCAAACCCCGGTAAGTGCCTGTTGGTTTTGTTTGCAGTTCTGGCCTCCGGGGCGGTCTTGGTGGGAGGAGAAGGTGGGCGCCCAGAAGGTGATTGAGCGTCTCCGCACCACTGCGCAGCCCCCGGAGCCCCCAGACGCCAGTCAGCACGAAGGGGCGGCCTGCAGAGGTGTCACTGGCAGCCATTAAGTGCAGATACTGTCGACCCTGGTGTCATCCCTGAAAATCTTGTGACAGGGAGAGACAGAGTGAAGGGAAAGAGAAACGAGGCGATCAGGAGATGATATTAACTAGAAAAATCAAGAGGGGATCTGTCAGTCCTGGTGGGAAGAAGCACTTTGTTTTTCTTACTTTCCTTTTCCTTTCTTTTCTTTCTTTTGGATGGGGGGGTTTGGTTTGGTTTTGGCACCCCAGAATCTAGTAGCTTCATTGGCTATTTTTTTTTCTGCCCATATTTAAAATTCCTTTGATTAGCATTCGGTTCTGGCTGGGACTTAATAATGCCAGCCAGACCTGATGTGAACCATGCATCTCGTCGGCATTACTCGTAGTCAACATGGTTTTTTAAAAGGGAAGGAAAGAAACACAACAAACTTTTTATTTCTTTCCCTGTCATTGTTCTTGTTCTTGTTATTCAGCGGACACAGTATTAAATTGGATTCTGTGTCCATCATTATTAAAATGTGAAGTGTGTCGGTCACAAAGCATACATTTCGGGGCAGTTAGCTGAATAATTCTTTTCTTTATTATCCCAAATTACTGCTGAGCTCTGGAGAGGGGAGCAGTTTAGCCAATTATTGCCATTTGAGCTGGATTTGTGGGTGATTAGCTCCTGGCCGAATCCAGTCCCGGCCGGCGCTTTGAAGCCTGTGCTGTGTGATTTTCTCAGCAGTGAGGTAGGAATAGACGCGGCTAATGACAGGAAGGTCGCGCGGGTGAGCTGACCTGTGTGTGGCACAGACTTGGGTTTCGCAAATAGGGCATCCACAATAACAAGTGTGTCACTAACCCCGCCGTGCATAATCGGGGCTTTATAGGATTGTTGGAGATGCTGACAGCTCAATTAAAGTGTAACCCTTTGTACCCTGCAACCTGGCAGAATGACAGAAATATTACTTGCCAGAAAGGGGAGGGGGTCTTCAGGGAGCTGGTTAAAGATTCAGAACCGGCCCCTCGCCCCTTTGCCCCTCCTCCAACTCCCTCCGCTGTACAGAAGGAGCCGCAGAAACGCTTCCGTTTGTAAAACAATACGTGCTCTGGAGGAGGGGCCGGGTGGAAATATCACTGTTTTAAAAAAGCTCAGTGACAGGGGATTCCTGCTGTTCCTATGGAAACACTTTAAACTAGAGAGAAAGTTGAAAAGATTCAGTGGTGGCAGAGCTTGTGTCTGTTGGTCACAGTTTCTGGTCATCTCCTTTTACCAAAATTTACCTCCCAGCATCCTGGATGTGAATTTGCCAGAAGTTTTCCATTTGTAGAGGATCAGGGGAAGCCGGTTAACTGGGATGTGTTTTTGCACACAGTGAATGATTTCTGTGTTATCGATTTACTTCTTCCACTTCACGGCATTTTCTGTCTTGATCCATAGATGTCTGCGCATATGCGGACTGGTCATTTTTGCCACAGTTTGTTTTTTTCTGTCGAAGCCTACATCCTGTGGTATGTGGGGCGCTCATCCAGATTTACTTGAGGCTATGGTAATTAAGCGGCAGCATGTGACGCCCTGCGCGCTTCTTTATTTTTGGTTTTAGATTTTTGATGGATTGCTTTGATATTTTATTTTATTAGAGGCTAGGCGTATCCGTAACTTGGTGTGATTATTCTTATAGGTTGAGCTGGGTGCCAGATACTTGGGTTGGAATCTGGGAGCCAGAGCCGCCTCAGACAGTCCTGACTCCCAGGAATTCCTAGCCCACGGAGGGAGAGAGTGTGTGTGTGAATTTGGGGTGTGCTGGACCTGAGATGCCTGATAGATACTTGGAGAAGTATGTCCAGTACGGAATGGGAATTGAGACTCCAGTGAGTGGGGAAGAGAGAGCTGAGGTTCCCAGGGTGACATAGGGGCCTGGGGGGTGCGTATTTGGTGAGACTGGTGAGGTCGGCGTCGGACCACCTTCCGTGATGGGTGCTGTCGGTGTGCTGGGCCGGGACAGCATTTCTCTGTCCTAGAGCACTGCACGGCCTGCTCATGCACCTGTGTGCAAGTCAGCTCAAACTGCCTAAATGAAAGACCACAGACTTTGTCTTAAACAGCAAACATTTATTGTCTCCCAGTTCTGGAGTCTGGAAGTCTTAGATCAAGGTGTCAGCGGGATTGGCTTCTCCTGAAGCCTCCCTTGCTTGCAGACCGCCGTCTTCTCCCTGTGTCCTCACAGGGTCTTTCTCTGTCTGTGTCCTGATCTTTTCTAATAAGATCAACAGTCATATTGGATTAGGGCCCATCCTAACAGCCTTACTTGAACATAATTTGCTCTGTAAAGGCCCTGTCTCCAAATAGAGTCGCATCGTGTATGCTGGGGGATAGGGTGTCAATATCTGAATTAGGGAGTGGAGCCTAATCATCTAAGGGATTTGGGGGGCGCTTTTTCAGCAGAGCCTGTGACCGTGCGGCTCAGCATGGGAGGCTAAAGGAGCACTCACCAGCCTGGCCGGAGTGAGGGGGAGGAAGCAAGAAGGACATTTCAGGGAGAAAGAATGGAACTTGCCAATTGATGTTCAAGTTGATGGCTTCTGATTGAGTCTGCATAGCTTCCTGTCCTGTAGCAGGAATCTACGATCTTGTATTAAAGGCTAGAATGTAGGTATTTTAGGTGTCCTGGGTCATGTGGCTTCTCCTCAGCCACCTAACTCTGCCTGTTCAGGGCAAATGCAGCCATTCCCACGAATGAATTTGACTGTGTTCGATAAAACTTTATTTACAGAAAGAGGCAGAAGGTCAGATTTGGCCAACATGCGGGAGCTTGCCAGCCCCCTTCCCGTAGGATCCCCGACGCTCATAGTCTCCATTAGGGTGCACAGGATTAGGCCCTGAGAGTTGTGGGTTGGTGGAAAGCCTCTGGCCACTCCAGATTGTACACCTTATGCTTGCGCTCACATGTGCCTATGAGCGCGTACGCACGCGGGCATCAACCTAATCCTAAGTGCAAATGAGGGAGAGAGACCCCCCACACCAAGCACACAGGGCCATGGATTTTCACTCTCTTGGGTCCAGGCCTGTTTCTGGCTAAGTGTTATCTGCAGGGTATAGCTTAGCATAATGAGAGGACAAAAGCAAGGTGAGTAAGTGTTCGTTATGGAAGAGTGGATTCAGGGGAGGCTCTGCAGGGGCGTCACCCAGATGGACCATTTTCTGCATGGAGCTGGCGTCACGGGAAGAAGAGGTCACTGCTTGTATGGCCCCTGTGCTCCTCCAGTTTCCAGTGATGACCTTCCATCCACCTACCACCCACCAGATGCGCTTCTCTAGTTTTTTTTTTGAGGTCCATTTGGTTCCTGTCAACCACAGTTTTAATACATGTTATAGAGAAACATCTTCATTAGGATAATTAGAATGAAATTATCAAATGCAAATGTGAAAATTGAGCGATCGGTACTCACACTCTTTGGATCCCAGTCAAAGGTGCCAGCTTTTCTCTGAGCCATTTTAGAACTTCATAGAATGCAAATTATGAAGCACTGAGTGGTTAACAGTGCTTACTATAAAACCACAGAAGCACTCAGACGTCACTTTTTTTTAATTAGAAGTAGAAGCAAACATTTCTGAACTTGCATGGATGTTTCTAAGCCAGGAAAAGCCACTTTTTAAACATGGTAATTAGGAAACTACGGGTGCCCCTGCGGCGGCAGGAGGATGCGTTTGGCCTCACTGTGAAATCACACACGCGCCGTGCGTTGCTTTCACTCGGATGCACGCACGGCCTCCGGTGTCTGTTAAAGCCGGTGAGGAATGCTGCCCGCAGAGCGAAGACGAGCGGTTGGGGACGTGCCTGTTGATAATCTGCTCTTGACATGGAGCCGCCTGCGTCGAGGCTGATGTGCCATCGCCACGTAGAAGCTTAGCTGTGAAATGTTCCCTCTGTGTCATCGTGATCCCTGTGCGAGCAGAGGCCAGCACCATTTGGTCCCTGAGAGCCAAAACAAAGACTGATTTGCCTGGTTAAGACCCCCAGTCTCTAATGCGGTCAATAAATCTTTGTTGGTAAATAATTGCTATTGAGCAGGGTTTTAATATAAATTTATGAGTGGTGTTTTATCACAGCTTGGGGCTGCAGCCAACACTGAGTGATGGATTTCAGATAGCACTTACATTCATTACATTAACTTTGTAAGTTATTTAAAGCTTGTACACTTAACATTGCTTTTGGCTTTCAATGACCTCTTGGGACTAGACAAAGAATACACATCAGGAATAAAGAGATTGCGGCCAAAAGACAGTTCTTCTCTTTGCTCTGCTGTAGAAAAGTTTCCTTGGGCATAAAGCAAGATGTGCCTGCCTGGAATCCTGATACTTTGGTTATAGATCATTAAAATTAGTCTTTCTGATATGTCAGTAAATTAACTAGGTAGTAGGAATTAGATCAGCATTTGACATTTTACAAGTAAGACAAGAAGAATTTGAGGTGTCACAAAACACTTAAATTTCTTGCTAGACAAAAAAATCTGTCTGGTGGGTGAAATGGTTCACAGAGAAGCAGCGTAGCAGCGGGGTGACGAGTATGAACCTTGCCCCTGCTTCTGCCCTGTGTTGTCGTTTGGGTTATCTGTTGCTGGGTGATGAGCCCAAAGTATAGTGGCTTAAAGCAGTGCCATCTTACTGTTTCTCATGATTCTGTGGGTCAGGAGTTTGGGCAAGGCATATTGGGGATGGTTTGTCCATGCTCCTCAAAATACCTTCTAGGGCTTCAGCGTCCAAGATCATTTCCATACTAACATATCTGGTGCCTCCACAAAAGTGGCTCAGATGGCTGAGGGTGGACATGAAAAGGTCAATGGCAGTCATCGATCTGAGACCTCAGTTCTCCCTCGAGTAGTCTCTGGGTATCTCCTCTTGGTCTCCCCCAGGAAAACAGTCTGACTTCTTAACAAGGCTGCTCAGGCTTCCCAGGGCCGCAAAAGCAGGAGCTTCCAGGCCTCCTTCAGGCTTTGGCCAGAACTGGCACAGCATAATTTCCACCACATTCTATTGGTTAAATTGAGTCAGAGGGCAAAGTGCTCACACAGGGTATGAACACCACGGCAGATGAGGGGGCTGGTTTTTGTGTGCTGTCTTTGGAGACTAGGTCCTTCCCTTTGCCCTCCCTCATCATACAAAGTACCCGCAGCCTGTTCCCAGCCACCCAAAGTCTCAAGCCATTATGGCATCCGGCACAGGCTTTTGAAGTTCATGGTCTTGTTGTCTATGGCAGGTACACATGTGGATGAGGCTCCTTGCATGTGGTCCTCCCCATGGAAGACCAGGATACCCAGGAGACAAGTTATCTCACACACCATGCAGTGGTGACTCTGTAATAGGAGAACTGCAGAGATACCCTTATTCCAAAAAGGTGGAGGGGGGCAAGAGACACGGCACAATTACTGGTCCATAGCTGTTCTGAAATCCAGCCAGCACATGATGCTGATTCACCCTGCTCTGGGCCTAAGAACTGTATATTCTCCCCAGAAAGCATCCTCCTTGGCGCTTGGCTGTGCCCTCTGCCTTTCCCATAAGAATTGACCCATGTTTTCCACTATGTAGGTTTCTCAGCCTGCTTCCTGCTGTACTTAAAGTTCAGGGCCCAAAGACCACTTTTCTTTCTGAATTTTCTCTGTGTGTTTTAATCCAAGGTGGTATCATTCCTTTAAAAACCTTGTGGGTATCCTTTGTGTCAAATCATAATCCATTCCATTAAGCAAAGCTAATGCACAGATTTCTCTCTCTAATCCGTGGATCTGTAATCAGAAGGGTCTGTGAGGCATTGCCTTAAAATCTTTTGAGTTCTCAAGGAAGGGGTCTGACTGCCACACCATTGAAGGGGTCCTCAATCTGAGATCACAGCTACTGGCATCCCCAGGTTTTGATTTTTAGTTCCCATGCTAATTCTTACTCAAGAGTTTTATGCTGTCAGGAGAAGCTGGGAATGAGAAACTTTTATGATCAGTCCAGCAAGGTTTCCAGTTGAAATATTTTATCTAATTGTGCCAGAAAATTTCCAGGACCTCCTCTCTCTCCTCCCATATTTAACAGAGCCAGGAGCACTTCCAGCATCCAGCATTGCAGTCTGGTACCCAGGTGTGCAGGCTCACAAGGCACTCCTGCTGTGCTACCCATCCCCATGGGGGGCAGGTTGCTAATGGCCCTGCTGGTGCATGTTCTGCCAGCCCCATTTCCATCCTCAGGTAGCATTTTCCTTGCTGTCCTCACAACCTCCGCTAATGCTTCTAACATCTCTGCCAGCCTCAGCCAACTGCCTGGTTCCAAAGCCACTGCCATGTGTTTTTGACGTTTGCTGTATACAGCAGTACGAGATGCTGCTTCTGTTTTTCTTTTTTATTTTTTGAGACGGAGTTTCGCTCTTGTTACCCAGGCTGGAGTGCAATGGCGCGATCTCAGCTCACCGCAACCTCCACCTCCTGGGATCAGGCAATTCTCCCACCTCAGCCTCCTGAGTAGCTGGGATTACAGGCACGCACCACTGTGCCCAGCTAATTTTTTGTATTTTTAGTAGAGACGGGGTTTCACCATGTTGACCACGATGGTCTCGATCTCTTGACCTCGTGATTCACCCACCTCAACCTCCCAAAGTGCTGGGATTACGGGTGTGAGCCACCGCGCCTGGCCCTACTTCTGTTTTTCTTACCTGTTGCTGCATAAGGATCTACCCTGAAACTTCATGATTTGCAAAAACAGTCATTTGACTACTCCGTTATTTATTTATTTTGAACGGGAGTCTTGCTCTGTCACCAGGTTGGAGTGCAATGGCACGATCTCAGCTTACTGCAACCCTCGCCTCCTGGGTTCAGGTGATTTCCATGCCTCAGCGTCCTGAGTAGCTAGGACTACAAACGTGCACTGCCACGCCTGGCTAATTTTGTATTTTTTTTTTGAGACGGAGTTTCGCTCTTGTTACCCAGGCTGGAGTGCAATGGCGCAATCTCGGCTCACCGCAACCTCCGCCTCCTGGGTTCAGGCAATTCTCCTGCCTCAGCCTCCTGAGTAGTTGGAATTATAGGCAAGCGCCACCATGCCCAGCTAATTTTTTGTATTTTTAGTAGAGACGGGGTTTCACCATGTTGACTAGGATGGTCTCCATCTCTTGACCTCATGATCCACCCACCTCGGCCTCCCAAAGTGCTGGGATTACAGGCTTGAGCCACTGCGCCCGGCCTAATTTTGTATTTTTAATAGAGACGGGGTTTCACCATGTTAGCCAGGATGGTCTCAAGCTCCTGACCTTGTTATCCGGCTGCCTCGGCCTCCAAAAGTGCTGGGATTACAGGCGCGAGCCACCGTGCCCAGCCCCTGACTGTGTCTTACAAGGTTGTCGCTGAGGACTGTGGACAGCCCAGCAGGGCTCACTTGTCTGTCGGAGCTCCCCATGGCAGGGGCTGCCAGGCTTTCTTGAGGGTTAAACCCAGTAGAGATAGTTAGCTAAACGGGCAGCCCAGGGTCAGTGTGGGAGGATTTATTTATACAGGGGCAGAAATGCCATGAAGTATGGTCCAATGGGAGCTGTCTTTGGAGCACAGATGCCACGCTGGCTGTGCACGCTGGGCAAGTTACATAACCAGTCCGTGTTTCAGCGTTCTTCTCCGTGAGATGAGGTTAATCGTGGGTATCAATTGTGAACGCAGTTGATGAAATGTGCAGTTGTTAATACTGAGTGATTGATATTCACCCTCTGGATCCCAGTTAAAGGGGCCACATCGGTTCATATCCATGAAATGAGGATAATCAATGACCATCCGTTGTCATGCACTTCAGTGAGTACCAGTTGTAACCACTTAGAACAGCAGCATCTGGTTCAGAGTAAGCCCAATATTGCACTGAAATAAAAACAAAAATTGTTAATAAATGCCAAAGCCATATAGGTAGGAGTCAAAGAAAGCATTAACTGTAATTGATGTCTTCACTGTGACAGCTGGACTGCAAGAAAGAATCTTAAGCAGAGACGGTTTTCACATGTACAAAAGTGGCATCTGAAAGATGGACAGAGTATGCACGGTGACAGGCCACCATGCCATTTGGCCCTGGGTTACGCGGAATCAAAAAGACTTAGGATCACAGGAGCCATTGGTATTCACTGACGGGAACCGTCCGCCTGGGCATCTCAGGCAGAGCCTTCCGGCCTGTCATCTTCCCACTACCGAGGATCGTGGTTTCACGCCCTCTAAAAGTTTCAAATGAACTATTTTTAGGGTTTTCCACTTTCTTGGTCCTTAGAGTGGGGAAGTGTGACAGTTCGGGCTGATGGAAGCCTAGAGAGGCTGTTCGCATGCTCAGCCCAGACGTGGTGGGGGCCACCTTAGTACCAGTTCCTCCCTAAAGAAGGCGGCGGGCTCCCTGTCTTCCCCGGTTGGTTTCCATGTAGCTGCTGCACACGGGGGATGCTGAGTGTGTTCAGAGGGGCGACCCACAGTCGAACTGGAACTTGCTTTAGGAAGAGTATGGACTAAGAAGGGGCTTGGTTTGGGTTGCCACTTGTGAGAAGGCTTCTCACATTCCCTGGAAGTCCCCGCTGGCTCAGTGCAGCTCTGGAGGTAGGAACCAGCCACGCCCCTGGAGGGCAGTGGACCCTGGCTCCTTCCAAGGGAGATGGTCCAGGCAGCTCTCACTCTTGAGACCCCTGGGCCCCTGTCCCCAGGGTGCTCATGCAGAGACAAGGATCATAGGTGGGGATCATGCAAAACATTTTTGTGGCAGATTCAGGGCTGAATGGTTTAACTTCTGGGGTCGCTCTAGGCAGAAATTCTGTGATTCCCACTTGGTACAAACACTCTTCAGAAATCAATGTTCAGAATTAATTTAAGCTGAGAAAGAAAAATCATGTTTTTAATCCACAAAAGCTGTTTCCTGAGTCTGCTCATTTGTAGTGCAGTTGAACCTCTGATTATGAAAGCTCATCTTGCCTCCTGCCTCTAAAGCCCAGCCAACATCTTCACTCATCAGAGAGCTTCTGTCTAATCATGCTTTTGAAGAAAGGCCTTTGAAAATTATTCAAGGAGAGGCAATAGAGTTTTGTAGTTTCTCCTATTGTTTTGGCTAACCTTTTTTTTTTTTTTAAAAAAGGTTTTCATGTGTCAGTGCAGACATGGACTCTCTGACCTCAGAGATCTGTGGGCATTAGATGCTCAGCTGGAGAGTCTGGGTTTCCCAGGACAGGAGCCCTTTAGGGAAGAGCAGGGCTGTGTAATGAGGTGGAGGCCTAAGTTACCAGCTGTGGGAAGGCCAGTGCGTCTGTCCAGTCCATATGGAAGGACCTTGATGTCAATCCAGAACCACATGTGTTGTTTTGTGTTTTGAGACAAGGTCTTATTCTGTCACCCAGGCTGGAGAGCAGGGACACAATCATGCTCACTGCAGCCTCAACCTCCTGAGCTCAGGCAGTTCTCTCATCTCAGCCTCCCGAGTTGCTGGAACTACAGGTGCACACCACCACACCCAGCTAATTTGTGAATTTTTTGTAGAGACAGGGTTTCACCTTGTTGTTCAGGCTGGTCTTGAACTCCTGGACTCAAGCAGTCCCCCCGCCTTAGCCTCCCAAAGTGTTGGGGTCACAGACGTGAGCCATCGCACCCCCGGCCCAGAACCATATTCTTGAGCTGAGCTCCCGAGGTTACCTGGTGTTGTAGGAAGGAGGCACAACTGGGGGTGCTGCAGCAGCTCCTCAGACATGGCTACCCTCATGCCTCCTTGGGGCCAGGGCTGTGGTTACAGTTGCTGTCCATCACTCTAGGTGCCTCCTCCTAGACAGAACACCAAAGTGCACTTTCAGGGAGCTGAGAGGCCTAGGGGCAGCCTGCTAACAGCTGACAGGTTTGGGTGGGACGGCAGTGTGCTCAAGATGCTATGGCAGGCCTCACTTGGATCAGTCACTCCTGTCCCCAGGGGTCAGGACGGAACTCTGTGATCTTGTGTGGCTTTGCCTTCATGTACTCTGGAAATTCCAAGTGCACCCGGAAATGTAAGTATGAAAGAGGAGGCACTCATATATAGAACTCACTACAAAGATAGCATCACTTCTAGAACCAAGATAACCGTGTGTGTGTGTGCACATGTGTGTGTGCGCATATGTTCTTGGATCAAGGCAGACAGGATGAGTTTAAAAACTGGCACTAAAATACCCACTTACCAGAGAAATTGTCAATATCATGGCCCCACAATTCTATCAGATGAGCAGTACCCTCTTTTGAAGTGGAAGGAAACTGGAAACAGCTCTCTCAAACGTGGGCAGAAAGAGAAACTGGAACTGGTTGAAGACTGAGTTTTGGGGTAAGAACCCTAGAGGCCAGGGGCAGTATTCCTGGGGTCCTGGGATGGACAGAGCTCTGTCACCCCCTGTCCCCCAGCTGCCCTTGCTGCAAGGAGGTCAGCCTTGTTTTATAAATGAGGTCACTTTTCAACCTTACTGGTCCATGGCCTTGACCTGTTTCTATGTCTGCCAACTAGAGAGCAAATCCCGCGTTTGTTTTTTTAGGATTCCTGTGACTAACAACAATTGTAGTAAAATAGATGGTATTGTCCGTGCCTGGGATGAACAAGCACTTTTGGTTCCTGAGATCCTAGTATAGAAGCCCATCGAGGTGTGAGTCTTACGTCGTGCTGTCTGCTGAGAGATCTGATTCCCAGGGGAGCAGGCCTCCCCACTGAGACCTCAGGACAGGCTGTTATGCCCACAGGCTGTGCTTCTCAGGGCCAGGTCGATATTGTAAGGATTGGAGTCACGTGCTTACTGTGTTTTTTAAAACACGTATGATTTAAAGGCTGCGATTGGACAGGATTCCCGGCACGTTTTCCAAGATTCCACCTGCAGCCCAGGCCCATGGTTGAGTAGAGCTGCTCTCCCCAGCTTTGCCGGGAGTGTGTGGTCTCCTGTTTCCCATCTGCACTTGCTTATGGTGCGCCATGAAACCCGCACACGGAGCCGCCTGGAGACGTCCGTGTTAGTTGTGTGCAGATGTCTACACTTCTCGTTGCCCGTCAGGACGCGCAGTGATTTTAATAACTGATGATCTGGACTAATCAGACAAAAACATCTTCTCAGATATATTATAATTGCACTAGGGACTTACAAATTTTTATTCAACTGGTAAACGTCTTTTTGTCCTATATTAAAAACTCGATGCATTGTTGGTTTATATTTAACAGGGATTCATTTAGTGAGAGTTAAGTTTGACCACGTAATGGTACAAATATTAATTTCCTCAGAAGTAATAGTTCTATGTCAGACCCATGACCAAGATCTCCTCGCTGTAATTAGATCACTTGTTTCCAGGGTCAGGGGCTCACCTGCAGATGATTTTCTCATCTCTGATAGAGGTGTGCATTGTATTTATTTCATTGTTTTTTTCATCATTTTCATGATTTTCTGTATTTCATTATTTTTTATCTTCCTCATTCAAAATTGCAAATATTCTTATCTGTTGTTTTCCTGAGGTGAACATGATGCTTTTTACTGTCAATTTATATAGTTTTAGAAATAACTTAAAACAATTTCTTTTTAAAGGAGAATGAACTAGTCAACCTCTTTTTTTGTTTGTTTGTTTTTAAAGAAAGAAAGAGAAAGAGAAAGGGGGAGAGAGAACAGGAGTCTTGAGAGAACAGGAGTCTTGCTCTATTGCCCAGGCTGAAATGCAATCTAAAAATAGGTATTAAAAACCTCTTTTATGCCGATAATTGTGCTTGACAGCGGAGACAGGAAGGAATAAGGGAAAAAAATAACAAACAGCCAGCCAATATTTCGTTTAAATCTGTGAAATGCTATGCAAATGCTGAAGAGTGATTTACTTCCAATTATGTGGTCACTTTCAAAATAGGTGTAATGTGATACTGAGAAAAATCTATGTTCTGTGGACCTGGGGTGAAGAATTCTATAAATATTCCCTGAGTTTACTTGTTCCAGGTCCGAGTTCAAATCATAAATGTCCCTGTTAATTTTCTATCTCGTTGATCTGTCGAATATTAACAATGTGATGTCAAAGTCTCCCGCTATTATTGTGCAGGAGTCCAAGTCTCTTTATAAGTCATTGAGAACTTGTCTTATGTATCTGAGTGTTCCCATATTCGGTGCAGATGTATTTATGATCATTGACTCCTGTTGTCGCATCGATCCTTTTACCATTACCATTATGTAAGGTCCTCCTTTGTTTCTTTTGGTCTTCATTATTATTAAAGTCTATTTTGTCAGAGATGAAAGTTACAACTCCTGGGTTTTTTTGCTCTCCATTTGGTTGGTAAGTCTTCCACCAACCCTTTGTTTTGAGTCTTTGTGTGTCCTTGCTTATGAGATGGACCTGGATACAGCGTACAGATGGGTTTTGACTTTTTACTCAATTTGCCCATCTGTGTCTTTGATTGGGGCATTTAATCCATTTAAATTTAGGATTAATATTGATATTTGTGAGTTTAATATTGTCATTTAATGCCAGCTGGCTATTTTTGCCCATTAATTGATACAGATTCTTCATTATGGAGATACTGTTTACCTTTTTGTACGTTTTTGGGATGACTGATACTGGCTGTTCCTTTCTGTGTAAAGTGCTTCTATCAGAAGCTTTTGTAAAGCAGGCCTGATGGTGATGAAATCTCTGAATGCTTGCTTGTTCGTGAAAAATTTTATTTTTCCTTTATTTATGAAGCTTAATTTGGCTGGATATGAGATTCTGGGTTGAAAATTCTTTTCTTTGAGGATATTGTATATTGACCCTCACTCTCCTAGTTTATAGGGTTTCTGCTGAGAGATCTGCTGTGAGTCTGACAGGCTTCCCTTTGTGGGTAACCTGACCTTTCTCTCTAGCTACCCTTAAAATTTTCTCCTTTATTTCAACCCTGCTGAATCTAAGGATTATATGTCTTGGGGTTGCTCTACTTGAGGAATATCTTTGTGGTGTTCTCTGTATTACCTGGAGTTGAGTATTGTCCTGCCTTACTAGGTTAGGAAAGTTTTCCTGAATAATATCCTGAAGAATATTTTCCAGCTTGGATTCATTCTCTTCATGACATTCAGATACACCTATCAAACGTAAATTAGGTCTTTTCACATAGTCCCATATTTTTTGGAGACTTTACTCATTCCTTTTTACTCTTTCTTCTCTAATCTTGTCTTCTTGTTTCATTTCATTAAGTTGGTCTTTGACCTCTGATATCCTTTCTTCTGCTTGATCAATTTGACAGTTAAAACCTGTGCATACTTCACGGAGTCCTCATATTGTGTATTCTTCAGTTCCTTTAATTCACTTATATTCCTCTCTAGATTGTCTATTCTCATTAGGATTTCGTCAAACCTTTTTTCAAGGTTCTTAGTTTCTTTATATTGGGCTAGAATGTGTTCTTTTAACTCACAGTTTCTTATCATCCACCGTCTGAAGCCTAATTCTGTTACTGGAACGCACTCGTTCTCCATCAGGCCTTGTTCCCTTGTTGATGAGGAGCTGTGATCTCCTGTAGAGGGAGAGACATTCTAATTTTGGGCATTCTCAGCCTTTTTACACTGGTCTCTTCCCATCATTGTAAATTTATCCACCTGTCGTCTTTGTAATTATCAACTTTCAAATTAGGTCTCTGAGTGGACGTCCAACTTGTTGATTCCCAGCACTGGAATCTGAGCAACCCACTGCGCCGGCTAAAACAGCAGCATTAAGATTCATGGTGCTTTTCTGCCCAGCAATCTCCGGTCTGGCTTCCTTCTTGAGTCCCTCCTTCAATCAGCTGAATAGGCGACTCTGCCTTCCCAGAGCTCCAAACATCAACCAGAAGCGGACCCAGTCCCATTTACCCTGCACCGAGAACTGCTGCACTGGGGCGCCGGCAAAACTGCCTCACTGGCCACAAGAGTCGCGCTGGCGACCCATGGGGCTCCTCTGCTGGGAATCTCCTGGTCCGTGAGCAACAAAAATTTGTCTGAAAGTGTGGCGTCCTCTCATTCTCTGCGGTTTCACTGGCAGCTACAATCCTGAGCTGCTAGTAATCAGCCATCTTGGATCTCTCTCTAGTCAACCTCTTAAATGATTACATCATGATTTTAATGATTCTCAGGAAAATTGCTGACCCTTAGATGATAATTCTTCCAAATGGGATTCTGATTCTGTGTTGACTGTGCAGATTATAACCCGGCCCTTACATGCCAAACCTTAAGTGTGATCACGTCCTCACCCTTAGGCTTTTTCCTCTGTCTCTTGGCTCCTCTGCAGCCACACCTCCCAGGCTTCCTCCTTGGGCATGGAACTTCATGTGGCTTGCCTGGCTGCATTGCCCACCTGGGGCACTGGCCCATCCCATGCTGTGTGGCTGACACCAAAGACTTCATTTCCCTTCTGTTGCCTCCCTTCCTGGTCACCAACTCCTGTACTCCCTGGCTCAGTGAATGGACCCCACTGGGCCGCAACAGCTAAAGCCTGACATTGCCCGTGTTGGCCCCGTCCCACCTCACCCAGCACCTTGTCCCAGTTCTACCTCCTCCATGTTCCTCACGTCCGCATTCTCCTTGCCTGCCTGCCTTCTCCTCTCTCACCCCCAGGCACATCCCTGATCACTGCCATTCTAGACCATTCTTTCCCACATCTGAGTGGTGTGGAACCTTTCTTTTTCTTTTTCTTTTTTTGTTTTTTTTTTTTTTTTGAGACAGAGTTTCACTCTTGTTTTCCAGTCTGGAGTGCAGTGGTGTGATCTTGGCTTACTGCATCCACCTCCTGGGTTCAAGCAATTCTCCTGCCTCAGCCTCCCAAGTAGCTGGGATTACATGCACACGCCACCATGCCTGACTACATTTTGTATTTTCAGTAGAGACGGGGTTTCATCATGTTGGTGAGGCTGTTCTCGAGCTCCTGACCTCAGGAGATCCACCTGCCTCGGCCTCCCAAAGTGCTGGGATTACAGTCCTGAGCCACTGTGCCTGGCCAGAACCTTTTAAAAGAACGAAAATCTCATGAATCCTCCAACATTGAGTTAATTGTTTTGATAATAATTACAACATTAGGTACAAGCAGAAAACTATGATTCAAGTCCTTGTGTTTATATAGCTCTTAAATATAAAAGTTATATTTATTAAAAATTTAATAGCATTAATTTACTGTGCGTTTAATGTGAAGGTTGATTTGCTGAAACAAAATGACGCCGTCCATGCCAGGGATTAGGGATGACGGTGGCAGCGCAGGCTCCCCTGGTTTCAGCTGCCTCGTGACCGTATCACGTGGTGACCCCAGTCTCTTGCTCTCCTGCTTTCATACTGAGAAATCGTTTTGTGTGCAGCATGCGGTGCCTTCCCTGGGGGTTGACTTGTCCTCAGAGTGAGTGATTTACATTCTGCGTCTCCCTCCGTGCTCTCCCGCCTCGTGACCTAGGAAGTCAGAGATGCCAACCCGGGCAGTGAAATCCAGTGGCGGTTTTGGATCACCTTTTAGGGAGTGATTACAATAAAAACCCAAAAATTTAAAAGTTCTCTTGGAGAAATTATGGTTCCAGAGAAGATGACAGGTGTCCAGGGTGTCTCAAATTCCTTCACACCATCTGGGGATCTTGTTAAATTTGGGTTGATTCCTCCCCTCAGGTAGACCCAACTGCTGGTCTAAAGTGGGCCACACTTTGAGCGAGAAAGCGCTTCCGTCTTGCCAACTTACAATCTGGCCTCACCAGGGGTATCTTTCCTAATGCAAATCAGATAACCCCTCCCTTCCTCCACCCTGCTTACCTGCTCACCTATGGCAGGGCCCAGACATTCAGGCACCTGCAGGGCCAGGCAGGAAGTGGGGTGGAGGGCAGCCCACTGGCTTCAGAGAAGAACCTGTGGTGCCTGTGGAAACCCTAGAGAGTGGCCTCTGCACACTGCTGCCTTGAAGGCCACGTTCCCTGTGTCAGATGAGAGTGTGGGCGCTGGATCCTAAGATCCATGGGAGGGCAGGGGGCTTCATCCAGCCCCAGTGACTCTTGGCCTGAGGTCTCCAACACAGAGTGCAGGTGGCCTGCAGGCAGGTTCGGTGTAGCCTGTGTTCAGTGCAAAAATGTATCTGTTGCCAGTATTTTCATATAAGAAGCCATCACATCCAAGTCCAGTGTTTCTCCTTCTCTTTGAGAATCAGGAAATCTGGCTGCATGGGACCGGCCAGCCCTGCAGGATTGCTGTGTTGCACAATCCCAGAGGCCTGTTGGTGGCAGCAAGTTGCTGTCATGTTCTGGAGCACTAAAGCCCTCCTCCCTGCCAAGCAGGTCTGACCTCCAGTTTCCAGCAGCCCCAGGCACCCCATTCCTGGAATTTGCTAGTAGGGCTGAGATTTCTTGTCCTATTCTCCTTTCCTCTAAGACACTCAGAGTTGAGGCTTCTCAGGCTGCTCCTGGATTTAGCAAACAGAAACCTCTTCCTCTAGAGCTGTGCACAGTGTAAGTGAAAGGAAATATGTGTGTGTTTTCATCTTAGAGTGGTGCTCATCTGCTCTCACTCCAAGCTCACATTATATTTTAGTGGGAACTTGGGAGTGAAGCAGAACCCCTGTCCGCTCATGTTCCTTGACGGAATCAGAATGTCTTGGGAATTGGGGATACCCGCTGTAAACTGTGGGGTGCGGTGGGAAGTCGAGCGGTTGTGAAGTTTCACTTTTCTCTCTACAAGGGACTCAGGTGACAGGTGCCTGCTGGAGGAGTCCTGAGCAGCCACCCTTGGCGTTTGGAAGTGGGGGCTGAGGTTGAAGACCAAAGGTGCTGGGCTAGGCGACGGCGGGGACACCCGGAGGTTCTGCCTGGAGAGGAGCTCACTCCATGCGTAGGAACAGGAGACTTTGGCAGCCCAGCAGCCCCGTGTGCTGGCAGGAGTGAAGAGGGCAGGGGGGCCCTGCCACATTCTGTTAGCTAACAAGCCACTTCCCCTTTGTAACTCCGAGTCCTGGCTTTCAGGGAGCCATGGCATCCGTAACTTCGTTGCCCCTGACCTGTTGCTTTGGAAAGCAGAGGAGTCCAGGGACATGACTGCACAGCCAGGCTGAGCATGGGGCAGTGCTTGGGCCACTGAAAGAAAAGTACACCTGCCCCAGCCCAGCCGGACCACAGCCATGAGGTGGTAAGCAGGGCAGCCCAGCAGCTCTTGGTCTCCACAGCAGTTGTTTGGGGGTCAGATAATAAACCCAACTGGGGCCAAGGCTGGAAGGTAAACTATGGCTCCTAGGAGGCCAGGGTGTTCCGTAGGACTTGAATAGTGCCTGTAATCCAAGAGTTTATTTAATCTTGTCAAGATTTGGATTTTTCTTCACCAGGACATGGAGTTTTCCTAGGATCAGAAGAGAATGAGCGTCAGCCAGGCACAGTGGCTCACTCCCCAACACCCCAGCACTTTCCAAAGACCTGGGCTGGGCGTGGTGGCTCAGTCCCCTGTTGTCCCAGCACTTTCCGGAGACCTGGGCTGGGTATGGTGGCTCACTCCCCTGTTGTCCCAGCACTTTCTAGAGACCTGGGCTGGGCATTGTGGCTCAATCCCCTGTTATCCCAGCACTTTTGGAAAGCCAAAGTGGAGGGATTACTGAGCCCAGGGGTTCGAGACCAGCTTGGGCAAGATGGTGAGACCCTATCTCTACAAAAAATAAAATAAAAAGTTAGCCAGGCATGGTGGCGTATTTGTGTAGTCCTAGTTACTCACAGGAGGCTGGGGCAGAAGGATTGTTTGAGCTGGAAAATTCAAGGTTGCAGTGAGCTGTAATCCCATCAGTGCCCTGAACTCCAGCCTGGGCAACAGAGTAAGACCTAGTCTCTAAGAAAAATGACATTAAAAAATTAGTCGAGCAGAATGGCACATGCCTTTAGTCCCAACCTACTCAGGAGGCTCAGGAGGGATGGTTAACATGGACCAGAATTAGAAGATGAGACGAGAGGAAGACAGAGAGTCCCAACGTGAACACTGGGCAGGCATGGAGCCCGGGCGGAGAAGAAGAGACCCTCAGCTCACGGGATTGGGCCTGTGCAGGCTCAATGTCAGCCGTGTTTGCAGTTTCCTTAGCAAAGGGAAACCTGTAAAGGGGGAGCAAGGCTTGCTGGGAATTGGTGTTAAAACAAGAAGAAATTCTCAGCAAGCGTTGAAAAAGACTAGATCAAACATGGCTTCAAAAATGTGTTGGTTTCAACTTCTGAGTAATTTTCAAGGAGGCCTAATATGCTTACATTAAAAATGAATTAAATCACATGGGATTCATCTATTAAATACTGTTATTGAAATTTGCCAGTGGAATTTCAGTTTTAATAAAAAATCTGAAATGAAAGAAACTGTAAAAAAAAAAAAAATCCTTCGTTACAAATATCATAAGGTGAGAATACAGTTTGTTCTTTTTCTGAGGTGGAGTCTCCTAGAGCCCAGGCTGGAATACAGTGGCAGGATCTCAGCTCATTGCAATCTCTGCCTCCCGGGTTCAAACAGCTCTCCTGCCTCAGCCTCCCAAGTAGCTGGGATTATAGGCACCCACCACTGTGCCCAGCTTATTTTTGTATTTTTTAGTAGAGATGGGGTTTCACCATATTGGTCATGGTTGGCTAGGCTGGTCTCGAACTCCTGATCTCAGGTGATCTGCCTCCCACGGCCTCCCAAAGGGCTGAGAACACAGGCGTGAGCCACCACGCCCGGCCCAGTTAATACGTTTTTTTTGGTTTGTTCTTTCCATTTAGCTCTGTCTCTCTTCTCTCCTCTCTCTTTTTTCCAAACTGTCTTGCTTTGTCATCCAGGCTGGAGTACAATGGTGCAGTCATAACTCAACTGCCACCTCAACCTCCTGGGCTCAAGGGATCCTCCCACCTCAGCCCCCTCAAGTTGCTGGGATTACAGACACACATCACCATGCCCAGCTATTTTATTATTGAAAATAAGAATTTTATTATTATTATTATTATTATTATTTGTAGAGATGGGGTGTCAGCATCTTGACCATGCTGATCTCGAACGCCTGAGCTCAAATGATGCTTACACTGTGCCCAGCCTGAGGTTTCTTTCTTTGAAACATTATACCTTTAGGTGTTTCCAGTGTGTTTATAAGTTAATTATCCAAAAGGTCTAGCGTACGGACTAGTTAATGATCCAAAAGGTCTAATGTTGGTGTTGTATTTGTTGAACTAAAGGCACATCTCGTAGCATTTGCCAGTATCACAGAGTTAAGTTCTGCACACACACACGTTTTTTGAATATATATGTTGCCTGTGTACCTATTTTTCCTTTTTTTATTTACGTTAGACTTTATATTTGGCTCTTTTTTCCTTGTAGGGCATGCTGTTGAAGCGAAGTGGCAAATCGTTGAATAAAGAGTGGAAAAAGAAATATGTCACCCTGTGTGACAATGGCGTGCTGACCTATCATCCAAGTTTACATGTGAGTATAGCCCCCTCAGAGCAATTAACAGCTGCAGACCTCAACTAAACACTGTGGGGAAGGGGGACCTGCCAGCAGCCCAGCCTCTTGTCTCTGTTTGAAGTGAAAGTCCTATTTGGTCTCCTGCTCAACTGTGAGATAAATAACACTGTCCCTCACACTGCATTAGACCATATGTCTTTCTCTCTCTTCCCCTCCCTACCAGTCAGTCTGTGGCTTTCCAGTTCTACAAAGAATTACAGTAAAAGGCACAGATGAAGTAAAATTTTAGATGAGAGTAAAAAGACACGCGCAAGAAGAAAAGGAAAAGGAGATAGGAGTGATCTGTGTGAAAATTGAGAATGAAGGAAACAATTACATCTGAACCCAGGATTTAGCTTTGAACAGCCGTGAACAAAAATAAGGAACTATATGCAGTTCATGACTCAGTTTTTATTGTCAGATAAGAACACATTCCAGTTGATAAGGCAAGAGAAACTTTTCTGTTTGTGTTAACAAAGTTTGTTATATTGGTGGTTTATATAAGATAGATTTATAAACAAATTAACCTTATTCTTGGGGAAGAAATGCAGACCTTCTACCCTTGATAACATTTAAAGTTGGGGTGTCAATTTCATAGCAACACATTCCGTGACTCTTACTTAATGTAGAGAATGTGGACATCAGAAAATGTGGTGTGCCTCAGCCCTTCTATTACGTGGCCCCTAAGTATCTGTGGGGGATTGATTCTGGGATCCCCCTTGGATACCACGGTCCGTGGTGCTGGAGTCCCTTACGTAAAATGGCATAGTGTTTGCATGTAATCCAAGCACATCATCCTGTAATCTTTTAAGTCATTTCTAGATCACTTATAATATGTACTAGAACGTAAGTTCTCTGTAGGTAGTTGCTCTGCTGTTGTTCATTTGTGTGATTCTTCACTGTTATATTAGTTTTCATTGTTTTTTCTTTTCTTTTTTTTTTTAAGAGGAGTCTCACTCTGTCTCCCAGGCTGGATTGCAATGGCACGATTCCAGCTCACTGCAATCTCTGCCTCCCGGGTTCAAGCAATTCTCCTGCCTTGGCCTCCTGAGTAGCTGGGATTACCGGTGCCTGTCACCATGCCCGGCTAATTTTTTTGTAATTTTAGTAGCTATGGGGTTGCACCAGGTTGGCCAGGCTGGTCTCGAACTCCTGACCTCACAGTCTGCCTGCCTCAGCCTCTCAGAATGCTGGGATTACAGGCATCAGCCACCTCGCACAGCCTTCTTTTGAATGTTTTTAATTCCCAGTTGGTTGAATGTGCACATTCAGAATCCACAGATACAGAGGGTGACTTTCTGTCACTGTGTCAGGCTACTCGTAGTTGTAGCAGTGTTTTTCGTATTTTTTGGTAGAGATAGGGTCTCCCTGTTTTGCCCAGGCTAGTTTTGAACTCCTGGCCTCAAGCAATCTGCATAACCTCACCTTCCCAGTGTGCTAGGATTACAGGCATGAGTCACCACACCCAGCCAAGCTATCAGTTTTTACAAATTTGAAGTGTTGTGTAAAATGGCACAGCTACAAGAAGTTAGAAATAGCACATTGAAGAAAATTAATACCATTCCTAAAATACCACCTTGGGAACATGACTGAACATTTTTCGGGTACATACTCCCAGCTGTTTCTGTGTATATGTGCTTTTTTCTTCCCCAAGCACATGGTGACTGTGCGTACACTGCCCACAGCCTGCCTTCCTCACTAATGATAGATGTTTTCATGTCAAGAAATATTCGTGTACACCACCATTTTTAATGATTATATAATACTCCATTGTGTGGATGTGCCTTCATTTTTCCTGTGATATCTGCAAAACAAACCTTGGCAAATAAATTTACTTCCAGTTTTGTCACTCTCATAAAGAACTCCGATCACTGTCTCTGTTTATCTCTCTGTGCCCTTGTCCATTTTCCCAGGATAAATTCCTAGCGGTAGACTTCCTGAGTTGAAGGGCTGCGTGTGCTTTCATGGTTTTTGGTGTCTGTTGTCAAATTCCCAGAAAGGTTGATGAGTTTATCTCATCTGGCTGTATATAAGAGGGCTTTTTCTCTGTACCCTCTCACACTTAACCTTCAGAAAGAAGAGCTCTTCCTAATGTCATCGGTAACGTGATAACCTTGATGTTGCATTCTCTTGCTGGCCTGAGTTGCCCTGGTCTCCCCCTTGTCTTTTAGAAGCTACACCTTTCAGAACCACGCAGCAAAGCAGGCGTTCCGTCAATGTCTCCGACTTGTTTCTGTTGTTACTGAGAGCACGTCCCATGCATTACTCTTCAGAGGGGTTCGAGATGTGGACCCGGATAGATTTCCATGTGTTCCTTATTGTAGTAAGGAAATCCCCTTGTGCTGGCTGTACTTCGAGTGCAGTTTTGGAATATAGTCAGATTGGTTCTCCAGGTGGCCTTCAAATGGGAGAGGTGTGATGCCAGTTCCGTGAGGCCCACCTGTGATTGGGTTAGCATCTCTCCAGGACTGCTCCATCCAGTTCTCCAGCCCCCTCCACACCCAGCTTCCATCCACCAGAGCAACACTGAGGCACCGGGTCTTCCCTGGCTTCTCTCTGCAGAGTTGCTCCATCAGCAGGGGGGCCCGCCTCGTTGCTGGCTTAGCTCCTCCTAAGACCCCGTAAGAGAGCAGAGCTCTCACTATGGAACCAGTTGCTTTACATCAATTAGAGAAGTGCAATCAAAATATCATTCTTGATAGGACTCATTGACCAGTAAAAAGTGAGAGCTGATGGATGGTACATTTCCAGTCTACATATGCTCACCTGCTGAGCCCAGGCTCTGTCAAAGGGATGTTTGCTGCTGCTTGCCAAGGGGCGGATCTGATAACAACAGTATGTGTCAGAAGGTTCCCTTAGGAGACCTAAAGCCTGCTTGCTGTTCATCCAGCCTCTTGAGTATATGATCACAACCAGTTCTTCAAAAATTCTCCTCTCCACAGGCTTTTTCTTGTGATGTCCCTCAGTGTTTGCCCTTTCCGTCTTTTCTCCTTCCTTCACAAAGATGCATGAATATCAGTGGAGTATAGAAGAGGGGTGCAGTGGGGCTTTGCTGTGTAATTGTATAGCAAGCAAGAGCCAGTGTCATTTTCAAATGCAATCCTGTGAATGCCAGTCTCCTTGTAACTGAAATTTTTGATGCAGGTACATAGTTCTCTAAGGGAGGGGCTTAATCCAGGAGTGGATTTGATATTACTAAAACCTGGAGAGACGGCAAGACCTTCCATGTAATCCTTCCTTGGTTTCATTTTCACAGCCAAGCATTGGATAAAAGCATGGAGAGGCAGTGAGTTCCTGGTGTATTCTCTGGCAGGTGCATACAGCGAGTTTGTTCCGTTGTGAGTTGTTAGGGGAAGTGCTGAACAATACCAGCTGAGTTTATCTGGTGGTCTTGGTTCAAAATGGGAACAGGCATTCGGGGAGACACCCATGAGCCGAATCCAGACTTTCCTTAATAAGAAACTTGTGAATGTACAGACGTGTTGCTAGTTCAGGTCCGAAAATTCTATCCCATGAAAGTGGCCCAGTCATCTCAGTCTGGAAAGTTTCAAAAGGTCGTAGAACCAGATGGTCTCAGTTAAACACAGATAACACTGTGACACCCACATCCTTGGTTATCTCCAGGATGTATTACAGCAGAAGGACCGCTGAGGGTCACTGGCCACATGCAGTTGTGGCGTAAGTGGTCCGGTGTTGGGAAAGCTGCCACGATTGGTGGTGTTTGGGTTCCAGAGTCATCACTGTTGGTCCTAACTCTATTAACCACACTTTGAAGTGGGGCCTCTCCCTGGTAACACCCTGTTGTTTGAATGTGGGAACCGGCTTTCTTTTCTGTCCTCTGGGATTCAGGCTCATGTCCAGCCTCTGTAGCCCTGTATCAAGTCATTAAAAGTAGATGTTAATCTGTCATTGGACCAGAATAACTCCCTCTTTTATACCAGAGGAAAATGTTATCTGGTTTTTGAGAACACTGTTCTCATCCACCTTTTCTCTCAAAGGCATATGGGGCCCAGGTTCTGCAGGAGCTCCCGGAGCAGGGCCCTGCATTGATGTCATATAGCATAGGCTGTGCCCGTTCCTTTCCACGGAGCCCAGGAAAAAAAGCCGGCCAAACCCTCAGGTATTTTTAGAGTTTTCTACAAAGACGTAAGCATGTGTCAGTAGTGAGGTTGCTGTACCGGCTCCTGGTGTATACCTCTAAAGAAGCCTGGGTAATTAGTGCACCAAAAAGGAAACAAGCATGCTTTTTGGGGGGCTAGATTCTAATCAGCTGGTACTTCTATTGTGGGATGGCAGTGGGGACTTAGAGCGCCAGGCTTGCCGTTGGGTCAAACGTGGAAGATTCAGACGGGGATTCAGCACTTGCGCATGGCTATGAGGCCCTGTTCCTTCCAACATAGACATATATTTTCTGTCCACGTGTGTGCTGGCTGCTCACAATCCCTGTGAGGCTGGACCCTGCTGCCACCAGCAGCCTCCCTCCATTTCCTTATGTGAAATTGAGCTGGGGAGCTGGGTCTTGCACACAAGGAACATCGGAGCAAGCATAAACAACTGGAGCCGGGTGCAGTGGCTCAGGCCTGTAATCTCAGCACTTTGGGAGGCCAAGGCGGGCAGATCACCTAAGGTTAGGAGTTCAAGACCAGCCTCGCCAACCTGGTGAAACCCTGTCTCTACGAAAAATACAAAAATTGGCTAGGCCCGGTAGCTCACACCTATAATCCCAGCACTTTGGGAGGCTGATGGGGGCAGATCACAAGATCAAGAGATTGAGACCATCCTGGCCAACATGGTGAAATCCTGTCTCTACTAAAAACACAAAAATTAGCTGGGCATGAAGGCACACACCTGTAGTCCCAGCTACTTGGGAGGCTGAGGTGGGTGGATCATGAGGTCGAGAGATTGAGACCATCCTGGCCAACATGGTGAAACCTCATCTCCACTAAAAATACAAAAACTAGCTGGGTGTGATGGCTCACATCTACAATCCTGACTACTTGGGAGGCTAAGGCAGGAAAATTGCTTGAACCCAGGAGGCAGAGGTTGTGGTGAGCCGAGATCGCGCCACTGTACCCCAGCCTGGTAACAGAGTAAGACTCTGTCTCAAAAAAAATAAATAAAGAGTAAACAGCTGAGTCAAGTTTAAACAGAATAGGCCAAAGAGGTCATGGGCAGGGGGTGGGGAAGGAATAGTTCAAGAGGGTCTCAGTATTGTTTGTTCTTTAGGATCAAACCCAGAAGGTGGAATTACCACCTATGTCCTTCTCCCTCTGTGGCACAGGGATTTTCAGGTGTAGGGGCCAATGTCAGAGGACTGCTTATATGGGGTAGGAGGGTCTGGAAGGCTCGACCCCCCTCCCTAGGGCCGCTCCACACAGCTCCTGCATTAGTCAACCAAATGAAATTTCCAGGGGAGCTCCCCAAGCAGTCCTCCCTAGACAAGCCAGGTAAGCAAGGGCCGAGAGTTGATAAACCAGCCTGGGCAACATGGAGAGACTCCATCTTTACAGCAAAGAAAAAAATGAGCCAGGTGTGGTGGTCCCAGCTACTCAGGAGGCTGAGCAGGAGGATCACCTGAGTCTGGAGGTCAGGGCTTCCGTGAGCTGTGATCGTGCCACTGCACTCCAGCCTGGGCAACAGAGCAAGACCCTGTCTTAAAGAGTTGATAGAGGCAGGTACAGCATTTGTCGCTGTTGGGTGGAATGGCCACCTGCTGTCCCCACCTTCCCTGTGTCCTCCTCCGCTCCTGTAGGCTCCGGGGCAGTGCCAGCATTCTCCTACATTTGCTTGGGAAAGAGGCCTCAGCAGTGGGGAGCTCTGGCTTTCACCTCCTTCTGGCGCTGTGGAAGCAGGAGACTGATCATTTCTTCACCTTGTGAAAAATTCTTGGAGAGTGTTTTTAAATGTGTTGATTAGATACCCTTAGAAAAAAAGATCTCCCGGAAGAGGTCAGTTCGATTCCTGAGGGATAAGAACGTGGTTAGCTTATTGCACAAGTGTCCATGGGAGTGTTTGTTTGAAAGATCACCTTTGGATACGAATTTCAAGTATCAGTCCCAGACAGATATTTTCCATACATTGGTGTTTTGGAAATAAACCCAGCTCTTTGCAAAACAGTCGGTCTGTGGCCATGCCATGCGTGGAGCTCGTGGAATCCCAGCAGGATGACCTGCTCTCTGAAACTGTGGCTTCAGAACAAAGCAGCCAGTTATGAAATTGGGGGGCCCTGGCATTGCAGGACACCGTGGGGCTGGTGTGAGACTGAACAGGTGGCTAAAGCGGGTCGGCTGCCTGGGAACCTCACGAATGCTGATCCCAGGGACTGCCTGTCTCCCTCAGAAAGCGGGCAGCTTTCTACGTGCAGAAATCATGATGTGGGATCTCAGCTGGGTAGTGGCCCTGGGATGCCACTTTCCTTCCCACTTAATTGCTTTGGATTTCTCTTTCCTTTCTCATCATCCCCCAGGAGTATCTTCCTCTTTTTTTTTTTTTTTTTTTTTTTGCCCTGCGCCCCAAGCTCAGTCCTTACAGAGGTTGTTGAGGAGACCAGTGATCCTTGGTTCCCTTGATGCACAGCTGAGCCTCACTCTGTTCTTTATGTAGGGCGTAAGCTAAATCTACATACCCTTCCTACACCACAGATGGAAGATGTGGAGGGAAACCTTTTTCCCCAGGTCTGTTTCCTGTTTTTGAAAACCTTAAACCTTTTTCTAAGGAGAGACCTCTGTTGCTGAGCAGTGGAATAGAATTGCTGATCGAGTAGCCAGATCATAGGATGTGATGATTTCCCCGGAAATCAGAGGGGAAAATAAGCAAAACATTGAGCAACTAATACTAACACAGCTCCCTGAAAGTCCGTGCCAGTGATACCTCCAGGCCCCAGATCCGCTCAGCTTGGGTTCTGAGAAGTCTTGACCCAGCCATCACCCACAGCCACATCTCCCAGCCTCCTTTAGCTCTTCCCCAAAGGCTTAGGTGGTGTTAGCATTGGCTGCCCCAGGATGACAGGGTCCCTGCACCTGCGTGCTTTGTAGGTAGAGGAGGAGGTGTGGCCACAGGAGGAAGTAATGGTAGATTTCCACTGTTGTTATTCCCTTTTTTAAAAATTTTTGAGACCGAGTCTTGCTCTGCCCCTCAGACTGGAGTGCAGTGGCACAATCTCTGCTCATGCAGCCTCTGGGTTCAAGTGCTTCTCCTGCCTCAGCCTCCCAAGTAGCTGGGATTACAGGCACATACCACCACTCATGGCTAATTTTTGTTTTAGTAGAGATGGGGTTTCACCATGTTACCCAGGCTAGTCAGAAACTCCTGACCTGAAGTGATCCGCCCACTTCAGCCTCCCAAAGCGCTCAGGCGTGAGCCACCGTGCCCGGCTGTGGTTATTCCTAAAGAACCGTGTTGGGGGGCAGGATAACAAGGCCTGAGTGGGGAGGGGCGAATGAACCTACAGCGTCCACATCTTCGCTTCCCTCATAGAGTACATTCAGCCACTAGTTTACAGCAGGCGGGGGCCTGCACAGCCTGTCCAGGAGCTGGAGCGAGCCTGCACTGCTCTCGGAGCACACAGAGGCGCCCTGCTGCACACTCTCGGGCCACACTCGTTCTCATTGGCGCGTTTGAAGGTAGACATTGTGAAACGGGCTAGAAGGCTTCTGTTTTAGAAACATGCAGAGCAGGTTCTTTCACTGGGCGGGAAGTTTCATGTCTCTTGTCTTCTGGGTCACTTTGGACTCTGAAGAGTGTGTGCTTTGAAATTTTTACCAAAAACTCTTAGCATTTTGTTTGCTAAATGGAGTCAGTTGAACTTCTAAGGAAGACACTGTCCTGAAGTTGAAGCTACTGGGTTGAGACTAAAACTAGGGTTCAAAAAAAAACACTTCAGTTAATTCCTCTTTCTTTCGCAAGATGCGATTATTAAATGGAACCTGCAGCTCAGTTTAGGCAACAGACGGAACGCTCCACCAAATAATGAAACTGCTGTAGTGGAGTCACCAGCTGCCCTGGTTTTATGCAGGACTCAGGGGTTCCGGGGAACGGAACTTTCATAGCTGAAATCAGGGAAGTCCCAGGCAATCTGGGACCTGGTCACACTTGCCCCAGGACTGACCATCCTAACTGCTCCTTTATCTCCACTTGGCATTTTGCAGAGATAACCCCAAACGTTTAAATAAGACTGAAATGATAAAAGCAAGCACATCGGCTTGTGCTGCTGCTCCATGGTGTACTTTTTTTTTTTTTTTTTTTTTTTTTTTGAGACAGAGTTTTGCTCTTATTGCCCAGGCTGGAGTGCAGTGGCATGATCTCAGCTCACTGCAACCTCTGCCTCCCGGGTTCAAGCGATTCTCCTGCCCCAGCCTCCCGACTAGCTGGGATAAAAGGCTCCCACTACCACAGTCAGCTAATTTTTTGTATTTTTAGTAGAGACAGGGTTTCACCATCTTGGCCAGGCTGGTCTCGAACTCCTGTTCGAGGCTCAGGTGATCCACCTGCCTCAGCCTCCCAAAGTGCTGGGATTACAGGCAGGAGCCATTGTGCCTGACCTACATTTTTGTGTCTTTGAAAAATTGTATGTCTCCAAGACCTTTAAAAAGCCTTAACTGCTTAACTTTCTGGGAGGAAATATATATGAGTGTCTCGTGGTTTTCAGACACTTTGCTGGATCACAGTTGAGGTGGATCGAGGGCAGCCTGTTCTGAGACCCTTAGAGTCCCTTTCTCTGGCCTTGAATGTGAGCCTTAGGGAGCACCTTGATAGAAAAATGGAGGCATAATGAGAAAGAACTTGGACCTCAGGGCTGCACAGTTCAGCGTGGCACCTATTCATCTTCCATGTCGAGAGCGTGGCCGACAAGTGCGTGGCTGAAATTTCTGCTGACAAAGATGTGTGCAGTGGGGTTCCTAAGTGGTCCTGGAAGGATGAGCTTGGTGTCCTCACGGTCAAGCCAAGGACTTTACGGTGCCCCTGTCCAGGAAAGCTTACCTGCATTCCAGTCCTGGCGCTCTGGGCATCCTCAGGACGACGTTTGGCAGCTGTGAAACTCCTCCCTCCGGGCTACGCCTGGCTGACGCGTGCGTGAACTGCTTAGACTTCTAAAAAATTTTCTTTTTAGATTCCTTTCCGTTCTGCATGTGCCCAGATTAAAATGGCCGTGGCTCTGTCGTTTCTCCCTGACCTGCAACACTGGACTTTTCCTTCTTAAATTTTCTTCCTTTAAAATTGTTAAAGAGCTTTCCTTCTTTTCATTACTAAGCAGGTAAATTTCTAACCAAGTAGCTTAGACTGTCCTGCAATACACAAAGCCTTTGATTCTGCATGTCAAGGTTTGCTTTTGTTCTTTCAAAGTCGGGGCAGCCAGACCTGGACTCTCTAAAATTATCATCAGAATGCAGATTTCAGAAAGTTTCTAGTTTCGAAATCAGACAGAAGATCCACTTCTTTACTGATGGAAAGACAACACAAAGATCTGTGATGATTCCTGAGTAGGTATTTTCCTCAAAAGAAATAATTCAAGGAAAAAAAAAGATACCTATCCTATGAGAAGAGCAGCTCGTGGCTGTGCTCGCTCAGTGCTCGTAATTGCCTTTGTAAATACACAAAACCCTCACATAGGACTACGACATTTTACTTGAGGATTGAGGATGCACTCAGAATCTGTGATCCGTCTCTTCACCCACCTTCACATGTCTGCTGGGGTAGACCTCAAACTTCTCGAGGTGCTGGATATTCATTTACGCTCAGAGACACTTTTCATTGGTTTCCCCAGAACACTGAAACTGTCAGAATAACTCTTGTGCAGGCTACTGGACTGACCAGAGCAGAGCCCAGATTTTCAGAGGTGAAGCTGGAATGACTGAAAAGACAGGCCTCCCTTTCTTCCTGAGAAAAGCATAGGCAGACATGTCAAGTCTGTGGCACGCTGCTGCAGAAGGCGTGATTCATCTTAAGATCAAAATGTATTTCATCTTGCTTTCTTGGTTGTAAGCCAAGGTGCCTGGAGCTGTCCTTTGGCATTTCATGTGCTGTGTCTGCGGTACAGATGCGCCGTGTCCATCATAAGGGTGTGCTGTGTCCGTGGTGTGGGTGCACCGTGTCTGGCACACATGTACCTTGTATGGTGCGGGTGTGCGATGTCCGTCATAAGGGTGCGCCGTGTCCGTGGTGTGGGTGCACCGTGTCTGGCACACATGTACCTTGTATGGTGCGGGTGTGTGATGTCCGTCATAAGGGTGCGCCGTGTCCATCATGCAGATGTGCCTCCATGGCCCTCCCTGATTCCCGGGCCCCATCTAGTGTAGTCATTACCTCTGGTGAGAACGTTCTTTTCTGCCCCATCTAGTGTATGTCATTGAGGAGGAGGGCTGTGTTCCCCACTGTCTGCCCAGGGGCTGTCATGTGAGTGACATGTAGGTGTTGCTTAGTATGTACCGGTCACAGTGGCTTGAGCGCTGCCACACTGAAGCTTCACATCATGTGACTCCTTCAGCATCCTTGCTCCTGAACTGCCTGGACTCCAAACTCAACACTGACAATCCTGGCCCTGCTTTACATATTTTCTTGTGATTGAGACTAACAATATTGTGTCATACAGCATGACCTTTCTAAGCTGAGGTAGGGTTGGGGGGAGAACACACACAGACACACACGCACGCGTGCACACACACACTGTCTCTCACAGGGCATTATTACAGATGCTGCAAAATCTAACAGCATTACTGGAATCTAAAACACAGCCCATTTAGAGGTTTATGAGGAGATTCCACAGATGCTGAAGAGCAAAGACCCGGACTCTGGCAGCAAACCCACATTGCCATTCCAGCCTGAGCTGCCTGGTAGTGGTTTCCTAACAATATGGACTGCAACAGGTATTTCTCCAAGTCTTGAAGACTGGCAGGAGTCGGCTCCAGAGAAACAGGAAGAGTCCCCAGTTGGCTGGCTGTTCTTCGAACTAAAGAGAGAATCCCTTTATAACAAAGCTTATGCTCACATCCTTGAGTCTGTCAGTGCTCTTCGCTTCCCTGGGAACACCCACATTCCAGTTTTCTGCATGGATTGCTTTCACAGGAACACCTGGCTCTTCAAGCCGTGGTGTGAATGTCACCTCGAGAACCTTGATGTATAGATACTGCCTGCTTCAAGTCATACTGCAGCTCTTCCTCTATCCAAGATAGGATCTCAGGCAGCTTCCAACAGATGATTGATGGGAAAATACATTGTGAACACTTGCACAGGACCATACATACATGACACACACACAGCTATGGGCACAACTTCATTTCAACTTGTTTTCTGTAGCACGTGGAGTAAAGGTGTTGGATCTGTGTGGCTTGCACCTCTGAATCACCTCCTTCCATCTCAAGATTCCTTCCCTCCTTGATTTCTAAGGTGTGAGTCAGCTCCTGTCTTAGCTGATCCTTCTGGTGTGCAGGTCAAAGGAACACTGAGCTGGGAATCAGTTACGGTTGCTGGTCCTGCCATTGCCCCACCCATCTTACGTTGGTTCCAACGTGGCTTTGTGGAGTCCTGGGACTCAGGCACAGTGAGAGGATCACTGAGCCTCTCAAAGTCCATTATACTGTGATTGCTTTGCTTGCTCTTCTTCCTCAACTCACAGCCTTGGCCTCCGTTTTCTCTTCCTCCCAGGAATTCATCCAGAATGACGCCAGAGGTCACACGGAGATGATCTTGCAGACCATGGTCCCCTGAGAGTTTTGGCTCAGTTCAGCTTGCGCAGTGCCCTGCCCATAAAGCTTTCCAAAACTTGTTGGCTGAAATGAAGAATAGCAATTACCCCTAAGCTGCTTTTAACTTTCACCCTGTCATTCTAATCATATTTTCCTTTATTTCACTTCTTTTAGTTCTTTTTTTTTTTTTTTTTGAGACAGAGTTTCGCTCTTGTTACCCAGGCTGGAGTGCAATGGCGCGATCTCAGCTCACCGCAACCTCCGCCTCCTGGGTTCAGGCAATTCTCCTGACTCAGCCTCCTGAGTTGCTGGGATTACAGGCATGCGCCACCGTGCCCAGATAAGTTTTTGTATTTTTAGTAGAGATGGGGTTTCACCATGTTGACCAGGATGGCCTCGATCTCTTGACCTCATGATCCACCCGCCTCAGCCTCCCAAACTGCTGGGATTACAGGCTTGAGCCACCGCACCCGGCCCTCCTTTTTGTTCTTTTATGTATTTCGATTATGGAGATCACCCATCCCCCTTGGGTGGTATCCTTGCCCCCGCTCTTAACCCCGCTTGCCTCCTCAGACTCACCTCTCACCCACTTCCTGCCCTATTGCTATCTTTGTTTTCTTTTAGTTTCTCACTTGCCATGTTCTCTGGCCTCCAGTCTTCACAAATGCAGTTGTCTCGGCTGATAATGTTCTTTTCTGCCCCATCTCTTTGTCTCACTAACTCCTCTTCCCAATCTTAGCTTAAATGCGACTTCCTCTTGGGAGCTTGCGCTGACTCGACTATTTGGGCATCCTGCTGTGTGTGCTCTCACAATGCTCTGTAGGGCCAGCTCTCAGACTCTCCCGCCTGGGCACCCTGCTGTGTGTGCTCTCACATTGCTCTGTAGGGCCAGCTCTCAGACTCTCCTGCCTGGGCACCCTGCTGTGTGTGCTCTCACATTGCTCTGTAGGGCCAGCTCTCAGACTCTCCCGCCAGACTGGAAGCTCCTTGAGGCAAAGATGTGGATGTCACCAATATCTCCCTAGCATCTGGAACACTGGCTTGTTGGATGGGTGGATGGATGGATGGAGACACAGTTAGCCCATATGGTTAACCTTTCCTTAAGTCCATAGGGTTAGAGTTCCTGAAACCTTGTGGAAGGAATCCACCATGCACACTTTTAGGAAGCAGAGATTCGTCTTAGCCATACTAAGTCCTAGCTCCGTTTGCTGCAGCTTGAAGAAGGGATCTTGGTGGTGGGAGGAGAAAAGCTTGAGGATGTTGTTTGTTGTTCGTTTTTTCATTTTAATTATGAAATACATGCGACATTTGCCATCTTAACCATTTTAAATGTGCAGTTCAGTAGTATCATGTATGTCCACGTTGTTGGGGAATCAACCTCCAGAATGTTTTCATCTTGCAAAACAAACTCTGTACCCATAAACACAAATTCCCCATCCCGCTTCCCCTCAGCCCTGGCAGCCAACATTCGTTTCTGTCTGTATGAATTTGTGTTCTCTAGGAACCGCATATAAATGAAGTCATAACACTATTTGTCTTTTTATGACTGGTTTGTTGCATTTAGCATTGTGTCCTCAGTTCCTCCAGTTGTAGGACGTGTCAGAATTTCCTTCCTGTTTGAGGCTGAGTCATATTCTGTCATACGTACTCACCACGTTTTTTCTGCCCGTGGATGGATGCTTGTGTGGCTTTGACCTCTCAGCCATTGTGAATAATGCTGCTAGGAATGCGAGCATGCAGATAACTCTTCAGAGCGTGGGTTTTAAATGTGAGAACTGCAACGTGGGAAACTACAGGGTATGGCTGAATGCTAAACCTGCCCAACCTTACCAGCACTCTGGTAGTGGGACATTTGCTGGGCCCGGTTCTGAACGCAGGGTATTGTGCAGGCTTCATAACCTGCAGAGTAGTCTGGAAGCCATGTGATAAGAAAACCACCCAGCAGCAATGTAGTCACATGGGCCCTCCTGGAGTTTGCCAAGTACGGGTGACCTGGGAAAGAACGTGATCATTCCTGTGACCTATTTGAAAGAGTGTAGTCGGTTGTTTCTCCCATTTATCAATAGTTCCAAAGCCAAGGAATTAGACTGCCATAGAAGTAGAAATATTTTCAGGGCTTATTGACAACTTTTGTTGGAGAAGGAGCCTACTGAAGAACTCGCTGCTGTTACACAAACACAAAAAGGATTCGTCATCAAAGTCCGTTTCTGTCTAAGGAGTTCCTTCTTTATTTTACACACCCCAGGGTTGGGAAGTGTTTCAGATTTAAAGCTATAATGGCCAAAAGGTGTCCTCATGACGTTTCATCGTTGATGATGTTGACACATAGTGAATGGAAGTAAGGTGAGACTAGACAGAATGAAGTTCTTATATTTCTTTTCTTGGTTTTGGGTTTGTTTTGTTTTTCTAAGACAAAGTCTTGCTCTGTTGCCCAGGCTGGAGTGCAGTGGTGTGATCTCAGCTCGCTGCAACTTCCACCTCCAGGGTTCAAGCAATTCCATCATGCCTGGCTAATTTTTACATTTTGGGTAGGAACAGGGTTTTGCCACGTTGGCCAGGCTGGCCTTGAGTTCCTGACATGAACTGATCACCTACCTCAGCCTCCCAGAGTGCTGGGATTACAGGTGTGAACCACCACACCTGACCCAAGTCCTCATGTTTCTATAAAAGTTAAACCACCAAATAGCCTAGATCCTACCTAACCTATTTTCTACATTGAAAAATCCTGCCTTCTTGCATTTCTAGATAAATGAAAAAATAGAGCCTATGTGTGTTTCTATAAATAGCAGATTTAACAGTGTGGCTTGAGGGTTTGAGCGTCTGAGCTTCCAGTGGTCTCCAAGGGACATGGTCCTATCAGCAGGCAGCATATTTCAGGTCGTCTCTGGCCATCCTACGTACCCAACTGATATCATTTTGTTTTCCATTTTTGGCCTTTTAGTGTTACTCATTGAGGCCAGAAATGCTTGCAAAAGGTAAATAAATCACATCCCTCTGGTTTCCTCAGCGACACTAAGTCACAGCCGAGGACTCTGGGAGAGGATGACTGGCGGGAGGGGTCATGAGGAATGTTCTTTTACTTCTGCTAAGAAATTGAATTTCATTATTATATTTTATAAATATTTTCTTCTTGTGGCTCATAACCTGATTGAGGGCTTGTTGCCAAGGTCTTGCAAGGTAGGGATAGGCGGGGCCGGAGACGCCTGGGTTTCTTCTCAGGTGTGCCGGTGGCCCCAAATGGAAACCAATCAAGGTGCGATTTATGTTCATTAAGCGCTTGTCAAAACTGAAAAATTTTCTAATCAACAGCAATCTAGCCGCAGCCCCCTCGATGGCTGGGAGGGCCGCCTCTGCCACATCGGCTGTTTGCCTGTTACAACTCTAGGCTAAAAATCCGCTGATGATTACATTAGGCTAAGCTGCGAAGTAAATGAACCATGTCTTATTTAGGTGCCACTAGCTTCAGAGTAGTCCTGCCCCGCAGGGCTCTTGATAGCGTTTTATGGCTTTAAAATTAGTGTAGCTTCCCATTTGCTGCAGGGTGCTACATGTTATGCCTTTGAACTCAATAAGCAAAGGGAACGGGGCCTTTTGTTTTTCCCCTTCTTTTTTCCCCCTTGCATTTTAGCAATTTTGTTTTGCATCTTTTCCAGACGGCATTTTGCAATAAAAATGTCTGACTACCACGTACATGCCTCCCCCACTTAAAAAAAAAAAAAAGATAAGGGAAGAGAAAGAAGAAAAAGTAGACAACGTCATGCATTTGCAGTGGACGAGGTTTTTTGTGTTTTCTCCCCGCTGTGCTGCAAAGTGAAAAATGGCTTTGCAGGTCAACCCTAATGACTTACCATGTCAGAATCGCTACCTCAAGTGGGAACAACACCTTTAGCTCCAGAAATTGCCACATAAAGTCAGAGGGAAAATATTTCAGTATTTGTATTGGACAAGAGGAGTAAGAGCTAACGTTTATTGAGGGCCTTGGTGCTCTGTTAAGCACGTCGGTATTATCTCAGTTAATCCTCACAGCAATATCACAAAACAGGAGCTGTTTCTAAAGATGTGGACGTGGGGACCTTGAATGATGGAATAGCATGCCCCCAGGTGCAACTCAGAAGAGAGTGGAGGCTCCCTGATTTCGAGGCTCATTCACTCACTAAGAGAAAGCCACATTTTGTCTTCTGAAGACTTCTTTAGGAAATCAGAAAAGTATGGTTATCAGTGAATTATCTGATCCATTTGAATGGAATCTAATACAAGGCTCTGTGAACTACCTTGGCCGGCATTATGTTTAAGAAAACAATAATTAATGTAAAAGCAGTGCATGGGAAAAATACATATAGGAGACTTCAAAATAGGCCTCGGTGAAAAGTTTAAAAATTAGAAGTACTTACCATTTGTCATGGACAAAAACCGAAGTGGGATTTTCTCCATGTTACCTTAGGTCTAATGGCAGAAGATACGATGTAGCAATTGTTATTCAGCTCAGAGGAGTTGAACTCAGAGGACAGATGTGTGTGCTCTGATATCTTAAAACTCTACTGTTTGGCCGGGTGCGGTGGCTCACTCCTGTAATCCCAGCACTGTGAGAGGCCCAGGTGAGCAGACCACTTGCAGTCAGGCATTCGAGACCAGCCTGGTCAACATGGTGAAACCCTGTCTCTACTAAAAATTCAAAAATTAGCTGGGCGTGGTGGTGCGCGCCTGTAATCCCAGCTACTTGGGAGGCAGAGACAGGAGAATCACTTGAACCTGGGAGGTAGAGAGGTTGCAGTGAGCCGATATCGTGCCATTGTACTCCAGCCTGGGCAGCGAGCAAAACTTTGTCTAAACAACCAACCAAACAAAACTCTACTGTTTGTTTTAGTGCTGCATGTGTTAGCAAATTCATCCAAAGAAATCTGAAGTTTTAAAGAGACCCAGACAGGTAATATCACGATGGTGAGCATTTTCATATAACTCAAAATTTCTAGGATCTAATTATTGATTCGGTTGCTTCAAGTCATACTCAAATACTAAAATATTAGGACAGCAAAGGAATGATGCTGGCTCCTTGAAGTCTGTTATAGTGAGAGGTCTACAGCGACTGTGAAGAGACAGGCAGCTGTTTTCATATCTGAGGTATCCACTGTACAGGCTAGGTTTGAGCATGCATGGCTTAAAACTGGGTAATACTTGATTTAACCTAGAATGAGAAAAATCTTTCTTCCAGTGTAAACCTCAATGTAGTAGGTCAGTCAAGACAGATACAATCAAGAGGCAAAAGGTGTATTCAAAATTCAATGTGGAATTTTCTGCTTTTTGACTTCTATTGGAATGACTTATCCCTTTGGACTGGTAGACTTGAGCCATGCATGTTGGTTGCTGGCCTCTGCAGCACATGGACCAGAGAGGTTTGCTTTTGCCATCAGCGGAGAGACTCTCCCTTGTACGTGGAGCTGCCACCACTGGTCCCCAGCAAGGCCTCCCTAGCCTCCTCTTTCACCATGTGTCATGTAATGACCCAGGCCCAATAAAACATTTACTAAGTAAAGAATATTCCACACCTACCCTTGCTTACCTCCATGATGAAGTGGTAGACTGATTTCATCTTGCTAGTCCAGGTCAGTCACTCCAACCAGCACCGTAACTTCCTTCTTAGCCTGTTGACTTTGAGGTAGGAGGAGCCCAAGATGGCCGGGTGACAGTCTTCCAGTTTAATGGAATCACTATTGTGTCTCTTGGTGGCAGCATTCCTCCCCCTGGAACTAAGACCCCCCAGGCCAGCAGAACATAATGTTATGGAACTGGAGGCAAAAATTTTGCTAGTGGGTCACTAGGGGTGATGGCGAGTGGTACGATTTCCATTTCTGCCCCTCGATTCCTGGACCTGTGAATCCTGGCAATGCAAGAAACAGTACCATGTATTGGACGCTGATTCAGAGCATGCATGGCCTTCTGGAGAACTTTGCCCCAGCCCTGCAAAGTACTGTCACCTAGTTGGGGGTGTAATTGTGACTTCAAAAGGCCATTTCACGTTTCCGTCAACCCAGCTGCTTCAGGATGATGGGGAACGTGGTAAGACCAGTGATTTCCATAAGCCCTGAGCCGTTCGCCTCTGTCGGTGCTAGACGTCTGACCGGCCAGGTGCCTGCTTCCTGCCGCGGCTGCTGGTCACTCTCCTGCACTTACAAGCATGGGTCAGGTAGGCTTTAGGAAGGCAGTTCTGGAAGTGCAACACTGGATTGCTGTTGGCTATCTTGGGAAACAAAATTATTTCTCGTGGGATTTGTCCCCTTTGAAGCTGCCTCCTACCTTGCTATTGTGACTGTGATCCTTTGGAGAGAAGAGAAATCGTCTTCTTTGAGTTCTGTGATCTGAAGGGATGTGCCGGAAGATTTGCCATAGTTCTACGATGTGCTCTACAACGTTCTCACTGTATTTTTAAGAGCATGACTTTGGTGTGCACCTGTCACTATGTACGAGGCTATTGTTTGTTATTCATCAGTGTGGGACTTAAACATTCGCCTGGTCTTTTTGAATGGGTGGTCCTACGTATGTCTTTAGAGATTGGTTTCCTTTGAAGATACTAATAAATGGAGTTAGCATTCAATATTAAACAGAAGAGCAGTGAACTTTACAGTGGCTTCTCTTATGTACCTTTTTTTTTTTTTTTTTTTTGAGCTGCTCTTTAAAAATAGAACTTAATAAATTGCTGCTTCCTTTTGACCCTGGATATTCGTGAAGTGCAGTGAAAATAGGGAATAATGAGTCAGTCATTCTCTTTTTCCGGGAGAAGGAGAAACAAACATGTAAAAACATGTACGATATCTTCTTCCCAAAGTCCAATTCCTTTGCTCCTCCCCCAGTTGTGTACATAGAAGCATACACAGGGAGCCAGTTGGTTTTCAGACATGCAGCTAGACTAGCAGTTCTCAAGACTTTGGGCTCAGGACCCCTTTATCTTTTTAAAAATTACAGGCCAGGCTTGGTGGCTCATGCTTGCAATCCCAGCATTTTGGGAGGCCAAGGCGGGTGGGTCACCTGAAGTCAGAAGTTGGAGACCAGTCTAGCCAACATGATGAAACCGCATCTCTACTAAAAATATAAAAATTAGCTGAGTGTGGTGAAATGTGCCTATAATCCCAGCTACTCTGGAGGCTGACACAGGAGAATCACTTGAACACGGGAGGCAGAAATTGCAGTGAGCTGAGATCACACCACTGAACTCGAGCCTGGGCAACAGAATGAGACTTCTCAAAAAGAAAAAAATGATGGAGGGACCCCAAAGAGCTTTTGTTTATATGGATTTTTTTTCTATTGATATTCATCGTGTTAGAAAATCAAACTGTGAAAAATTTTTAATATGTAATCCATTTAAAAGAGCAATAATAAACTACCCATTATATGTTAGTATAAATATTTTTGAGAAAAGTGTAATTTTCAAAATAAAAATTGATGAGAAGGGTTGCATTGTTTTATGCTTTTTGCTGTCTCTTTGGCACCCAGTTTTGTGTAAGAGAGCTGGATTCTCGTGTTTGCTTCCACCTGTTGTGATAGGTTGATTCGGTTAGTCTTTGGAGAAAATCACATTGTGCAGATGTGTGATTGGAAGAGGGCAGAGTATTTCAACCATCATTCCAGATCACTGTGGCTCTTCCTCCTGCATGCTTCACCAAAACGCAGCATGTGGGTTTCTTAAAGCTTAGTGATGCAATGTGAAATCACGAATTTTTTTCCTTCTCTGCTACCTTAAAGTCCATCCAGCTGACTTGCACCTTGAATGATCTTTTATTGTGTTTTACCCATGCAGGCATATCCATATGCATCCATGTATGTGATGTCATAACCCAGTGATTTCAAGAAAAACAGTATTTTTGAAATGAAGTATGCAGATTTCTAAATAGTGACAGTTTTCATCACATAACATCAAAAAAAATTCATTCATGTCACCACCAATCTTGTCATAAAAGTTGCTAAGGCTTTGGAAGGTATCAGGCACGCAGTGAGAGATACAAGTTTGCCGCATACGTAGAACTGAAAACCATAGTCAGTCTATGCCTGGCATAGTCAGTCTTTCAGGTAAAAATTTTGTCCCACCATAAAAGTGGCTAGTTCAGCTTGCAACTCAAACAGTTACGGAAGCATCTTTCTGCAAGACAGTCATCACCCTTCGGTCCCCAGCAAAAATGCTTTACACATGCTTTCCATCACATAGCTCAGAAATTGAGAAAACATGCACTCAGAGGTTGGAATGTTTAAAAAGCAGACACGCATTTTTTAAGTGTATTTAAGAACAACTATAAATGAAACTTTTTGTTAGTGCCTAAAGAACAAAGAACATGCCAGTGAATAATACAATGATTAGTACAGTTTGGGGCGAATACTTTGATTCATGCTAATCACCATCATGTCTGCACCATGAAAGCAGATTTCAACACAGCAACAAAAAGGCGAGTGCTGTTTCTGAATTGTTTTAAAAATCTTACTGAATTGGAAAACTTAATAGAGTATCAAGGACCACACTTTGAAGATTGCTAAAATAGATTGTGCAAAGAGGAAAAATTCGATTAGATTGACCACAATGAAAAAGCCATGGCAAATTTCGGTATGTCTGAAGAGTTGTCTGTCTCTTCAGTATCATATATTAATATAAAATGTTATCTTTCTCAACATACATGTAGTTATAGACTAGAACTTAATGGAGAAACCTAATTGGAACAAAGATTTCCATTATTTTTTCCATCATTAACTATGTAAATTAAAAGTCTTAATACTTTTTTAAAGTAGATGTAAAAATGGAGGCTGCTGATTCTATCATCTGTCTTTGAAGAGAGTGGAGCTTAAGCACTGTCAGATTTTCAAAGCCTTGTGCTTTTTTTCTCATCCGATGTTGAGATGCCAATCATAGTTTATGCATTTCGGTTTAGCGTTAAGATCTTGTTAACTGCTTTTAGTACCCCTGTGAACACATCAGCAAACCATCTTTCACCAGGCAGCCAAAGGTAACGTCGGGATGCGAGGCAGTGGGAATCAATACGGTAAGGGTATTTTTAGGGACTGTTGATGGATTGCTGTATTTTGAACTTAACTTCAAGGGCCAGATGCCCCAGAGCTGACTAAGATGAACTCACCATTTACTGAGGACAGGAGAGACCATCAGACACATAGCGAGCTCTGGGATTGCCAAGACAAGACGTACGCACCTTTCCCTTTGTAGTTTTGGGAAGAATTCTTGTATATTTTTAAGTAGCCTAATACGGTGTTTTGATGAGGACTTTGTACCACCCTCCTTGCTGGAGCCAAGTGTTACTCTTTGGGTAACCTCTCGGTCCTGGGAACACATAACTGTGAAATTCTAGGACAACATGTTACAGCAGCGATTCAATTAATTCTCTGTATCAGGAGCGATCTGGTACACCGAGGCACTAATGACTCCGCGTCCTTCTCCGAAGGCAGCCCCACAGAAGGCGGGCGCCACGTTAAGCTGTGCTGCTGTCAGCAAGCTGAAAGCTGTGGGTCTCTGACACGGCTCTCAATTGCTAGCAGGTTTCTCTCATTGCACCTCATCTGCATCTGGGACATCAATTAGCATGTTTGTTGAGGCTAATTGAATGAAACTCAATCATAGCTCTTAATTGCTTGACTATGTGAAAAGAAATCACATTAATGCAGCTAATTAAGTGTACGGCAATAGATGCAGCATAATTAGGAGCGAAATGTAAAAAACAAGGGATGGCAAAGGTGCCGGAGCAGGGTTGCAGGGGGACAGCGAGGCACAGTTACCAGGCGATTGGCGGGTTCGCAAACAGGTCCCTTTGCTCTGGCGCCTGCTTGGAAAAAATAAGCCGCATGATGATCATGGACAACTTGAGAAGAAAAATGCAAATAGGTTTGCAATTACTACTTTTTCAAGCTGTTGAGGGGCAGGAGATGGCACCTCTGGGGGGCCTGGCTCTTGAGTGGGCCCCAGGGACTTGTTAAGTGCTGTTTAAAAGTACTTGGCTTTGAATTACCCTCACGCCTTGTTAAAGGGTTTTTCCTCTTTTATCTTCGATCAGCATTTTCAACAAGGAACATGGAGAAGGGTAGTATCTGTAACATTTGCATATCAAAAATCAAGCTTCCTGTCCTAATTTTACCCAGGTCCCTACTCAGACCCATGAAGGGTCTGCACAGCCCCTTGGCTTCTAAGAAAGACACTGTTTAGTGGTTGTAGCTTTAATTCCTCAAGTGCCAAGCTGGGGAGAGGTGAAAAGGGTGAGTCCTTTCAAAACCAGAAAGCTCAGTGTTGTTTCTCTTGGGAGGAACTAGAAGCCACAGACACGTGTCTTTTACCTGCCACCTGTATGTGAAGCGTTGAGTTTGGAGTGCTTTTATTAACTAGGAAATGCATTTTGTAAAGTTTTTTAAAAATGCGCAGCGCCTTGAAATCCAAGAATTGACTATTTTACGTGCCAACCTTTTTTTTACAGCTAGTCCCTCTGAGGTTGCAACGCCTAACTCAGGCAACAAAACAAATCCCCTGGCCCATGCTGAGCTAAAGATAAATGTGTTCCCTTGCTACATTCGAATCTGGAGAGCAGACACTTGGTACATTTCTGTAATAATTTTGAATAAAATATCCTGGTTATTGTATGTTAAACATGCCTATTAAAAGAGCCCATGCTGAGGCTCAGTCGCTATCTGATTAGCCTCATTTTAGAGCCCATAAGCAATAAATGCTCAATTACACTCCTGTTATTGTATTTTAATTTGTTAAGAATTGGCATTAAGGAAGAAAGTTATAGCAAGTTGATATTTTTAAAGGAGTAACTGTGCAAGAAGGAATTCATTATTTACAAGCATTAACTTTGGTTTGGAAACTTGGGTTTGCATATTTTCAGTGGATATTAATGGAAGTAAATTAACGATGCTTGAGAAAAACCCTTTTTAAGAAATGACCAACACCAACCAAAGGTCTCTAGGATGTGCTTCGCTTTGCTTTGCTTTGCTTTGCTTTGCTTTGCTTCTTCGCTTTGCTTTTTGAGATGGAGTTTCACTCTTGTCATCCAGGCTAGAATGCAATGGCACAATCTCGGCTCACTGCAACCTCCGCCTTTCAGGTTCAAGCAATTCTCCTGCCTCAGCCTCCCAAGTATCTGGGATTACAGGTGTGTGCAGCCATCCCTGGCTAATTTTGTATTTTTGGTAGAGATGGTGTTTCACCGTGTTGGTCAGGCTGGTCTTGCTCTCCTGACCTCAAGTGACCCGCCCACCTCGGCCTCCCAAGGTGCTGGGATTCCAGGCATGAGTCACTGTCCCCGGCCTCATGTGCTTTTCATTTGTCATCCTCAACACAGCACAGTCCCGAGAGTTCCTGTGTGTCTTCCACTTCTACCTTTCCTTCCATCTAGTTTAATGTAGTTAATTAACTCAATAGTAACTTTCTGTGTTTGTCTACATCCTCTCAAAGTTGATGATGATTTGTAGAGTCCAGCATCTCAACTTCCAAGTGGAGTCTTCTTTCGGGGGCTGGTGAATTCAGATTTGCAGTTCCCAGCCCAGACACTGCCTTCCAGTATCCTAAACCCACCGTGACAGCTTTCCTTCAAGGGGTCCATGGTTGACTCCAACCAGCCTACCCTGAGAGTCAGGCCACCCTCCCTGAGCCGCCCTGTAAGATGAAATGGCCAGTCACCAGCCTCAGATGGCCTGGCATCTCTGCCCCTGGCCTCTGGGCTGATGTGAGATGCATGCGTGCCAGGGTTTTCTCTCTGGATGGACTGTTTGTCCTCTGCTGGGGAGTGCCCAGCCTTGCCCCTGCCTCTGAATTGGCCCCACTGTGGCACAGTTTCTGATCCTTTCTCCAGTGGCTTTCGGCCCATTGTTCTTCCTCCTGGTTCTGACCTTGGTGTTTTGAGTTTTCTGTCTACACCAAAAGGTCTGTCCTCAGGGGTCACCAGGGACCCTGAAGCATCTTGTCCTTCTGCGGCTGGTGTAGGGGAACCTGCCAGGGTTCTGTATTTCTCTCCCAGAATGTCCCCAACCGATGTGCTTGTGCCCTCATGTAATAGAGTTTCTCCTTCCGCCCTTCTTCCTGTTGAGAATTCCTGCACCCTGTTCCCTTGAGTCTGGTTTGACTCCATGTGGCACCCTCTAAGTCACTTTAGTTAGAAGGAGGTCTGTGCTGTGACACTCCAGGCTCACCCACCTTCCCATGGTTGGGCAGGGAGAGAACACCTCTTCTCATCCTCTGCCCTGAAGACCCTCAGTTTCATTCCTCTCCCCTGAACTGAAATTGTATACTCTGTGGGTTTTGTTGTGCCATTTCTTCTATCAGCAGACATCTTGTTGATAAACCTGTGACTCCTTCACCTGCTGGAGTGTGGGTGGTGTCGGGCAATTAAAAGGTAAACTGCTCACCTGTAATCCTAGCTACTCGGGAGGCTGAGGCAGGAGAATCACTTGAACCCAGGAGACGGAGGTTGCAGTGAGCCAAGATCACAGTGCTGCACTCCAGCCTGGGTGATAGAGTGAGACTCTGTCTTGGAAAAAAAAAAAAAGAAATGGTGGACAGCCTGTTTTTCAGAAGCCACTGGGATCTCGCTTTGGCCTCCCTGCCACTGTCTGTATCCCAGCAGCTCCCTCAATACACTTGGCCAAGTTCCTTGTCCCTGAGATAGAGGCTTCCAATGCTTGCACGTTGATTCTAGAACTTTATCCAGCTATCTCTTTGCATCAGGTGTTAGAAACAAGTTTTCGTTGCTGCAAAAGAAATAGCACTCAAACACAGATTTTCTCAGCAAGGCAATTTACCTCTATAGAAGGGTGCATCTCACGGATGGAGCAATGGCAAGTGCACACCTGAACAAGGGAGAGAAAGGGGTGCTTATCCCTGACGCAGGTAGCCACTACTGCTCTGTTGTTCCCCTGTTGGCTGGGGTTGGACCACACAGTCTAAGCTTATTTAGTTTGGCTATTTTAAGGAGAGCAGAAGTAGGAGCCAGAATGGCAGGATGAGCAGTTTTGGTGGGAAAGAAAGTTATGGAACAGGTGACTATAGGTGACTCAGGTCAGAGTAGTTGACCTGGGGTGACTCAGGATGGAGCAGGTGACCAAGATGAGTCCAGACTCTAAATATGTGGGTTAGGAGGGAGAGGCACGAGGGGGACGTGTGGTTTCAGTGAGAGGAGTAGGTGCAGGTAACTGGGGGACAATGTCAACTACTGATCAGAATTGGCAGGAAGAGTTGGCAGGAAGTTTGTTTACTGAAACAACGGGCAAGGAGAGGAAGAGAACGAGGAAGTTAAACTTTAAAATGGAGAACAAAGGACAAGGAAACTGAACATACTGACATACCGATTCTTTGAAGAGAAGCTTAGAACTCACTGTAGTTAACATCAGGTAACTGCCATTCAGCAGTTAAGAGACAGCAGCCCACTTCCCCACCCTGGCTCCATCCCTTGCATCCAGCATGTGGGTTTATTTGGCAGTTCTTCTAAAATTACGTTGGCTGAGCTTGGTGGCTTATGCCAGTAACCCTAGTACTTTGGGAGGCTCAGGTAGTAGGGTCACTTGAGGGTAGAAGTTGGAGAACAGCCTGGGCAACCTAGCAAGACCCCATCTCTAAAAAAAAATTATTAAATGAAATGGAATTATGTTCACCTGAGCTTAATCACTTATAACAAAGACAGATTGATCGATCTTCAAATCTAAAGGGAATTCAACAAGATGCTCTCAAGGAAAGGACATATTTATTCCCACTTCCCGTATAGTATTAAAACAGTTGAAATGTTGTTATTCCGAGAGTTATTTTCAAATACAGTCATATCCGTGTGTTCATGGGGGATTGGCTCCGGACCCTCCAGAATACCAAGGATCCTCGGATGTTCGAGTTCCTTATATAGTACAGCATAGTATTTACATATCACCCTCACACGTTCTCCCATATACCTTAAGTCATCCCTAGATTACTCACCCCATGCAGTGTATATGCAGTATTTCCTTATCTGTATTTTTTTAATTGTTATATTGTTACAGAGGGCTGAATGTATATTCTTTCTTGATGTGTGATATCGATTAATACTTGTCCAGAGTGCTTAAGATACTGTGTTTGCAGACAAGGATTCTCATTACCAAAAATAATAATTAGTGATGATGATGATGCGGTCAGGGATTGGTAACTCACTGGCCAGCAGGCCCCTCCCCTGGCTCTTAGTTCTTGTCCCCCTCCCCAATTCCCTGCTCATCAGCCAGTTCCCAGGTACTGTTTGACTCCACAGTGAGTTAAGTGAGCTGCCAGAGAACAGGCACTGTCCACCCAGACTGCCCTGCAGTTCCCTGATTGCTGCTGGTCATTTGCTTCCAAGGCCTAGAAAGCCACCCTCTTTTTCTAATATCCAACTTTTGTGTATCCATCCCTGAGCTCCATATTTTTTTCGATGCCATAATACCCACGCCTCAGACATCTTCCTGGTTCTTAGCAAAATACTTGACCTTTTTACTTCCAGTTTTCACCTGATTTTTCACTAGACAGCTTCAGTCTTACCTAGATTTTCATAGTTTTCCCATCTGAGACAGAAAGGTTATTACAAAATGGTTTTCTACTCCATGGAATTTTACTTGGAATTTATAGGAGAAGCCCAGGTTCCTGATGTGCCCGCTGATAAGCAAGAGTTCAAAAAATAGAATTGTATGTGTAGACCTATTTCCTAATGCCCCTTGAAGGAGGCATCTGCGGTGTCTCTCCTTACATCTCTAGTTCCTGGGTTAGTTCGGGAACAGAAGCAAAACTCTGATTTAAATCTAATGATGATGTTACTGGTACTCTACAGATAAAACCTCATCATTTTAAAAGTGCTCTCCACAGTGGAAGGGTCACAGGGTTGTAATTCATGACATCTGATAGACCCTTTTGTTCTAGATTGTAAAAGGTCTTTTTTAAAATCTCTCTTGGGTGTTTAACATTTTGAACAGGATTACATGCAGAATGTTCACGGTAAGGAGATTGACCTTCTGAGAACCACTGTGAAAGTCCCAGGGAAGAGGCCACCCCGAGCCACGTCAGCCTGCGCTCCCATCTCCAGCCCTAAAACCAATGGCCTATCCAAGGACATGAGCAGTTTACACATCTCACCCAATTCAGGTAAGCTTCCAGCAAATGCACTAATCCAATTCAATAGCAACAGATGGTACAGGCTTAAGGGCAATGTTGGACTTTTAGGTTAAGTGGATACAGTAACTATCACGTTACAGATTAAGGTTTGGAAACCTTATTGCTTCTGTGGCTGATCTTTTCCTTTAAACTTTCAGTTCCACAAATGCCAGCCAGCAAATGGTGCTTTGAGTCACAGCTGCAAAAACATGCATCTGGGCCTTCCCAGGGCTACGTGGTAGGAAGTGAAGTTTCACATGTGAACTGGGTATCTAAGGACCTTCTGAAAAATGTGAATTAATGTTAAAGTGTCAAAGATTAACTCATTTCTGATAACTGTGTGTCTGAAAGTGGAAAAACCATTTGGAGCAAGATTCAGAGGGAACTATTTGACCTACATAAAATGTAAACTTCATGTTATTATATTTTAATTGTCATCTGGCATTCTTTAATGCGACTTTAGTTCTCTGTATTCTCTTAAAGGAGACCATTTTTTTCATTCAGGATCAGAGAAAGCTAGTATTTTCTCAAGTGTTGATGTGTTTAGAAATTCCTGGCCTCTGTGCCCAGTTGCAAGCTGTTCAAAATGACATTATTTTATTTAAGTTTTTGCAAATCATTGCTCTGTGGCCTGAACCCTCCCATGTCTACTCGTCAGAGAAAAGGTGACGATCCTCTTGAGTCCTCCCACCCACACTCAGGCTCCTTCAACATAGGGATAGCCCTTCAAGAATTTTGCATTTTCTCCAGCAGAAAGTCTCTTTCTTCTCTCCCACCTACATCCAGTCTTTTTTTTTTTTTTTTTTTTGAGACGGAGTTTCGCTCTTGTTACCCAGGCTGGAGTGCAATGGCGCGATCTCGGCTCACCGCAACCTCCGCCTCCTGGGTTCAGGCAATTCTCCTGCCTCAGCCTCCTGAGTAACAAGGATTACAGGCACGCACCACCATGCCCAACTAATTTTTTGTATTTTTAGTAGAGACGGGGTTTCACCATGTTGACCAGGATGGTTTCGATCTCTTGACCTCGTGATCCACCCGCCTCGGCCTCCCGAAGTGCTGGGATTACAGGCTTGAGCCACTGCGCCCGGCCCCATCCAGTCTTCTTAAAACAGAATTCTGGCCGGGCGCAGTGGCTCACACCTATAATCCCAGCACTTTGGGAGGCCAAGGCAGGCAGATCACCTGAGTTCAGGAGTTCAAGACCAGCCTTGCCAACCTGATGAAACCCCATCTCTACTAAAAATACAAAAATTGGCTGGGCATGGTAGTTCAGGCCTGTAATCCCAGCACTTTGGGAGGCCGAGGCAGGCGGATCACAAGGTCAGGATATCAAGACCGTCCTGGCCAACATGGTGAAACCCCGTCTCTACTAAAAATATAAAAATTAGCTGGGCATGGTGGCACACGTCCGTATTCCCAGCTACTTGGGAGGCTGAAGCAGGAGAATCTCTTGAACCCAGGAGTTGGAGGTTGCAATGAGTTGAGATTGTACTACTGCACTCCAGCCTAGCAACAGAGGGAGACTCCATCTCAAAAAAAAAAAGAAAAATACAAAAATTAGCTGGACGTGGTAGCAGGCACCTGTAACCCCAGCTACTTGGGAGGCTGAGGCAGGAGAATCACTTGAACCCTGGAGGCAGAAGTTGCAGTGACCCGTGATCATGCCATTGCACTCCAGTTCGACTGACAGAGTGAGACTCCATCTCAAAAAAAAAAGAAAACAAAAAACAGATTTCCGTCGTTCTAGAGTTTCTGGCCTTTAAATGCTTCAGTTTCCTCTTCTGAAACATTAAGTGCTTTTAAACAGGGATGGTGCTGACCGCCCGGTTCTGTGGCATGAACGACACTGGCTGGTGAGAGCAAGATGATAATGATAAAGAGGAGTTGAGATTTGGGTCCTCCATCCTGGGCTCCCCCTGCGCAGTGTGAGGCAGTCACTGAGCTGGTTCCTTCCCACCACACTGGGTGCTCTTGCCCAGCCTGCCTGTGTGGCAGGGGGCTATGTCAGAGGAGATGACATGAAGGTGCCCGGAAAGCTGGATGCAAACACAGGCTGTTGTTTCTAATCAAAACAAAAATTGGCTTTATGCTAAAAGAGACTTTAGTGCCTTCCAAAAAAGTAAGAAAAGTATTTTGCAGGGGCTCCTGTGACCTGCCGACCTTTCTTCCAGGCATCCGTGAGATTTTTCTTATTAGGGCGGTTTGTTAACTATGGGATGGGGAGACAGAAAAGAAGGGCACCAGAAAGAAAAAAATCTGTAGTGAGTAAAAAGCTAAAGGCTTTATTACATTAGTACATTACATAAACTCATTTATTTATTCAAAAAGTATCTATTGGCCAGGCACGGTGGCTCACACCTGTAATCCCAACACTTTGGGAGGCCGAGGCGGGTGAATCACCTGAGGTCACGAGTTCAAGACCAGCCTGGCTAACATGGGGAAAACCCCATCTCTACTAAAAATAGAAAAATTAGCTGGGTGTGGTGGTGCATGCCTGTAATCCCAGCTACTCAGGAGGCTGAGGCAGGGGAATCACTTAAAACCAGGAGGCAGAGGTTGCAGTGAGCCGAGATCACACCACTTCACACCACTGCACTCCAGCCTGTGCGACAAAGTGAGACTCCATCTCAAAAAAAAAAAAAAAACATATATATATATATTTTTTTTTCTCCAGCAGAATATATATCGAGCACCTATTTCATGCCAGAAATTGTGCTCACTGTAGACACGGAGTCCCTGACTTTAGAATTCTTCTATTTTCACCTCCTTTTCCATCACATCACGGCTAGTCATCTAGTTATTTAAATCAGTAAGCATTTATTCAGTTTTATTTTTAAAAGTTTTAAATGGATAAAAAATGCATTAATTAAACAGAAATTAATTAAAATGAAAATTTGTCTTCGTAACATGATGTTTTAAATTTTCTGTACATTATGGAATGGCTAAATGCTGCCATTCATGGAGTTTCTAATGTGTGCCGGAGACTCAATTCCTACCCTCTAGAATCTCCCCTGTTGTTGAGGAGAGAGGTTAGTAGACTGAGCCTGCACCAAGCCGCAGGCCTCAGTAGGACAGTTGTAAAGGGTGGGTCATGGAGACCCAGAGATGCTGAGGTTGGCTCCACCCCAGGAGATGGGCCAGGCTTCAAGGAATAGGGGATACCTGCTGAGTTTGAACAAAGGATAAGAACTGGCCAGGCACACGAATGTGGAGGAAGAGCATCAATTCTGTGAAAAAGGGTTGACTCTGTCACAGTCAGATTTTGATCTTCCTAATCTGGAGACTCCCATTTCTTGGAGTCAAATACCACTGTTGTCCTAAGGGAAACTAATGTTTGATTATAAGTGGATGATACAAAGCCCCATAAACCATCCCATATCTCATGGAGTCAGCTACGGCACGGACCTCTCTCTTTGAGGGGGTGAGTTTTGTCCTTGGAAGGCATTTTCATTGCCCAGTTTTCATTCTCTTTAAGACCCCCCACCGTTGGGCAAATGGGAGGGTTGCGACGAGATTGAAATCCCTTTTCTGTGGTCGCAGCCGTCACAGCACATCTCCGCAACCCTGAAACAGGTGAATCCCACACGGGGGCCTGGCTGACTTTCCGTCTTCTCTGATTCCAACTAGGGATACAGAAGTGGGGGTCTGACCTTAGCACAGAGGCAGTGCCACTTTGGGAAGAAAAAAATGCCTCATGGTCCCCACAGTGCTCAGGGAGGTGGCACCCCGACCAAACAGGCAGGTGATGTCATCAGCAGTGTGCAGCAAGAGTGCACACATCCTCTGAGCTTCTCAGGTTATGAGAATAAGCCATGGGCAGAGGCACGACTATAAGAGGAAGCAGCTTCATTAGAATCTTGGGAAATTTTAACTTGAATTCACCTGCTCTAAACATGAATGTTAATCTGTAAAGTGACACATTCTTTCTTGCTTAAGAAATTAAGGCATTTGGGGACTTGAGTTTTTATACTCTGAAAATTGAGTTTCTCGTGTCTAAAGTTATTATTCATAAAATATCCTCTCACCTGAGAAATTCCGACACAGCAAATTCAATCTGAATAAATTGAGGCTACATCCCAGCACTTTGGGAGGCCGAGGCGGGTGGATCACAGGGTCAACATGGTGAAACCCCATCTCTACTAAAAATACAAAAACTTAGCTGGGCATGGTGGCACGTGCCTGTAATCCCAGCTACTCAGGAGGCTGAGGTAGGAGAATTGCCTGAACCCAGGAGGCGGAGATTGTGGTGAGCCGAGATGGCGCCCTTGCACTCCAGCCTGGGTAACAAGAGTGAAAACTCCATCTCAAAAAAAAAAAAAAAAACAGAGAGAGAGAGATGGACTTTTAGCTAAAAATAGTATTAAAGACCTGTTTGCCAAAAAATGTAATACACTACTTAACCTTATTCTTCACTGTTGACTCATGTTTTGTCTCTCAGTTCTGGGCAAACTGGAGGGTTTTCTTTTTATTTTCATTTTTGTATTCATTTTCTTATCTCGGTGTGATCGAATCAGTTAAATGTTTTATGCCGTCTCTTCTCGTCACTTCCATTCACATAGACCTGATATATGTGTGGACCTGAATCTTTGTGGATAACACTTACTCTTGCTTTAGAGTAACTGTCCGTAGGTGGAATGATTCATTCAGTTGGTATAACCGTTCGCAGGGGTCTTGATAAACATTTCCAGGTTAACTTCTAAACGGTTTTATATAAAAACTTTTCCCAGCCATAGTCATCGCCCATTTCACCTCACACACTTGCTAATGCTGTTAATATTATTTTTAGAATTTATGCTAATCTGATGAGCCATAAAATACCTCATGTTTTGTCGATTTGGATTTCTTCAAATGGCGGCAAGGCTGAGCAGCTCACAGTTTTCTTCTGCTGTGATTGATTGTTTAGGTACATCCTTTGTCCGTTTTGCACTAGGTTCTTGCCTTTTTCTTATTGATACCTAAGAACTCTTTGTATATTTAGGATATAAATACATTTTGCAGACATTTACCCAGTTTATTATTTGTCTTTTAAATTTTATGCTCATCTTTACAGAGAGGTTTTCCCTCTTTTTTTATTTATAATCATTTTACTGTTGTGATTTCTATTTTAAGCTGTTTTAAAAGCCTTTTATAATCTCAAAACCAGATTACAGTTTATATATGTATACGTCTAAGTTTTAGTTTTTTTCCCTTTAAAATATACGTACATGTGTATATATGTGTGTGAATATATGTGTATGCATATCTATCTTTATGTGTGTGTGTGTATACGTGTATATGTGTATATTTAGCCCCTAACCCACCTTTAATTTGTTTGGGTCTATTGTGTGTGACAGAAATCTAATTGAATTTTTCATTCAAATAAATAATCAACTGTCCTTTCTCTCTTTGTTGAATTTTTTTTCTTTCCCTGTGAATTCTGTATGTCTCCTTCGTTGCAAAGGTCAGTCATTTCTCACATGGGCTGTGTTTCTGGCCTCTTGGATGTATTCCGAGACCTGGTATCCCTGCATGGTCTTACCTTATGTAGATTTACCGCAGAGTCTTAGATTTCTGCCGTTTCTGTCTGGTAGTATAACACAGTTAAATGTTTCTCTTTTATCTTTCAGTTTTTCTTGGCTACTGCTACCCATTTATTTTTGTCAAATGAACTAAAGAATAACTTGAAACCTCCTCCTCCCTGATAAAAATAATCCCCTCATTAGGTCACATCACATCGGGTCCTCCTGAGGCTGTGATACAGGCATGTAAAATAATAAAAATAACGGCCGGGCGCGGTGGCTCAAGCCTGTAATCCCAGCACTTTGGGAGACGAGTGGATCACAAGGTCAAGAGATCAAGACCATCCTGGTCAACATGGTGAAACCCCGTCTCTACTAAAAAAATACAAAAAATTAGCTGGGCATGGTGGCACGTGTCTGTAATCCCGGCTACTCAGGAGGCTGAGGCTGAGGCGGGAGAATTGCCTCAACCCAGGAGGCGGAGGTTGCGGTGAACCGAGATTGCGCCATTGCACTCCAGCCTGGGTAACAAGAGCGAAACTCCGTCTCAAAATAAAATAAAATAATAAAAATGATCCCATCATGGCTTTAATTGGCATTGTTTTTAAGCTATTAATTACGGAGAAAGTGACTACTGTGTTGAGTTTCTTATCATGGGACACTGTTCTTTCCCAATTTATTTAAATTTGCATTATAGCCTCCAGCAAAGTTCAGCATTTTTTTTTTCCATTTAGTTGCTCGACATGTCTTGTTAATCTGTTCTGTTAATTTGTAATTTTTGGTGCATTGTGAAGCTAGTCTTTTTTGAGGGGTGGGGTATATTATGTCATCTAGTTGGTAAGAAAAAGGAAAGCTCCAGGCCTGACACCATGGCTCATGCCTATAATCCCAGCACTTTGGGAGGCAGGGGGATCATAAGGTCAGGAGTTTGAGATCAGCCTGGCCAACATGGTGAAACCCTGTCTCTACTAATAATACAAAAATTAGCTGGGAGTCACGGCGAGTGCCTGTAGTCCCAGCTACTCGGGAAGCTAAGGCAGGAGAATCACTTCAACCTGGGAGGCAGAGATTGCAGTGAGCCAAGATTGCACCACTGCACTCCAGCCTGGGCAACAGAGGGAGACTCCATCTCAAAAAGAAAAAAGAAAGCTTCTAATTTTCTGTATTCAGCTATCTTGCTGAACTCTTGTTAGTTGGAATAGCTATTGGATCTTTCTCTTGATTCTCTAGCACACAGTCATAATATGCATTCCATATTTCAAATATTAGAATGCCTAACTGTGTGTCAGTGTTGACTTTTAATTTCTCCCAGCAGTTTACTGGTTCAGAGACTGTATTGCTTCGCCTCCTGGGCCATTCATTTGCCACTGTTATTGAGTCTCCTGTGTTCCCAGCCTTGATTAATGCTCTGGATATGGGGGATGTTGAGGGACAAGACTGTCCCTCCAGGAGCCATACACTCCCGTGGGGGTGGTGGAGTCTGAAGTTAAATACACAAGTAAGATCACTGTAAGGAGTGTTAAGTGCTGAAGGGACCTGTGGAGCAACGGAACAGAAAATACCTGGAGGGGTCGGGGGTGGGGTATTCCTTGCATTTGGGAAGTGATTTGCCTGTATTGAAATAGTGACTACATTTCACACTTTAGAGCCCTGGAAATGTGGTCATCCTCATGTCGGTTTTTGTCATGGGCTTGGGAGAAACACACACTGTCAGAGCAGCTGCCTTGTGCTCTGCTGATGGCTGGGCTCAAGCCATTCTCTGGGGCTCATGCATTGATGAGAGTGGAGAGCTGCAGTGGTGATGGGGTGGCTCTGGGCTCCCTGTGGCGGTGGTGGAGTGCAGGAGTGGGCTGGGGCACAGCAGCAGGCTGTGCGACTGTAGGAGAGCTGGCCAGTGTTGTCCCTGCCACCAACACCCCCAAGAGAGCATGCATCGGCACAGGCAGCCTGCCTGGGGAGAGCAGAACCTTTTGATGTGGATGATGCTGGTGCTCAAAAGAGGGAAACAGAGATGATTGTGGAACTCAAACATCCTCACAATCACGGGGAAGGGAAAGGAATGGAGAGAGGCAAGGCAGCTCTGAGCGCAGGTGGTATGAAGCGCGCCAGCCTGCCCACAGCCCCCACATGGTAGGTCAGCATGGGCATACCCTTGTTCAAAGCCTACAGCCAGCCTTCTCATTCAAGAAGGAGTTGGCCGAGGCTGCAGAGAAAGCCCTACATCTGCCTCATCAACCCACATGCTCTTATCCATAGATAATGGACAACGAAGATGTTTGTGGGAACCAGCAGTAAAAATATGAAGGATGGGCCCGGCGCCGTGGCTCACGCCTGTAATCCCATCACTTTGGGAGGCTGAGGCAGGCAGATTTCCTGAGCCCAGGAGTTCCAGACCAACCTGGGCAACATGGTGTAACCCTGTCTCTACAAAAAAATGTAAAAATTAGCCAGGCATAGTGGCAAGTGCCTGTGGTCCCAGTTTCTGAGCCCAAGAGGTCAAGGCTATAGTGAGCTATGATCATGCCATTATACTCCAGCCTGGGCAACAGGGTGAGGCCTGTCCCAAAAAAAAGAAAGAGAACATGTGAAAATACTATAGGAGGGAGAGTTTTAGAAATAAAGATTGCAAAAATAAAAAATTCAGTAGATGAGTTAAATACGATAGAGAACATGGCTAAAGACATGTTGGGAGTCAGAGACATAACAGAAGAAAATATGCTAGAGGCAAATAAGGCTATCTGAACAGTCAGGTGTCAGGTTGAATGGGAGAGGAGGCTCTGCAAAAATAAAATCTTAAAAAGCACCCAAAATAGGAGAAGAGCAAGGTTATCTGTTAAAAAAGAGAACTGTGAGTGTAGACTTCTCAAGAGCAACATGCATTCTTAAAGGTAATGGAAATATTCCCTCCTAAAGACAAGTAATTCTGAACCTAGAAGCCTATGGAAAGACACCACTTATCAAATGAAGGTGGAAAAAAAGACATCTTTAGATGACATGCATATAAAGAAGACATCTTTAGAGGACATCTTCGTCTTAAAGGGTTTTGAAAAAATTACTTAAGGATCTACTCCAGAAAAAAAAGAAAGAATCCAAAAGCTATTTATTCAAGCCAGGTTAAACCTTTCTTTCCTTATTCAAGGTCACTCACTTCTCAGGATGTCCATGGCCGTCATCAGCTTCCATTCTTTTGGCCTGGAACTTACACTATTTTAAGTTGCCATTTAGTGGGGATTTACCAGAAGCCACATTTGAGAGAACCTTCCCAACTTTGATTTCAGTTATATGTCCAGAGAAGGAGGCAAAATGTCAGGTATTTTCTGACATGAATGTTTGGCCAGCCTGGTTTGCTAAAGCTGTATCCACATGCAACAGAATGCAGAGTTATATTAGCTTCCACAGTTATTTTCACATTTAAGTAGAGAGCAGGAAAACATAATGGCCAAGAGCAAGGGTTTTGGTGTCAAAATCACTAAATAGAATCCCACTTCTCCCATCTCAGATCCTTCTGAAGTTGTCTCTCTAAACCCCAGCTTCCTTGTCTTTAAAATGGGGCAATGATGTCTACCTCTGTACGGAGTACACACGGCATGCCTTTCAAAAGCTTGGCTGATGCTGACTTCACAGAATTCTATCATTAATTCGTCATAATCGTGATGCCAAAAGCAAGGAAGAGAGGAGAGAAATTATGTTCTTGAATTAATTTTTCAAATACAGTAAAGGGTGTACATGGCCTTTGAGTAGACGTAGTGGACGTAGGGCTTAGGCTTCACAAACGCATGCCCCCGCAACAGACAGCATCCCACTCTCATGGCAGCGACGGGCAGACAAGAAATGCTCTTCCGGACTTTCATGGATCTCCATGGAGCCATCTGCTCCAGTTCTGTGTCCTGTGGTCACTTTATTCTGTAACTCCTGGTTGTGACATTTTTGTTCTAGGATGACAGATACCTTCTTGTCTCTAAAGTGTGTCTTTGTTGGGTTTTCGCAACTATGGCTATGTTTTTATCCTAACCAGATTGATGGTTAGACCTTTGTCAAAGGAAACCTTTCCCCTTCTCCTCCACATGCCCCCCTTTCCCACTTGAGGCCCCCAGCGGTTTCAAAATATTAAAGCCGTCAGGAGGGTTGAAGCTGATTTTCCAGGGGAGGTGGGGGAGGCGGGGACAGCAAATGTGTTTTGAGTATGAACTGCCGTTGACATCTAAAGTCTCAACCATGCTGTTTTCTCCACACTTCAGCAATCAGGACATCCAGCAAACCCATAAAAAACCAAACTAATAGCATGAATATTCAGTGACCTAGAATACTAATTATCGCCATGAATATTAATGTGATCGGACTTGCTTTTTCCTCTCCTCTTTCTCTCCCGTCCTCTTTCTCCCTCTCTCCCTCTCTCTTTTTTTCCACTTAGCCGGCTCTAAAGATGGGTCATAATGAGAGCATTTAAGAGGGAGCGCTCTCCGCCGTGACAGGGACCGGGGTAATAAGGAGAGCTTGATTAACGTGGTGCACTTGGGGGAGAGATGAGAGGCTTCACGTGGGCCTGTTCGGGGGAGGCAATGAGGCACCGGCGGCTCTGTTGCTGCTCCCGGAGATTAATGAGGCCTAAGAGTGCATTAGGAACAGTGACAAAGGTTTGATCTAATGGGCTCAGTCATTTTTCCTTTGAGTGACAGACGCACAGAAGTAATTGGCTGTGCAGAATGGCAGCTCATTGGCGGTACTTAAGGATACATTATCCCCGTTGTGTGGCCCGCAGAGGCTGTTTATCAAAACTGCTCACACTGCAGACGCAAAGTCGCGAAGCTGCTGTTACAGTGGTAACAGCTATTAAAAAAAAATAACGCGACATCAAAACTAGACCCGTTGTTGTCTCATGGAAAGAAAGTTTTTCTTTGTTTAGTTTCAAATGGTCTAGAAAACATTTTAATAACTCTGGAGTCCAGAGTCTGTTCCAGGCCCTGGATGAGCTGTGTCAGTCCACACCTGTCCCCTGCCGGCGTGTGGCGTGGCCAAGGCTTGTTGGAACACAGAGCATCGCTTCCCACTCATGTCGACCGAGGCCACCCCGGAGTTCTCCCACACGTTGGATCTTGAGTACAACCTCCAATATGTACATCGGAGACCTTTAGCACCTTGGTAGTCCATTTGCAAACGGAAGTCTTATTGGCTGAGCATTCTTCTTCTGAAATAAAATTTCAGTTTCAATAGCATGTGATATCTGCTTTCTTAAACCAGGTTTTGTTGGAATTGGTTTTAATGACCATGTGACAGTTTTTAGGGAAAAAGTTAATATTTTGTGAGGCTTCTCTTAGACCAGGAGGACAGCTAAATGTGTCATTAAAAGACACTGACGTTCATCTTGGTTCTGTTTAAGAATTGCAGCATCTTCAGCTTTTATGAGTAATGCGTTCTATTAGGTGTCCGTGTGTATACACTGCTCTCAGTGAGGTTTAGGCAAATTCATGTGATACTGTTTCCATCATTAAATTGTAAGCCATTTCTCTTTCTTTGCTTTCCTCTCTTAGTTCTGTGACCTAACAGTTATTTTTTCATTAAGTACATACTCCTGCATGTTACCATTATGTGAAATGTAGGCGGTCGATACTGAGGAGATGAGTTGGTTTCCTGCAGATAATGTTCCCCTGTAGTAGCCGACTGTGATCCAGAGCGTTGGTGTACAATTCTAAGTAAGTATCACACTTCCCATTTAAGGAAAGCTTCAATTACTTGAACTCTAAGTGGAGTGTTCCTTTCTGTCAGAATCAACGAAAGCAACTTGATTCTTGATGATTTCAGCAGAGACGTTGCGGGGACAGCCAGGACCCCGAGTCGGTGGTGGTAACAGGTGTACCTACAGGTAGATAAAAGGTGCCTCAGAAACTTTTTTCTTTCAAAAATGTGTATGGGCGGTGAGGAACAGTGTTTCAGCTGCTAAACTGATGCTTCCGAGACCAGTGAAGTGGTCTGCAGGGTCAGCTGTGGGAAAGAAGAAGTGCCAGGAAGAGCCTCTGCGAGTTACCCCGGCCGCCTCCACCGGGGAGCCAGCTGCTGGCCCTGGGCACCAGTGAGAACCAAGTCAGGGAAAGGGCTTCTCACTCTTCCAGGCTACAGTTGAGTCCGCCATTTCCCTGCTTTCTGTGGTCCTTTCCCACACTGGCAAAGGAGAATTTTTCGAAGTAATCATGACATGTTTCCGTCTTGAAACCTTGTGGCCCGTTGTTTTGAGTTACCACTCATACTGCGGACATTTGTATTTCCAGTTAGGGGTGAAACCCAGCTACACCCCAGACAACAAACCCGTAACCCGCCGCGTGTTACCAGACTTGTGAGCCAGGGTATTCCTCGGTTCTTCGTCTTCCCTATGTCATTGCTCAATTCATTGGTGAGATCATTTTGTAAGAACTGGAAGGCAGATAAACAAATAGAAGTGAATACGTCTCAGGATAGAGCTGTGTGGCCACCTGCTCCTGGAAAAGGACTGTGAAAATCAGAGACGACCGGAGAAAGCTGCCCTCAAAACAGTGTTGTTGGCTGGGCAGAGTAGCTCCACCTGTAATCCCAGCACTTTGGGAGGCCGAGGCAGGCAGATCACAAGGTCAGGAGTTTGAGACCAGCCTGGCCAACATGGTGAAACCCCGTCTCTACTAAAAATACAAAAAATTAGCCAGGTGTGGAGGTGCATGCTCTAATCCCAGCTACTCCGGAGGCTGAGGCAGGAGAATCACTTGAACCCAGGATGTGGAGGTTGTGGTGAACAGAGATCACACCATTGCACTCCAGCCTGAGCAACAGAGGAAGACTTCGTCTCAAAAATAAAAAATTGTTGTCAAATGAAAATGAATTTTGTGTTTATAAAAAACAAAAACTGTTGCATTGATCATATAAAGGCGAAAGAGTATTTTAAAGATAATACCATTATTCATGGCAAAGTCACCAAAGAAAATTTCTTTTCTTCTCCATTTTCTTGATGCTTAGATTATGAAATGTAATATAATATCACCCTCACTGTAGCATGTAAGCTTGTCCTTGAAACTCATCCCGGGAGATGGACTGCGGTCAAGCAAGCCTTGGGATGGCTCTCTCCATAAACACTGTCAGAAGCTGGAGCAGCAAGTGTTCCTTCAGCAGACAAAAATGGGAAAATGAGAATGGCACACGTTGTTTTGCAAAGATGGGAATAAAATGCGGCATTTTAGGAGGTGACTATGAACGTCATTTTAGGAGGTTCTAGGATGTCGAATTCTGTGTAGCCACGTTGCCGTGTTCAGTAGTCATTACGTTCGTCATTGTAACTGGGTCTGGACTCTCTGTTTTTCTGTTAGCTGTATGGCTGGAGAAAGCAACTTTGTCTCTAGAATAAATACTTAAACAACTTTCTTTTTTTTTTTTTCTTTTTTGAGACAGACTTTCGCTCTTGTTGCCCAGGCTGGAGTGCAGTGACACAATTTTGGTTCATTGCAACCTCCGCCTCCCAGGTTCAAGCAATTCTCCTGCCTCAGCCTCCCGAGCAGCAGGGATTACAGGCATGCGCCACCATGCCCAGCTAATTTTGTATTTTTAGTAGAGACGGTGTTTCTCCATGTTAGTCGGGCTGGTCTTGAACTCCTGACCGCAGGTGATCTGCCCATCTCAGCCTCCCAAAATTCTGGGATTATAGGCATGAGCCACTGCCCCTGGCCTATAACTGTTTTTAAATATAATTACTTCAGTGAGAACTTACCATCTGACGTGGTAAATATTTTGTCTTGAATTGTACCAAATGCCACATGATATCCACCCCCAGTGCGGAGCAGTCACCCAGGGAGGGGAGGGGAAGAATGGCTCTGTCACCTGCTGTCAGGTCCTGTCCTTTGTCCATTGCCTGTGCCTGGCGCCTGAGTGCAGGGGGTTTTTCTTTCTCTCTTTCCTCTTTTGTAAACTGTCCCTCTGACAATACGGGCGCCTGTCTGATCATCAGCCCGTTGGAATGCGGGAAGATGGGGAGTGTCATGGAGTTCTCCACAGCACCGAGCTCTTCACTAGTTGATGGTGGGTGTTCAGTAAATACTCACTGAGGGAATGAGTGAGCTCAAGCGAAGTGATGCCAGCTACACCTCTACAGCAGACAGGAGGCAGATGGCAGGCACAGCTTATACATGAAGAGACACCGTTACACGGGAAACATAAGGAAAATATTCAGATGTTCTGGATTTTAAAGACAAACAAAATTAGCAACATCACCACGTTAAGCTTCTGCTGAAAACAAAACAAAGCTACGGAGATAGGAAAACCCACTGTTGATGAGATTGGTAGCTGATATCTGCAGAGGTTGTGTAGTTTACAGAGTGCTTTACATAATTTGTTCATTAGATTAACCACATGGGGCATACTGTTATCACCATTTCTTCATTGTTATTATTAGCCACTTTACAAATTGTGGACCAAATTGTTTTACAGATGCCCAGGTTCCATCTTCTTTTAGTTACTGGTCATTAAGAAAACTAAATAGCAACATATATCATGAATCAGAAAGACATATTATGCTGTGTGTTCCAGTAATAATGCTGCCGGGAATTGCTCCTAAGGAAAATTCAAAATAGAAGATGTCCTCTGCAGTGTTGTTTACAGTCAGAAATTAGAAACAACCAAAACTATCCAGAAGTAGAAAAATGGTAATATAAATTATCTACATTAAATCAATAATGTTACATATCTACAATTATAAAGATTATATAGCAACACGAGGAAAATGGTTAGGAAGTCATATTAAAGTATATAAAGTTACATCTTTTCTGTAGTCATAACCAAGGAAAATGTATGCATATGTTCAATTAAAAAATTGATCTGTTTAATGAGATTTTGGTGGATTTAGTTTACATTATTTGTATATCTGTAATTTTGCCAAGTAAATTTTAACAGTACAACAAAATAGGCCCCCATTACTTTTTCCTTGACATTACAATTAGAACAGGGAGAGAGCAGCATGCAATGAGCTATTTCTATGTTATAAGAAAGAGCCATGAGCTGTATAATTCCACGATGTTGACTCCTAAGCCTGGCCACACTGCTGTATCTAGTAGCAGTTACATCTGTCATTGTGACTAGGTCTGGACTCTGTATTTTGTCTCTGATAAACATAACATGGAGAATCTCTAACTACAAAAGAAAGGTATCAAGAAACACCAGGTTTGTTTCTCCGTAGCAGATATGTTAAATTGTACTCTTTTACGAAACACGTATCACAGGATGCAGAGTCCTGAATGCCCGCATCTTCTAAGATAACGAATGTGTCCTCGGAAAAAAATCCTCTTAGCCTGAAATTCTGCTAGCCAAAAGCAAGGCAGATCTCCAATGCAAATACAGGAGCGAATGGGCCCCATTCACAGGCCTTAAATCATGTGTGTCTCACTTTTTATGGTAGTGTCGTGAATTATATTCTTTTTGGGTTTGTAATTAGAGGACGGAACAGATGGCGAAGGCCTAGTTTGAAGTGATGTGACCATTAGCGTCGCCTCCTTCATCCAGTTGTGATTCCAGGGAACCTGGTTTTCCCACGCATGCTCAGAACGGGTGTGGTGCAGCTGTAGGGTTTGCCAGGGAGCCGCTCACGCTGAGTTTTTATAATATTTGAAGCTGTCTATGAATGGGATGGAACCTAAAAAAGCAGTCCCTGGATGTTTCGAAGGGTGAGGGCTCCAGAGGAGAAGGGAGAATTCCCATCAGTCATATTCCTGTAATTACGATTTTTTTTTTAAATAAAAGGTATACAGTTCTGCAGTGGGAATAAATATCTGTCTTACACTCAGGTGCTCCTAGGATCCTTTTTGGCTTTTTCCCCGCCCTCTTTCTATGTACATGAAAGTTCACTGTCACCCATCACCAAGAGTTGCTCCTCTTTTCAGGCTTATTTAAATAAGTCAAATGCCAAGTGTCATTTTCTCAGTTAAATGCTTTGGCGAAGTGATGTCCTGTTTGTAAAGACAGACCAAAATTGGAAGGTGTGGGGAATCAACTTTCGTCCTTTGAAAGAAGTTATTGTTAGTGAATTTTTATTGGCATGCTATGAAAAGCCATCATTTGAGAGTATGTTTTTAAAAATCAGGACGGGCTATTTTTAATGTAATAAGCCAGTAGCTTAAAAGAGGAATTCTGTCTTTGATGTCATTTGGTGGATGAAAACATTCTTGTTCAATAGAAAACCAGCATCTTTTTCCTGCTCATTTGAGATCAGTACAGGCGACATACTGATATTCATTCAGATATAAATGCCACATTCACTTTGAAATGCAAATTGTTTAAAGAAAAATAGCATATGGTGGAGGTAAGTACCTTTTCAAATCAACTCTTCCACTTTAGGGAGATAAGTACAGCTAAAATTATTCTTTGGAAAGAATCTGGCGCTTTTGACACATGGAAGCTTGCACTAATCAAGGCAGTGCAGGAAGCACACACACATATCCATATCAAGGAAGCGGCGCTGGGAGGACATGGATTAGCATGGTAATGCAGCCGCCCCCTGCTAATGGGGGCGAGGACCAGCTGATCTGTAGATGGAGTGTTTGAGGAGACGCTCTTTCTGAGTTCAGAATGGGCCAAGTCGTCAATCATGTAATGCAGATAATATTTGGGGTACAATGCCAGAAAGCTGCTTTCGTGACTTGTCTTTCTGTAGAAACCAGAATCCTATACTGTTTGGGGCTGGACCACGTTTTCAGGACTTGTTGCTGGTAAAACTTCCCTTGCACAACCCTGTTCTACCTCTTACACCTCCTGACCTGGCCTCTGCATTCACAAACCATTCAAATGACATTTCCTAGCTCTTTGGGTAAATATTACTGATACAACATACACGTAAGAAGTATAGAATCCTCAGTCGTAGCCACGTTTACAGGGGCGGCACTCACATCCATAAGCAGCAGGTAGCCAGCCCCCGTGGACCCCTTCCTGCCACGTGCACCCCCACCCCACCCCGCTCATGAGGGTGACCACCATCTGATTTCTCACTCCGTAGATGGGTTTTGCCTGTCCTTGAAGGGGCTCCTAACACTTGGCGCTCTCGTGCTCATCTCTGGCTCTGCGTTATGTGTGATGTCGCCCCTGTTGTGGCCTGTGTCAGTAGTTTGTTGTTACTGTTGTGTGATGTTCCATTGTACCGTGATGTGCCTGCAGTGATGGACAGTGCCGTCATTCCCAGCGTGGGGCTGTCATGAACAGTGTGTTCTGAACGTTCTAGCACGTGCTTTTTAGTGGACATGCTTGTGTGTATCTGTATGATTTAAATCTGGAAGACGTGAAAGAGAAATCCTAAAAGAGAAAAGAAAGAATTGGACTCGAAAGCTTTGCCCTATAAGTGGATCAGAAGCGCTGTGTAGGTGGTCCTGGGATAGTCTAAGGTAGTATCACCCGTTCCATCTATTCTTTATCTAGATGGGCCTAATTCCAAAGCCTAAAAGCTGCAGGATCCCCTGGAGCCTCTCCTGTACCTTACAGCAGGGGTGGGCTCCCTGCCCTTTGTACTTTCTGGCCACTCTTGTATAACTCTGCCTTGCATTTGGGCCACATGTGGACCTGCCTGATACCTTCTGCTAGACTAGACTGTCGGTTTCCTAAGACAGCGACTCCTTCCTTCATTGTGCCCAGCACCACAGAGGCTCAGTTCCATGCACGCTGGAAGGTTCATGTTAGAGTAGGTGACAGCTACCGCATGCGGGTTCCCATCTTCTCTACCCGCGAGTTAACAGGTTAGCCTGCTGTAGGTTCCTGGGTGATGAGACTCCTGGATCAAGATGAATGACAGTCCCTTACGGCAGTAGCAGTAGTGAGAGTATCAGCATTGTCATCCACTGGTCATTCCCCAAGCCTCGGTTCCTGTAGGGTGACACCAGCACACTCAGTGACTCACGTTGTGAGAGGAACCCTGAGCTTAGGAAACGCCTGTGTTTAATAATAGCACATAAGCAAGCCTGTCCAAGGTTTGCTGTGGAAAGTGACCTTGACTGTCCTGAACAGCAACAGATGTGCCCCTTTCTAGAAGTAGACACTGCCCCTGCCTCACCAGTCTTTTCCCTCTGTCGACATCTGTAGAGAGACAACACAGAGCAGAGAGCACCTGCCTATCTCCACACTCAAACCATGAGAAGAAACTGAGGCCCATGGAGTGCAGACTGCCAGCAGCGGTGGGTGGGATGTGCTGGTGAAGGCAGGGGTGGGTGGAAGGGAAGGGAAGAGTGGAGAGTACTCACCCCCAAAGAGGTCACGTCCTTGTATTCATCCCTGAACACAGGTGTCCCCTTGGTTTGGGGAGGGGCGGGGATGGTAGAAGATTCCTTTTAAGCCTCTTGTATTTGCCCCTGGCCTGAGTTTGGTGAATTAGAACCACCTGTTAGACCTGCCTTGTCTATACCAGGAAGGAGGACATTCTAATCTGGCTTTTACAGTGTCGTCCCTCTAAGGAAATACCAGCCTGCAAAGAATATTTCCAACTATGGTGCTTGGAGTTGCCCACATGTAAAAGATCCTAGCTTCATATCTTATTTCTCAGGCACAGGAATGAAATTCTGTGGCAAAACAGCTGTGTGTTGAGGTGGTCCCTGATGGAGACAGAATCAAGAGGCTCTCTTTCCTGGGCATTACTGGGACTAAGTGTTGGACATGGCTTCCTGCGGACCCATCCACATTGCAATCCTCCTGGCATTTCTGAATGTAGCCGTCTTTCTAGCAGCCTTCTTAAACTAGTCATTTCAATGGCTGGGTAGCAAGCACTCGGCCTTTTCTTAAACTCACCCTTTTAGCTGTCAGGTCTAGGTGTGAAAATTTGATTTAAATAATCAGTATATGCCGGGCGCAGTGGCTCACGCCTGTAATCCCAGCACTTTGGGAGGCCGAGGCGGGTGGATCATGAGGTCAAGAGATCGAGACCATACTGGTCAGCATGGTGAAACCCCGTCTCTACTAAAAATACAAAAAATTAGCTGGGCACAGTGGTGTGTGCCTGTAATCCCAGCTACTCAGGAGGCTGAGGCAGGAGAATTGCCTGAACCCAGGAGGCGGAGGTTGCGGTGAGCCGAGATCGCGCCATTGCACTCCAGCCTGGGTAAACAAGAGCAAAACTCCATCTCAAAAAAAATAATAATAATAATAATCAGTATAGTAACAGCAGACCTTGGTGTCTTGGTTGACCGTTGGTGGCCATGTGGGTTTAGGTCCCCAGCCCTTTAACCAGGCTAAAGGGCTGGGCATGAGGCCTCCGCCTCCACAGGTCTGCCTCAGGCTGACCTTGACCGTGTGTAGAACAGTGTTGGGCGTACCTGTGTCCTGACTGGTCTTGATGCCAGGTCCTCGCCTCTCAGGCAATCAGAGTCATCAGCTTCTTTCACAAATGAGGACTTCAGAACTTCAGCCTTAATTAATAACCCGTTAACATGAAATGAATTACCAGTCAGTGAAAAAAGTAGCCCTTGAGTATTTTGAGAGAGAATACAGTGATTTTAAACAGATCTTAAACCTTTTATGCTTAAAGGTATTTCCAAAAGTGTTCCTAACTCCTGTCTGGTAACATAACAAAAGTAGATGCCGGGACTGCATTCGTAGGTCAGTGAGTTAATGGCATTCATTCAGGAACAGAAATGAGATAACGTATTAGACTCCGCAGGTGTGTGTATATATAAAAATAAGCGTGAGAAAGTATGACCTACTCTAATTAGATTTGGACCGTGCGTGGTTATTAAAAATATTCACTCCACATTTAGAGGTGGTTCATTTCTTTGACTGTTGGATTTACTGAAAGTAAGTGGAAAGGCCTCAAAGTGTGGCCACTGGCCCGGGACTGCTGACACGTGGCACGAGATGCTCCATGGGCCTGTGAAGCCAGCATGGCCGCCTCCATAGTGCCGTGGCTCAGGCCGTGGACTGGTTTGCCTCAGCGGTAAAGCAGGTGTCTTCACGTTGAAAGGCAAGCACGGTGTTTGGATCCCAGAAACGATATTTCTGACCCTCTGTAACTTTTTTTTTAGTTAAACAAATATGTTTCTGCATTATCACAGAAAATACTTTCATTTCTTTATGTCACAGTTAGTTGGTTTTCCTGAAAGCAAATTTAACTGATATCAAACATAGTTGATGGGTATATGTATTTTAATAGACATTTACTCCTTTAAGAGAAAATTGGAAATGTTTCGCTTCTGGAATGAGACTCCTCCTCTGCATATTTTTGGAAGCTTTTATGACTCAAACTAACCGCAGTTCAAGGGTAGAGGTGGGTTGAGTGCAGTGGGGTGGTGGGGCTACGGGGAGGTAGGTGTGAGCCTGGGCAACACAGAACCCACTCAGCTTCTACAGACAGATCCAGAGAGAGAGAGAGACTGTCAGCTTCTTGTTCACAAACACAGGCCCACAGCTCCCAGACACTCTCATTTTCTGAGTGACCCCAGAACCCACCAATTTTAAAATGAAATCTCCCGATTTAATTCTACCTTGAAAAAAAGTACCATCAACTAAGTAAAAACGTTACCTATGATACCAGCCGGGACTTCAGGCTCTAGTCTGTGGACCTGACTGAAAGTTTCACCTTTATTGCTGTGTCTCCATGGATACACCTTGACGTGGCCCAAATTCAGTCATGCTCTTTCAGTTTAGTCCCGCAGTTGGGAAGCAGATGTGGTTGGGGCTGGAGAACTTGACGAGCTTTAGGGCTCTGCGAGTCTGCCCTCAGAAGGATTGCGCATAGCCGGTCTAGTGCCTTCCTTGCCAGGAGGTTCTTCATTGCACAAGTCCCAGGCTGGTTCCTTGGGTCCTCTGTCGGGAGGCAGAAGGTGGGCTCCGAGCCTCACCCCAGAGCTGATCCAGCAGCATCTTGCTGGCTTGGACTTGTCCTTGAATTTTGCCGGAGAAAGAGCTGGAAGTTTGAAAACCAGTGCATGAGCTGCAGGTCCCTGTTGCTTCTCAGTAGCGTGTAGACCTGAAGGAATCTCTCCCTTCCTTTTTTTGGCAGTGTGACGTTTGGCTCTGAGATGAAGGACTTGTAAACCTAAGGTGAGCTCTTGATCAGCTCCCTCCATTGGAACATTTCGTGGTCCCTTGTCTGGAGTTGAGATTGACTCGGCTGTCCTTACATGTGTGTTAATACTTATTTCTGGAGCTTAATTTCGAGGAGTCAGTGACACATGCACTGAAATACTTCCCCCTGCCTTTTAAAGGAAACCGTTCTGGAACGTGTCTAGGCTGGCTGTCCTCAGAGAACCACTCTTCAGGGAGAAGGAGCAAGAGAAGCGGTGCTTACTGAGTGCGATTTTGTCATCATCCACACAAATATGGAGGGACAGACAGAGTGAAGTTAGTTTCTGTTTTTCAGGTGTTTGGACCTTGTGTGCCCAAAGCTGGTATAATATGAGGTCTGTGGACAGACTGTACACTTAATAATGACTTGTCAGAGGTCTGATTGAGTGTTTCAGTGGGGAAGGAATCACCTCCTTGACACCTTACCCACATGGCAGGTGTCCCTGCAGGTAGGGCAGGCCCAAAGGTGCCTGGCACAGCAGTCAGGGTCCCAGCAAGGGAGCTGTCCCCACTGCTTGCAGGCATCTTGTCGCTGTTGTTTCCCACTGCTCCTTTCCCACCTTTCCGGAGTCCTTTCGCCCGCCGTAAGGATGTCGGCAGTATCTGGAAGCCTTTGGTCTGCTCAGAATTCATGTACTGAAAGCAGAACCAGGCCAAGGAAGCCCCGGCAGCCACTCTTGGGAGGTGCCTCTTGCCCAAACGCACCTTCATTTGGTGGCTGTGTGGGATCGAGGTAGAGAAGGGGAAGACAGGCAAGAGGACAGAGCAGGCACCAGGGCTGGCAGAAATGCCAGCACAACCCACGGGCCCCAAGGGCCAAGGAGAGAGGGGCCACCCAGCAAGACGACTGCTCAGAGAAAGGGCCCTGGAGTCAGCACCCGCCCTTACCCTCCCCTCTCTCTTAGATTCCTGCCGTGCTCGCCATTGGTTGGGCCCAGTGAGAATCTAGCAGGTGCTGGAGCCCACAGGTGCAGCCCATACGGGTGCCTTCCTAGGAGGAGAGCGGGGCAAAGCAGGGGTGTGGCAGGAACATGGTGGGCATGGGCTGCAGGAGGGGATCCCACAGATGGGAGTGTCTCCCCTGCTCTATGGGGATGCTGCTTTCTGTGGGATCTGGCTAATGCACACAATACCAGAGGACAGCCACAGAGTGGCCTCAGTGGTGGCATGTGGAGAATACAGGGAGGAGCGTGAGTGCTCCCCTTAGTGCCACCTTGCCAGCCCTGGGCTGCTCCTCCATGTGTCTAGGATGCCATACACCTCCCCAGGCTGCTGTGAGGCCTGGTGGAAGAGCAAGCGTGGGAGCACCACATGGCACTGTCATTCAAGATCGTGGGACTCCACGTGACACTCTGAGTTTCTAGGGCATTGGGGTGCACCCAAGCCCTGAGATTGAGCTCTCAGAACATCAGGGTTTGGGGGCATGAGAAACTGCCTCAGGATCCTGTGTGGAAGCCGGGCAGCCCAGACCCGAGGCTTCCCAGGCACCATCCTGTGCCCCTCCCACCTGAGCCCCTGGATGCCCGTGGTCTGCCATGGTGGCGTTTTGGTTATGATTTTTTGTTTCATGGTGGAGATTTTCCAGCTGGAGTGGTTTTTTAATTAATGTGCACACAGATCGACTGGGATCTTACTAAGAGGCAGCTGGCGGGTGGGGCCTGGGATTCTGCATTTCTCACGTGCCCCTTGGCGACGCTGCTACTGTAGGTTCGAAGACCGTGGCTTTCGCATCCTTCCCTCCCTGAGGTATCACTTTGGCTTGTTTCTGGAGTCAAGTAGACCTGCCTATGAATCATTTCTCCTATGACATTCAAAATGTACTCAGTGCAGGCAACAGCCTAAAGTAGGTACCTGCTCTCTTAAGGCAGAGCTCTGTTCTTCAGACGCCTCGTTGTTGTTGATCAGTGACTTGGTGTAGGCTCAGATGCTGCCCTTCAGCTCACGATTCCGTGGCTTCCCCGTGCCGCACGGGATTACAGCGAGGCCACCTGTTTGAGGGAGCCCTGGTTCCTGCCTCTGGCTTCTCATCCAAATCACCGGAGTGCTTTTGAAAATGAATCTTTTCCCAAGCCCCATCCCCAGAGCTTCTGAATCAAAATCTGTATTTTTTGAAGCCTCTATTTTTAAAAAAAGCTCCACAGGAAATTCTTGTAATTGGCCAGATGTAAGAACTGCTAATATGAGCTGCGTGTTTATTATAAAATCCTGCGCTGTGAAAAACTTCTATTGAGACAGTTTAGAACTTCACTGGTTCTGAACTAAAACAATTGGAAGAAACATTAAAAAAAAAATACCCTAATACCTCTGAGGATTGCAAGTAGACCAACAGACTAGTTCGCTGGCAGCAAGGTGTGATCGGCCGAGCTTTAGAGAAAGGCACTTAATTATGTTTTTGAGTCTGAAATTGGTATGACCAGATAATAATTCATTCTGATGTTGAGCAACTGATTCAAATCATTAAGTGTACAATGGAGCCATTTTTCATCACGGCCATGTGCGCTGTGAAGTCACGCAGGTTATTTTTCCTCCGCTTAGTCTTTTCAAGGTTAAGGGTAAACTTAATCTGGTCGAAGAGTCTGCGTTTCCTCCGTGTCGTGTCTAGGGACTTTGATTTGTGCTGATCATAAAGTATGGCTTCCCCATGAAAACAATTCTCTGGCACCAGACAGTTGACTCTCAGTGGGTGATCATTTTTTGTTCCGTGGATAGGGTGACACGGTCGGGCTCCTGGAGCCCCCGTCATGCCAGCCCGCTGGACCGTGCTGCCTCTGCCGAGACAGGCTGGGTCTTTTGTCTTCACTTCCACTGGATGTTGCGATTTCGGTTGGGTTCCGTCTTTGTATACGGCTGTCTCGTGCGAGTCATCTGCGGCATCGGGTCTCTTCACGTTGCTTTGTCAGGCACCATGGAGATTGGCGTCCCCCTTTTATTCCTCCCGAGTATTTTCTGTCTGGCGCTTCTCTTGGCCATGCAGACAGGGCGAGGGCTGCTCTCGGTGGTAAGGCACACTGTGTGCCAGCGTGTGGGGCCCACAGACTGACTCGCGCTGGCGTCTGGCTTCTGTGGTCTGCAGTCCACGGTGGTGTTCACCTGACTTGTTTATTCCTAGGGAGTGTCACTAGTGCATCTGGGTCTCAGATGGCAAGCGGCATCAGCCTGGTGTCCTTCAACAGCCGACCCGACGGCATGCACCAGCGTTCCTACTCAGTCTCCAGTGCCGACCAGTGGAGTGAGGCTACAGTCATTGCAAACTCGGCCATCAGCAGTGGTAAGAGCGGGCGCAGCCCCATGGACCCGTAGCCACCTCAAGATCCTTCGTTGTAAGCCAGGGGCCGGACAGGACGCCCTAAGCTCTCGTGCTCCTCTGGGAGTGTGGCACCCCGTGGGGCAGCTGCAACGGAGACTCACCTCTTGCCTTTCATATCTGTGGAATGTTTTGTCCTTGGCTAGGCTGTCTTGCCCATGTCATCTCATCTGTTCCTCTTGGGCGCAGGGAGGAGGTGGTCATCCCATTTGATCCATTTGGAAACTGAGGCTGCAAACAGGGCCAGTGGCTTACGCAGGGTCACGTGACAGAGGTGGCAGCGCTGAGAAAGAATATCGGATTTTGTCTCCCCAGTCACGCTGCTCTACACGGCGTGGCCTACACCTCCACCTCGAGCGCACATTTTATATCATTAGGGTGAATTTAGTCTTCCGAAATTGCTGGTGTATACTCTCAGTTCTGGGGTCCCCTTTGTAATCCCTCCATGTTCAGATTCCTTCGGCATGATTATTATTCTTACTATTTTGACAACTGTAGCCAGCTTGCTGGGGAACGTGCTGCACGGTGGAAACGCCGTTGCCGTCTGTGTGGAGTGTGAGTGATGCAGCACCGGGGCCGCCCTGGTGGCTGCAGCAGTTTGCCTGTGGCGTTTGTCTCTGGCCTGTTCACTGGTATTTAAAGGAATTCCCACTGTTGTATGTATTCTATCAGACAGGGTTTTAGAGTAATCTTAGCATGATTTGTTCTAATTAAAAGATTCAGCATCAGGTCTTCCCTGTAGGCCCGCCAGCTGCTGCGGCAGGACGTTTGCTCTGGGTACACATCATCCTTATTTCTAGTGGCTCCACACTCCTCCGCAGATGCCACCAGGCAGAAGCCTTAAAGGACGACATCTCCAAACCGAGCACCGGGGCTCCTTCGTCCCTCAAAAGAAGGCGCATTGGTAGAAAGCAGAGGTCTGCCTGCAGCCTCTTCAGGGGCTCTCCAAGGCTCTCTGCCTTTTATCTGGAATCACGATGGTAATCCTGAAAACCCCAAAGAAGGAGGTTTTAAGTTATGACAAATTAACCTTCTGTAGTTAGCTCCCTTCGTAACCATCGTGTGCCCCAGCAGGCCTGGTAGTCAGCCTTTCATCAGACCTGTGTGCGCTGCAGCAGAAGCCCCTCCACCTGCCAGCTAGGCAGCCTTGAGCCTCCATACTTCCATGAGCCTCCCTGAGGCTCCATACTTCCATGAACCTCTGTACCTCCCTGAGCCTTCCTGAGCCCCCACGCCTCCATGAACCCCCGTGCCTCCATGAATCCCCGCGCCTCCCTGAGCCCCCATGCCTCCATGAGTCTCCATGCCTCCCTGAGCCTCCATACCTCAATGAGCGTCCGTGCGTCCATGAGCCTCGGTTTTCTTATCTGTTCAATGGACATGTTTTCCCCTCCTTTACATAGGAGGCATGTCACAACACAGGACACCTGGCTCTTTGTGACCGAAGAGCCACTGTTATCAAGGTTCCTTTAGGAGGAGCAAGGAGTTCACATATTTGTTTCATTAGCAAATGCTTTAAAATATGTATTATCAGTTAGCATTAGTATTTGATAAGGTTGAATTCTGTGGCTGCTGTCTCATGAAGGTGTGCTTGCGCAGGTCCATATTGGAGGGCATGGGAAGATCCACGCTGGGCCTTCCCGAGCCAGGTGTACAGGTGACACGGACAAGGCCTTGCCTTGCCAAGCAGCGTCTGCTGAGTGAGAGCAGTGGAGGTGCCAATAATACAGGCCTTTAATTAAGTATTCATCTGAAATTCTTCCTATACAGACTTTTGCACGCTTACCTGTTTGATAAATACTCATTAGGTAACTTTCTCTCTACTGAATAGCTCTTTGTGTTGAGCTGTCCATATGTACAGTGGGCGATTCCACACCGCCACATCATGGGACACTGATTTCCAGAGCCTTGGTTTGGCTGGAAGTCTCTTTCCACGGACGTGGGCTGCCTTGTATGCACACACGCATTAGTACAGTATCCGTGTGAGACTAAAGTCTCCTACGTTTGAATGCCAGTTTTTTATTCACAAAGCACTTTCTGTAATATTAACACACATGGGTGTCCATTAAAGACCGGTATGATCCCTGACCTCACAAATCTTGAACCCTGAACACAGAAGATAAGAAACACAAGCAGATGCCCCAGGTGTCAGCCTGCTGAGGGGCATGGAAGGAGAGCTGTAGGGAGAGCCCAGGGCTGAAATAGTGCAGGTCGTTTAAGGATTGATAGACTTGATCAAGGAAAGCTTCCCAAAGAAAATCAAACTTGAGCAATGCTTAAAGAACCAGATGGATTTTTTGTGCAAAACAGCAGGAGGAAGTTATTATAAGCATTGGGGCACTTCGGACAAAGACCCAGAGAGGAGGAAAAGGGAAGACGGAATAGCCACGAGCGACAGTGAAGTGAAAGGTGATAGTTGGGGTGCAGGAAAATGAGGAGAGACAAGAAGAGATGAGTGTTGAGAGGCCAGCGCTGCTAAAGTAGCATCTTATTTTCAGACTTGAAGCTGACATTTTCCAGAGCAAAGATCCAGAAAGACCACAGAACAGTGCACAGAGGTCTGATTCCTACAGTTTTATGGCGGTCTTGGCTGATTTCTGTATTTTCTAAGGACTAATACTATGTCATACCCAAAGTATTTTGAAAAGGAAGTTGGTAAAAGTAATAATAAAAGCCATGATTTATTGAGGGTTTTATGTAGATAATCTCATTTGATCCTCACGGGGTAGATCTTGTTGTTACTTCCCTTCTACAGGTGGTGCCTTTGGTACAGAAGGGTTAAATATCACTTGCTCCAAGTCACATCCTGGGAGGGGTCCGTATTCAAACGCAGGTGGCCTGATTCAGCTCTTCACCATTGCATGTCCAGGTATGCCTCTGGGAGCAGCAGCCTCTGCAGACTGCTTAGAAATGTCCAATCTCAGGCCCTGTCTCAGTCCCACGGAATCCAGTCATCAGGGGATAGGACCCGGCCACCTGTGCATAGCAAGCCCTCTGGGATCACGTGGCATGCTGAAGCTTGGGAATGACTACTCTTAAGTCCTCACTTCCCAAAGCGTGATCCATGGACCAAGTGGTGTCTGCCCGCTCCGGGGATTTGGCTGGTGATGCAGGATTCAGGCTCTCACCCGACCTGCTGGACAGATCCTTGTCTGTCTGTGCCAAGGGCACATCCCAGCTTCCCCCCAGTTTGCGCCATTCCTCACTTTAGTGTGCTGATTCACCAAGTAGGCAGACCCCAGCAATTTTTAGTGAACACCAGGGCACAGGATCTGATGGACAACTTCAAGAAAATGTGTTTGTGAATGGATTTCAGGACCTCAGCCTTGGCATAAATGTTCCTGCAGGGCTTGGAAAATAATCACAGAAGAAACAAACATGATGAAGAGCCTTCTGTCATGCTTTTTAAGTCGTAGGTGATGTAGGTCCCCTGCCCCATCCACTTCCTCTGTACATGTATCTGCCCCATCCCTAGGATTTCAGAGTCATGAACAGCTTACTGTGTGCTAGCAGCAGGAATGAATGGGGAGAGGCCAGGCAGCTTTGGAATACAGATGCCCCTGTTAGCAAGTGTGCCTTCCCATTGTCGCACATGCTTGTTCTAAAACATAATAATCATGACAACATTGGCATTCAGTGTTTCTCTGCCCCCCTGTCCACCCTAAATTAAGACTTTGGCTCTGGAGAACTTTTCAAAGTCTCCTCTCTAGACACACAGGTCCCTCCGGGGTTTCTGCCTTTAAAGCAGCTGTGAGCAACTCCTAATTAGAGAGAGTCCTTTGTAGGGGCAACCTACAAAACAGGAGCTGCTGCTTAGTTTAAGGGAAGAAGAAAAGAGGAATCTGTTCATGAAATGGAATGCCCACTGCTTTATGACTATTACTGTTGTAAGGTTTCACATTTAAGTACCTGAGGTTTAAAATTAAATGTCTAATATAATCTGGCATTGCTAACATGAGACTCGCATCTGCCCTTAGAGAAAATGCAGACAGCTCGGTTGAGGGTTTCAAATTGCCGTCTGCCGGCTTGCGGGCAGCACAGAGGATTAGATGCCTCCTCTGCTGAGCACCACATGCTGCCGAGCGTAATTTTTTAAATGCAGAAACATATTCATCTTGAGCCTCTGCATTGAAAAAGGCCGTTCTAGGAGTACATGAAAAATTAATTTTTTTACATTTTTTCTCACTCTTCTAAGTGTTTGACAGAAGTAATTTTTGCAGCAAGAGAGAATAAAAACTGGTGGCTGTAAATTCCTGTCCTGCAACCTCTTGTGTAGATTCTTTATGGACCCAGAATTGATCTACATGTCAGATCCTGTTGTGGTTTAAACTGTTCATCACCGTAATGGCAGAAGTGAGCCCGTGAACACCGACTTAGAATCCTGGGTGAAAGAAATTGGTGTTTGCAGTCAATGAAGGGGCAGCTTTGCTTTATTGATAGATTCAGAACAATTATCTCTGCAACAACTATTGGCTGAGGGTTCTCTTGAATCTTATTGGAAGCCTGTAATTTTTTTGATTAATCATTTCCTCCATAGGTAATTTCCTCTAGAAGCGTTAGCCCCGAGTCAGCATCACTGTGGGTAGCAGGGGCCCTAGGGGGCCGTTTGTAGCACGGTTGGTCCTCATACCTCACTTCAAGGCAAGATGCATGTTGAGACACATCACACCTATCCTTAGGGCCAGCGCGCAGCCTGCCTGCCTCCTGAGTACCTGGGTGAGCCTGGCCGGCCCTCCCTGCTGGTCCCTACCTGGCCCCTGCCGTGGCTGGTAGCCTCAGCTAATGCTGTTGCCGTGGCAGCCTCACTCCCCCAGCCCTGGACTGTCAGGTTCTTCTCATCGCTCCACCCCATCCCCGATGGCTTCAGTCCAACAGTTTATCTTCTGCCATACCAACTGGCCATCACTGTTAATATTGTGTTTTTTCACGTGACTCTTCCGTGTGGCTCTTGAGCCTCACGTCCCTCGGCCTCCCCCAGGCCACCACGCGGCCTCATCACCATCGCATACAAACAGCGTATCCATCTTCCACTCTTCCGCGTGGAGGGAGTGCATCAGGCGCGCGTGTGTATGCTGTGGTCCCTGTTTCCTTCTGGCCTTGTAATCATCGTGTCTTTCCATTAGCATCTGTGGTTATAAAGCAACCGATCCTCAGTGGAAGGCATTTGAGTCTTTGCCAACTTTCAAATATCTATTCTCATTATAAAAATGTTTTGCACGTCGATTTTGATGAGTTTCGGCTTCAGAAGCTGTCTGTCCTGCACTGCCTGTCGGAGCCAGTGCGTTTGAAGCACACCTTCCAGCAAGCATGCCCACACTGTTCATCAGTTTTGTTGTTGTTGTTGTTGTTTTTTTTTTTTTTTTTTTTTTTGACACGGAGTTTTGCTCTTTTTACCCAGGCTGGAGTGCAATGGCGCGATCTCGGCTCTCCACAACCTCCGCCTCCTGGGTTCAGGCAATTCTCCTGCCTCAGCCTCCTGAGTAGCTGGGATTACAGGCACGCGCCACCATGCCCAGCTAATTTTTTGCATTTTTAGTAGAGACAGGGTTTCACCATGTTGACCAGGATGGTCTCGATCTGTTGACCTCGTGATCCACCCGCCTCGGCCTCCCAAAGTGCTGGGATTACAGGCTTGAGCCGGGCGCGGTGTTCATCAGTTTTAAGCTTTATAGTTTGAACATTTTTTTCTCTCCTTGGATGTTATGCTGACAATTTTAGTGCATGACCGGCAGGCGGCGGTAGTGTGATGCCGGCAGTCTGACCTGGAAGCTTCTTTGATGAGAGGGTGTTAATGAAGCGTGGTGGGGAGGAGGTACGTGTTTTGACTGTCTCCCCTGTCACGGTCTTCATACCTAATGCTCATTTCCCTGAGGATCCTCATCTCTGCCTGATAACTGAGCTTCCAAAAGGCTGAGAAGCCAAGACCGGACTTGTAATACTTTTCATAATTAGCCAAAATTCAAACCCAGGTCTTTCTGATTTCAGAGCTTATAGTCATTCCCGTCTGCTGTTTTTTTAAAAGGAGCAATGCATGCTCAGTACTAAAACATTGTATCATAAAAATTATTTGTCTTTTGATAGCACTTGCTTTTCAAGGAAATAGGTTCTAAGATAGACAGACATTTTGTCTTCTCTCACTGATCCTGAAGTTTCCTTTATCAATTCTTCCCAAATCTTGGCTGGCATTCAAAAGACTTCCCTGGGGGTTGTCATCAACCTTCAGCTCAGCTCGGTGTTAAAGGCCCCTGGGCTCTCATCTCTCAAAGCTGGGCACTCCCTGCCTCACCGCCGGGGGGGCTGCTCGGCTCGCCAGGCTGGCCGGCCTAATTAAAAGGCTGACCCCGCTCCCTTCTGTGCTTGGAGCCTGCTTTCCTGTCTCTGCATGTGGCCGAGGAGCAGGCAGAAGCGTCCTGGGGTAACTGGACACAGGGGGTGAAAGGTGGATTTTTTTTTTCCACCCAATCAGAATGTTGTAACTTTGTGCTTTGTCTCCTCAGTTCCTTCCTATCAGCTATTTTCAGCAATAGCTGCTGACCAGGGGAAACAGAGGACAGTGAAATGCTGCCCCGTGATGAAAACAGAACGGGGGCAGCACATTTCATGCCTGAACGCCGAAATTCCTCATGTTGTTGCAAGGCAAAAAAAAAAATCAGAAATCCTGGTAAACAGGGAGTAGAGGAGGATATTGTTGCTAGTTGCTGCAGTGCCTGGACCAGACCTCTTGGCCCTTCTGGCCCTCGGCATGTCTTCATCAATTCCAGGGGCTCTCAACCAAGGGCGGTTTTGTCTCCCCGAGGACAGTTCATGATGTCTTGGGTTGTCACACAGGGGAAGGTGATGCTATGGAAGCTAAGTGGGTAGAAGCCAGGGTGCTGCTGAATGTGTCCGGTGCAGAGGCCAGCTCCCCACAGCCAAAAGTTACTCAGCCCAAAACAGCGGCAGTGCCATAGTCAGGAAGCCCTGAGGTGGTCAGTGAAGCCTTTGGTTCTGTGGCCTCTTCCAGCTGCGGTTGCTGCATTGCACAGTAAGACTCCTTCCCAAAGAAAGTTAAACCGATTTCTGGTTTGCAAGAGGGTTACTGCAGCCAACCCAGGGCAGTGCCTGGTCCTCAGGGTGCTTTCAACACAGCTTCTCAGAGCACCCACCTGGGGGCATGACTGGTTCACACAGTGGCAGTCCCGCTGCCAGCAGCACTGACATGACCTGATGTTCTTGGAACACTCGCTGCTTGCCTGGCACGGGCCCCCAGAAGATGAGTGCCAGAACCCTCCACATTTTAGATGAGGAAGCAGAGGCACAGGGCAGTTAGGCCTAACGCAGCGGCAGGTCGGTGGTCAAGGCCACATTCAAACAGGCTGTGTCGTAATTGTCACTAAGCAGTTCTCCTACCCACCTGACCACCTGCAAAACACTAAGTGCCCAGCATGTCCCTCTACTGCATGTATGAGGACAGGGAAAATGAGGCCATCAGATGTGTGGATGCCACACCCTGAGACATAGTGTGCGTTGAAATCTCCAGATTTCCAGACCGCAAAATTGGTTGAAACTAACAAAATGAAATAGAGATAAGATCCAGAATTCAGGTTCAACAAACCAGCTGTACAGATAATGGAGTAGGAGTACCGGACCCTGGTGGGGAAGGCCTGGGCGTGGCTTGTCTGCAGAAATGCTGTCGAGACTTCGATTCTGCACCAAGAGGACAAGAGAGACCCTGAGTGTCTTACTGGGCTCCCAGGATGCTTTCGGGGCCACATTTTGAGAAGGACATTGGCACACTGGAAAGCACACAAAGCAGGGCGGGGTCGGGACGGAGGGAGGGGCCCCGAAACCCACAACACCCAGCATTGCTGAAAACCTGGGAGGACAGAGGGGAGCCTCTCGGGAGGGCGTTCTCTGATGGCTGCCTGTTATATTCTTGGGGAAGTTTTTTTTTAAGAATACTTGTTCCTGGGGCCAACAGCTAGAGATCTAGTCCATTTGGTCTGGGACGGAGCCGAAGCAGTGGAATGTCCCCCAGGAGTTTCAGATGTTCCTCTGGGGCGGAGAAGCTCTTTCAGAGCGGCCTGCAGGAAAGACAGCTCTGACACATGGTAGTGTGATACAGGGGCATAGTTCCCAGCAGCCACTTCCAGCTCTCTCCTCTGGCATCTCTGCCCTCTTCTCCCTTGCCTGAAGGCCCTCTTCCTCCTTTCCCGATGAAAAAGGGGAGGATGCACACTTCTCTCCCATGCCAAAACCCAGGCCTCTCCAGCCTCTAGAGCTCCCATGTCTAATCGGTTCCTGCCTGTCCATGGGGTAGGGCATCCCTTCCACCTCTGAACCCCTCACCTCTGGTCTTCCGGGGGACTCTGCTTCCATGGATACCCTCTCTCCTGCCCAGCGCTTTCTCCCAGGTATGGGACCACTCCCTTGAGCTTACACACCTGCTCAGCCATCGCTCATCCCAACACCATGGCCCTTAGTTTCTAGTTTTCTCCTCAGCACACGTTCTGGGACACTCGGCTGTCCTCACCGTCCCCAGCTACCTCCCACGTTCTCCTCGAACCACTCCCGTCTGTCCTCGGAGCAACACTCTCTAACACTGCTCTCATCCTCGTCGGTCCCGGGAGCACTCCTTGGTTCCCATGGCAGTCTTCGTGGTGGGAGCCCTGTTGACCCCCCCCGTCCTGCTTGAAACCCTCTCTCCTCTGGGCTTCTCTGATGACACACTCAGGTTTTTCCTGCTGCTCTGGCTGGCCCCTGAGGCAGCGTCCTTTACCACCAGACCTCGGGTGATGGGCATAGCCCAGAACTCAGCTCTCCTCCATCCTTACTGCACTCCTCTTGAAATAGGCCTGACCATTCCTCTGGACTCAGAAGTTACCCAAGTTCACATCCCCAGCTATGGCCGCTGTCTCCTGCATCGCACACAGGTAACCAGCTACCTACTTGGAAGGCACTAGGATGGCTCATGCTCAGCATATTTGAAGAACTCCAGCTTCCATCCAAAGCGTCTGTTTCTCACCCACCTTTTCACCATCTGTCCTCCCAGTAGCTCAAGACACACCCGAAGCATCACATGCACGTCCTCTCTAGGCTCCACCTCGGAGTCTGTTCATTTGCTTGCTTCACTCCACTTGACCTCCAGGAATACAGGCTGGGTCTGCCCCGTGCCTCTGCCTCCTCCGTGTCCACCCCGGCCCTTCCACTGCATCAATCCTAACTCATCTCTGGTCTGTCGTTCTAACTTGCCAAAATCCTCTCTCTGCAGCCAAATTCACCTCTTAAACGAAACATGAACCAGATGGCCACTCCCCACACCCACTCCAGTACCTTCCCCACTGACCATGGAATATATTCCCGATTCTTCATTTCTGACTGGCAAGGCTCCAGCTGGTCTGACCCCTGTTTCTTGACCGCCTCTCCATGGCTCCAGCAGGCCGCTCCACTGAGATCCGGGTTGAGTCATCCACCAGATAGTTCAGGCCTCTGCCAGACACCAGCTCCAGCCTGTGTATGTCACTGCAGACAGCCCCACTCCATCCCCTTCTTCCCGGTTTCCCAGACTTTTTTTCCCTCAGCATCTGTGATGGCCTGGCTTACTCTGGCCACGTTCTTCTTTGACTCCTACCCAGTCACAAGTGGTCATCCTGCCCCTGCCGTCTTGTACTGTTTTCCTAGCGTTTGTCACTATCTGAAACGATCCTGCTGGCTTGTGTGTCTTCTCCTGCAAGAACGATTCTAACTCCGTGAGAAAGAGGGGCTTCAAGGTCTTGTCTGTCTCCACTTCCTTGAGCACCTGGAGCTGTGCCCATCCCGTCCTCATGAGGTCATTGCTCAGTAACTGTGCTGAGTTAGCGAATGGGCACACTTGGCTAACATCCCCAAACAGGAACAATCCAAGTGGTGGCCAGGCCAGGGTGGGGTGGCTCGCTGTGTTTTGTTAGACTTGCAAAATAAGCTCCAGGCTTCCATCAGTTCTATATGATAGGATTGTTTTGAATTTTTAAGATTAAGTATCTTAATGCTTTGCATGTTGCTTTAGAAACTGGTTCTTAACAGAGAACTCATGCTGGTGCCCCTTAGACAGAGCATGTTGGTCACAGTGTATACAGTTTATGGCAGAAATCACTGGCAGTAGTCTCAGCAACAGGTTCTTAAATTAGTACAGGTAGCTAGAGTTGAAACTGGGTTTCCTACCTTCCATCGTCTTAGGTGTCCCTGAATCATAGGTGAAGTTAGTGCTATAAATTAAGTAGAGATTATGTAGATTACTTACATTTCATAGCAGTTATTTAATTTCATATGTAACTTTATTTAGCCGACAAGTAGTTACTGACCCCTGACGGTAGCTGCCCACTGCCCTGGCCCTTGGAGTGGAGTGGGAATCCAGACGGAGCTCCCAGGTCTCTCTAGGTGCAAAAGAAGAACCAAAGGCTAATCACCTAAGGAAACAAATGGAAATCTGCTTGGTCAAGTGGAGAAAAGTAAAATGAGGGTGAGCATGTCCCAGGCATATGCTCGCGTTGTGAAATCAAGTGGGGTGTGCGTGAATGTGTGAATTACTAAGCATGTTTTCGGCTGAGACCGTCAGAGCAGTGGATCTGTTCGCCTGTCGTTCGTTTGACAAATATATAGCAGGCACTTTATCATGTGCAGTGGTGTCCCAGGGTACATTGGGAAGTGACCCAAGAGAAGGTGGGCACAGCGGTTGGACCTGAAATGCTGCCAGGAACTCGGCAGGCTACAGGGTGTGTGGGATCCACACAGAGGCAAGGGAACATGCAGCCTCGGAGGTATGCTGGGAGCGGTAAAAAGGGTGGCTACTGAAAGCGAGGCACCGAGGGAGGTAGGAGGGTTCCAGCCCGGTCAGGAAGAGTGGGAAAAAGGATTCTAAAAGGGGTTCCTAAGCCGGCAGAATGCTCCGATGGGTGTGGCCCAGAACTCAGCCCTCTCCTGTCCTCCCTGCACTCCTCTTGAAATGGGCCTGACCGTTCCTCTAGACTCAGAAGATACCCAAGCTCGTGTCCCTAGCCATGAAGGCTCTCATCGTCTCCTAGGGAGGAGAGGAATGTGATTGGAAAAGATCCCTCTTGAGTCAGCCGGGGTTATCGTCTGCTGTGTAGACAGATCAGGCCAGGCTTGGTTAATCGAGAGCAGAGTGGGCTCACTGCAGACAAGCTGCAATTCTCCCGGTTCCAGGAGTCCAGGAGCCCCGGGTAGAGCCATTGCTGAAATCTGCATCTTATTCTTTGGTTCCTTTCTCATTCGCTTGGCTGAATTTTTAGTCAAGTCACTTCTCATTGGCCTCAAGGCAACAATATGTCATTAACCTACTTTTAAATATGTCCTAGCATACAGAAGTCTAAAATTTTATGAAATCATTTAGCATTTTATTAATTTTTTAGTCTCCATGTTTGCAGCTGCAAATTTTCAATTTCAGGGGACTTTTTTAAAGATAGAAAGCATCATTGACTACCCCAGCCTCAAATTAGGAATAGGTAGGGCAGTATAAAAAGGTTTGTCCGTTTAAGACCAACCTGGGCAGCATAGAGAGACCTTATCTCTGCTAAAAAAAAAAAAAAAAAAAAAAAAAAAAAATTGTTTTAATTAGCTGGGCATGGTGGTGTGCATCTGTAGTCCCAGCTAGTCAAGAGGCACACATATTTGAGGATTTGTGAAATATATGTGCTGCTTCTCCAGCTGGAAAGAAAACTTTGTGATCTTTCGTGTTCTGAACACTAGAACGTCTGATTTTGTAATGTACATTCGTAAGCAATACAGGACTTTTTTCCCTCGTGACTTTATACCACTCAGGACAGGAAAATACCCACTTTGTATTTCTGTGGTTTGCTCAGTTCCACAACCTAGGAACCCAACAGTTTAAGAAACCTCAATCATGGTGTCTCCCTGGTGACTCTGTCAACTTTTGGAGTAAAATTGGTCAAATCTTTTTCATTCCCTCCCTCACTTTCTTTTGTAGATTTTATAAACACATGCGAAAAGTCAAAGATCTGAAGAACTTAAATTTTTTTTTCCTTTGGAGACAGAGTTTTGCTCTGTTGCCCAGGCTGGAGTCTAATGGAGATCCTTCTCGGCTCACTGCAACCTCCACCTCCCAGGTTCAAGTAATTCTCCTGCCTCAGCCTCCCGAGTAGCTGGGATTATAGATGTACACCTGTATGCCTGGCTGATTTTTGTATTTTTAGTAGAGATAGGGTTTCGTCATGTTGACTAGGCTGGTCTTAAATTCCTGACCTCAGTGATCCACCCGCCTTGGCCTCACAAAGTGCTGAGATTACAAGCATGAGTCACCGTGCCCGACCACTTAAAATTTGTTGAGGTGTCAAGAAGAAAGAAAGGCGTGGAAGAAGTGAGTGTTAGAGAAGAGTAGTCTCGAAAATGAACACGTTGTTATGAGATGGTTATAACATGGCTGGATCGCAAGACAGCCAGAGACGGATGACAGAGGCCTGGCTGGTTATGGCTAAGCAAGCCCACTGTGCAGTTTCTCCTTTAGGATTTGTATGTTGCTTTGCTGTTTCATACTAAACTTCGTTCAATGAACATATCTTACGTTAATCTTGGCTTTATTGTGTGACAGATAAGGTTATTAACAGAAAGTGATTTTAGTATTAATTATACAGTGATACTAAAAATTTTATATCACACAGAGCAGATGGTTATTTTAAATGACTTAAAATTTTACTCTTATATGAGGAGAAACATTTTAAACGTATTTCGTTATAAATGCTATTTTAATTGCTATATTATTTCTGCAGAGGGACTTTTTAAATCTTACTACGTTTGCAGAGAAATGTTTCTATGTATATTTCAGAGCCTCTTAAATCATGTACTTATTTACAGGAAAACAATTATAATTACAATGAGAAAACAGAAGGGGGAGTTAAAATTATTGAAAAATACATCACGCCATTCTCACACATGAAAACAGCTGTTGACCCCCCTCTTTGTTTTATAACAAGCCTGGCATTAATGCAGAAAGTGAAATAAGCATCTCCACTCCCCAAAGTGCTACATCTGAAATCATCTGGCTGGCTGTTGCTTTCCTGAACATGCACATGATCAGGAAAGCCTGTGTCCAGGGGCACCGCTTCAGCGTCTCCTTGCAAGAACCTTTATGGGGGTGGTACAAGGGGAATTGGAGTCCAGGGGCACGTCAGGCCCTCGTCAATCAGAAGGCAGTGGCAGCAATAGTAAGACAGGCGGGTCAGGCCCCCAGATGAGATTTGTGAGGCTGCAGCATCCGTTCCGACCACACGCTGTGGAAAAATTATCATCCTACACCACCTTCTGAAGCAGTCAAGGTTTGGGTTATTACCTGGGCCAGCACCCGGCCTTTACACAGGTCTTTCTCCTGAAAGACGGTGGCAACATTGTCAACCAGAGGATTATTGATCAAATCATGCTAATCCAAGTTCCTGACAATTTTTTTTAAAAGAAATTATTTGTCCTCTTAAAGAACTTTTCTCTTTTCCTAAAATTGTATTATGTGAAGCTTTTCAGAAGCCTGGTTAATGCGCGCACTGGGGTAAAATCCTGCCGGTAAGTGGAGGCCGCAGTGCCTGGCTGGAGGGCAGCAGGATCGATGACGGCATCAGTTGCACATGTTTCAGCCTGTTTTTATAAGTCTGCCTTTTCCTTCTAGTAAATGGGTTAACTACCATTTCTCTTTGCTAATCTTATAATAATATGCTTGCACTTTCCCCTAATAAAAAAATTAAATTTTAGGAACATTTAAAATACAGTTAAGCTTTTTGGCTTCTGAAAAACTCAGTCCTACACAAAGCTGTTAATTTTGGGGTGCGTACCCTTATAGTTTGTGTGTGTGTTTGGTGATTTATTCCCCAAAGTGGATTAGATTATAATGGGTTTTCTTTACTATTTTTGTTTTGTTTTGTTTCTTGCGTGGTTTTTTTGTTGTTGTTGTTGAGACGGTCTCGTTCTGTCACCCAGGCTGGAATGCAGTGCTACAGTCTCAGCACTGCAACCTCCATCTCTCAGGTTCAAGTGATACTCCTGACCTCAGGTGATCCACCTGCCTTAGCCTCCCAAAGTGCTGGGATTACAGGTGTGAACCAGTGCGGCCGGCCAGGCTTGTTCCACTTAAACATATAATATGTCCATTCAGATTTTCCGTGTCATAGGATATTTTCATGTACTTAATGGCATTTAAAAGAAAATATGTGTAAATATGTTAAATTTCCACACTCTCTGGAAGCAATTCAGAAACTAGAAACAGTCTCTGTCCAGCAGCAGGGGACTGGTGACCCCCTCCAAGGGGAGGATGTGCGGCCATTTGAGTAGCAGAAGGCAAAGCGGGAGCTAGCACTTCATACGGCAGGCTCCGTTTTTCATGAACAGTAAAAAAAACAACCCCTCATTGCCCCCACTTTTCATTCCAGTGCTGCTTTTATGTAGTAACTTGGAAAGCTGGCCATTGAAATCACCAGGTGTCATTGTCCGAAGAACCAGCAGGAAAGCAGCACTGTGTGGCCCCACCCCTCTGCCAAGCCAGGCATATCCCTGTCACCCCAGTGCCTTTTCACCCGCTGTGCATGGTAACCCCTCCCCACCCTGGTGTCCACCCAGATATCACCTTCACCATGAGGCTTTTTCTGACCCCAGGTTCAACCTGCCCGAGTCCTTCTTCCCTGCCTTACTTCGCCATGCCACCAATCACCTTCTAACAACCTTTGTAATTTATTCCTTTCTGTTTTTTTAAATTATATATAGATACTTAATTTAGCTGGTTGAAATCTGATTCATTCTTTTCTGGTTATTTTTATTTCAATAGGTTTTGGGGGAACAGGTGATATTTGGTTACAGGGATAAGTTTCTTAGTGGTGATTTCTGAGATATTGGCACTCCCATTACCTGAGCAGTGTACCCTGTTCCCAATGTGTAGTCTTCTGTCCCTCACCCTCCCTAGTCTTCTGCCCCTCACCCTCCCACCCTTTCCCCGAGTCCTCGAAGTCCATTGCATCATTCTTCCTCCTTAGCTTCCGCTTATTGGTGGGAGCATACCATGTCTGGCTTTCCATTCCTGAGTTACTTCACTTAGAATAATGGTCTCCTCATCTGCCCAGGTTGCTGCAAATGCCATTATTTTGTTCCTTTTTATGGCTGAGTAGTATTCCATGGTATATATATATGTGTTTTATATATATATATATACATTACCTTTTCTTTACTCATTGATTGATGGGCATTTGGGCTGGTTCCATATTTTTGCAGTTGCAAATTGTGCCGCTGTAAACACGTGTGTGCAGGTGTCTTTTGTATAATGACTTACTCTGGGTAGATACCCAGTAGTGGGATTGCTAGATCAATTTTCTGATCTGTCGTCTCCCCCTTACCAGAATTTCAGCTTCTTAAAGAGAGGGACTGTCTTGTTTGCCTCTATTCTCAAAGCCTAGAACGGTGTCTCCACCAGTGGGGGCACAGCGAGCCTCTATTGAGTGAATTTTCCAAGTATTAGCTGGTAGAATGAGCGGCTGAATGTTATTGTTTGCCAGTGTCTAAGCCCTGGATTAAATGCATTACAGGCACTGTTTGTTAGTCTACGCTGAAGTTCTCTGAGATGGTACTATTATCCTCATTTTTAAATGGTTAAACCGAGTCCTAAATAATTTGAATAACTTGCACAAGCTTGTGCAGGTCGTGAAGATCTGGCGTGTGATGTACAGATGGAAGCCGGAGCATTGGACTAGGCCAGGCTCCCCGTGTGCCCACCTGCATGCATGTGTCAGCACCAAAGCCATGCAAATGAAGAGGGCAGGGCACTTGTGGGAAATTTTACCTGTTCTCCCTTGTTCCGTTTCGGCTTTTAGTAATGAGTACATACTTACCTAAAAACGTGCCGGGTTTGTTTCTTTGTCTTTGAGACGAGGTCTCCCTCTGTCACCCAGGCTGAAGTGCAGTAACGCAGTCTTGGGTCACTGCAGACTCTGCCTTCAGGACCCAAGAGATCCTCCCACCTCAGCCTCCTGAGAACCTGGGATCACAGGCAGGCGCCACCATGCCCAACAATTTTTTTGGATTTTGGGTAGAGATGGGTGAACTCCTGAGCTTGTTTCCCCCACCTCTGTCTCCCACAGTGCTGGCATTATAAGCATGAGCGACCGTGACTAAGTAACTTTATTTAAAACATTTTTGTTTTAAATAAAGTCATTTTAAATATGAATTTCATAATGAGAACACAAATTGAGAGGTGAACATTTGAGAATTTCCATGTGCGTTTTGGCAGTTGGGATGTTTTCTTTGAAACTTCTAAAGTGAGTGCAGTGAGTCTGTCTTTGTGTCACTAGAGAGCGGTCCCCACCTGGCGGTGATAGAGAAAGGCAGGGCACAGGCGGGTGTTTGAGACATGGAGGGGACAGCACAGCAGCCAGGCAGAGGCCATTGTCAGGGCACAGTCAGGACACTAGGATCCTGGCCCCCATCCTGCCACTGGCCACACAGTCGAGAAGATGACAGGTGTACAGGAAGACCCAATCCAATACAGAGCAACCAGGTATCAAATCATGGTGCCACTCTGCAGAGCCTGTCCCAGGTCCGGTGAGGCAGACAGCACTCCAGTGTTATCTGGAGTTGTTTACAGACACAGTGTCCACAGCAGGATGAGTCACAACTTACAGTTTAGTTAGATTCAGCAAATTCTAATTTTTAATAGTCAGTGAATATTTTTACCTGCCCAGATGGGGAGCAAGGCTCTGAATCCCATCTTGCCCCAGCCCCTTCTCCCTGGGTGAGGCAAGCACGGCATGAACAGATAGGTTTCTGGAAAGTGACCGATGTGCAGGCACATAGAGGCAGGCCCTTTCCTTCATATATGCGGGATGAGCTCCCTCAACCAAAAATCCAAAATCCGAAGGGCTCCAAGGAGCATTTCCTTTTAGTGTCATGTGGACACTCGAAAATTTTCAGATTTTGGAACATTTTGGATTTTTGGATTAGGGATACTCAACCTGTAATTTCCTGTATAATTTTTTTCCTGGAAACACCTATGAGGTTGGTAAGGAGTGCAGCCACACCACTTCAAAAGAGGGCGGTGGCCAGGGGTGCTGTTCCCAGGGAGCTGAAGAATACCGTGAAATGCCTAATGATGCTGCTTCTGCACTGCGTCTCCACATCACCATCTTACTCTTTCTTCACAACCGAGCAGATCTGCTCAAATCCCTGGGGCATCCACGGCTGCGCAGATTTGCCGCGTTGAGCCTGGTGAATTCTGGTTTTGTGCCTCTTTTGCATATTAAGCTTATGAGCACCATGCTCCTTTCACTAATATCGGTCAAAATCTTCCCATTTCCCACTTATCCTCATAAAGTAAAAGCAAAATACGAGTTGCTCCAGCTGCATAAACACCCCCGGAGCTGAGCGACCCCAGCCACGCTGCAAACTCCAGTACTGCCCACCATAGTACCAACGGCCACAGTCACAGCTCATGCAGAGTGGAACGTTCTGCCAGGAAAAATCGACTCCCTCTCCTAGGAAGAAGTACCCTGGATCTACACCTAGAAAACTAACCTGAATTTCGTGGAAGAAACTGCACCCGTTTCTTCCTTTTCTGTAGCCAGAGCTGGGAAGTCCAGGAAGACACTACAAATAGTGACGAAGCGACTCCCTGGAGCGCCGTGGGGGATGCTTGGACGCAGAGTGAGGTGTCGGCTGGGAAAAGCCAGTTGGGATGAGTGAAGGTCCGTGCTGGAGTTGGACAGCAGGGAAAACGGGCTGAGTGTGAAAGTCTAACCCAGGTTATGGCCCCCGTGAGCCTGGACAAAGTTGAAGTAAGAAACTGTCACCAGCTTCATGCCCAGAGTACCCCGGGAAAGTCTCTCCTGGTGGTGACTGTGGGTTTTCCAGCCCAGCAGAGGGACTTGGGCTGGTGAGCTACAGAATTCCAAAGAGCAGGAGCCGGCCAGACCTGGCCACAGCAGTGCCGTCGGACATCACGGGCTACAGAATTCCAAAGAGCAGGAGCCCGCCTGCCAGACCTGGCCACAGCAGTACCATTGGCCATCACAGGCTACAGAATTCCAAAGAGCAGGAGCCGGCCAGACCTGGCTACAGCAGTGCCACACATCACGGGCTACAGAATTCCCCAGAGCAGGAGCCCACCTGACCTGGCTACAGCAGTGCTGTCAGACGTCACGGGCTACAGAATTCCAAAGAGCAGGAGCCCGCCAGACCTGGCCACAACAGTGCCACACATCACAGGCTACAGAATTCCAAAGAGCAGGAGCCGGCCAGACCTGGCCACAGCAGTGCCGTCGGACATCACAGGCTACAGAATTCCAAGCAGGAGCCCGCCTGCCAGACCTGGCCACAGCAGTGCCATTGGACATCACGGGCTACAGAATTCCAAAGAGCAGGAGCCCGCCCGACCTGGCTACAGCAGTGCCACACATCATGGGCTACAGAATTCCCCAGAGCAGGAGCCCACCTGACCTGGCTACAGCAGTGCTGTCAGACATCACGGGCTACAGAATTCCAAAGAGCAGGAGCCCGCCAGACCTGGCCACAGCAGTGCCACACATCACAGGCTACAGAATTCCAAAGAGCAGGAGCCGGCCAGACCTGGCCACAGCAGTGCCGTCGGACATCACAGGCTACAGAATTCCAAGCAGGAGCCCGCCTGCCAGACCTGGCCACAGCAGTGCCATTGGACATCACGGGCTACAGAATTCCAAAGAGCAGGAGCCCGCCCGACCTGGCCACAACAGTGCCACACATCACAGGCTACAGAATTCCAATGAGCAGGAGCCCACCCAACCTGGCCACAACAGTGCCACACATCACAGGCTACAGAATTCCAATGAGCAGGAGCCCATCAGACCTGGCCACAGCAGTGCCGTCGGACATCACAGGCTACAGAAATCCAAAGAGCAGGAGCCCGCCAGACCTGGCCACAGCAGTGCCACACATCATGGGCTACAGAAATCCAAAGAGCAGGAGCCCGCCCGACCTGGCTACAGCAGTGCCATCGGACATCACGGGCTACAGAATTCCAAGCAGGAGCCCGCCTGCCAGACCTGGCCACAGCAGTGCCATTGGACATCACGGGCTACAGAATTCCAAAGAGCAGGAGCCCGCCCGACCTGGCTACAGCAGTGCCACACATCATGGGCTACAGAATTCCCCAGAGCAGGAGCCCACCTGACCTGGCTACAGCAGTGCTGTCAGACATCACGGGCTACAGAATTCCAAAGAGCAGGAGCCCGCCAGACCTGGCCACAGCAGTGCCACACATCACTGGCTACAGAATTCCAATGAGCAGGAGCCCACCCAACCTGGCCACAGCAGTGCCACACATCACAGGCTACAGAATTCCAATGAGCAGGAGCCCATCAGACCTGGCCACAGCAGTGCCGTCGGACATCACAGGCTACAGAATTCCAGTGAGCAGGAGCCCACCTGACCTGGCCACAGCAGTGTCGTCGGACATCGCGGGGTGTGTGGGCACGAGCAGAGGCCGGAGTGTGTGAAAGAGAAAGCTGCAGGAAATGGGGGAGGAGAAAAGAGATGTGCTCCAGAGGACCGGGGGCTGGCGGCGCTGGGGCGGAAGGGAAGGACCCTGATTCTGGCTGGGAGGTGGGTGGATAGTCACCACCAATTTTAACCTCACTGCAGGGGATAAAAGGCCGCTGTAGGGAAGAATGGCCATGGCTCTTCTCTTCTGAATAGCCAGCCGGCCAGGATTCGACTCTGCTGCACCCACCACTGACCCTTCCAGCAGCCACAGGGGGTCAGGGTTTTACTTAAAGAAAAAGAGAAAAATGTCAATTGTTACATTTTGGAGCACAATCTTACCTTTCAGTTTATTTTAAAGCAATTTTCCCTGAAGGTCAACCAGTGTCTGACTGAACTATATTAACGAAATTTTTACATGATAAAAAGAGATGCTTTATACTCACAGCAAATGTAACTCAGATCTCCAAACACTTCTTTTTTTTCTGCTAGGACAGAGCCCAAATTCCAAGACGCTAGTAGAAATAATATGATAAAACTTTACAAAGTCAATTCTTTTTAAAAAAAAAAGAATGTTCTAATGGTATCTAATAGTCATGGTGAATTATTCACGGCTTGTGCTGGAAGTAAATTTAATTCTGGTTTTTAAATATTATTAATTCTAGAGATTACACTCTGAATTATTTCTTGTTTTGTGGAAAATACAAAATAAGACACATTTGGCCACTGTGGTTAAACTATTTTAAAAGGCTGTACTTTAGAAGACAGTTCTGAAATGGAATGGCCTTTGATCTGCACTTACGGATGACGACGTTCGTGAGTGGAGGTCTTGGTGGAGATAGTTATTCCGAGTTTAATACTCGCTAGAAGTCCACAGCACGTTTGAATTATGTTTCGTGCTACAAAGTTTTCCGGCGTTTACCAGCCCAGGTGTGATTCTGGACAGCACTGGGTCATGATGAGGCAGAGTAGCATGGAACTGAAAATGTGCAGCAGGTTTTCAGACTCGCCCAAATTTGGTAATAATTTCAGTAGTCAAAATTATTAGATTTCCTCGTAACTTTGTTCTTCTCATTGTTTTTGGAGTGATTGCGGGTTGGTTTAAGATTGCAGTGACCACACATTAATAATTGCACTGAGAAGCAGGCATAAACAGAGGTTGTCCCGGGAAGGACAGAATGAATGTCACCCCGGCGACACCTGGTCACACCTGGACACACCTGGTCACACCTGGACACACCTGGTCACACCTGGTGAAGGTGGCTTGTGTAAGTACCCTTTGCTGCAGGCTTTGTTTCTCACCAGTTCATTCTCAAGAATCACTTATTGTCTGTCGGTGCAAGATAAACATTTCCTCCTGGATGGCCGGAGCCTTGCGCAGCAGATGGGTCACGCCATGCCAGTCTCCCGGTCCCTTCACACAGGCAGGTTTTTTTTTGGTCGTTGTTGTTGTTTTTTGGTTTTTTGTTTTTTGAGACGGAGTTTCGTTCTTGTTACCCAGGCTGGAGTGCAATGGAGGGATCTCGGCTCACCGCAACCTCCGCCTTCTGGGTTCAGGCAATTCTCCTGCCTCAGCCTCCTGAGTAGCTGGGATTACAGGCATGCGCCACCGTGCCCAGCTAATTTTTTGTATTTTCAGTAGAGACAGGGTTTCAACATGTTGACCAGGAGTGTCTCAATCTCTTGACCTCGTGATTCTCCTGCCTCAGCCTCCTGAGTAGCTGGGATTACAGGCTTGAGCCACCATGCCCGGCCCACACAGGCAGTTTTTACACCAGCCAAACTTAGAGCTTCATAAATGCAGGAAATTGTCAGATTCTTTTACAAGAGGGAGTCTCAGCTACAGCTTTTTGGTGGAAAGAAATGGTCCACCCTGATCTCATTTACCCTCTGGTTTGGGGAACCTCCTGTCATCCTGCCTGCTATGTATTTGTGTCCTGGTAAATTGTTTTTAAATGCATGTGTTTAATAGTGTGGTCAAAAACAAAAGGTCATAAATCTCACCTTATCATTAACACCACACCAGATTGATTCCAATATTCAGTGCACAGATGACCTCATGTTTCAGCTTCCTTATTCACAGGACTGTGCTGAGCAGAGCTCCCCTGCCTCTTGTCAGAGACATGAATGGGCGATAATATCTAGTCTTCAAGCAGAGGAACTTAGAAGTGAACCCCAGCCTCTGAATCTACATAAAATATGTAGCACAGTCATTAGTCATTTGCAGCAGGCTAGCAAAATTCTAAAATAGGAGAGAAAAATACTGTTTTCGGTGGCTGTCAAAGAAGTCATAACATACCTTTTTTAAAAAACTTTCGTTGGCCAAATCCTCAAATTTAAATGTGGGGACTTTTTTTCTATATTTTTATCAAAAATGTTTATATTGTTAAAAGGTTATGCAGGTACCAGACAGGTGCCCCCAGCAGCTCATGATGCAAATTTAGACAAATGTATTTTGGGTACCCCTGTGTCTATGAGTCAGTCTATAGCAGTATAGAATTAGGATTGGATTAAGTGTTAAGTTTTTGCACTGTAAATTTAAACTGTTTTTTTTTTTTTTAACTGGAAATATCATTACGTTTTGTTCAACAACTATTTTCCCAGGGCCTAAAACAGTGCCGCCCGCTGAGTGGCACTGGGTAGTTGTCGGTCAGATCTGTAAATATCCTGAGTTTACCGCACGCAGCCCTCGAGTGTGTTGTCAGGATCGTATTCCCTGTGGTGCTGAGCCTCACCATCCTGGTGGTCCTGAGCGGTTGCTGCTTCCCCTCCTTCAGCTCAGCCCCGGGGCTTTCTGTTCAGGGTCACTGTGGATAAATTAGCAGTGGAACCCAAGCCCTCAAAGCTTCCCTATGGGCTGGATGGCGCCAAGAGCCAGAGTATTGCTCGTGATCTCCAGCCTGTTGACTGGGGTGATTGTTAGAGCCAGGTGTGGCAGAAGGACCCGTAAAGCCTCCCTTTCAAGTGGCGGAGCCTTCTGTAGGAGGCACCCGACACCACGATGCTATCACTGTCCTCGCTGACATGCCACTCACCTCCAATAAAGGCTTGGGGGCTGCAAGGATTCCTTTTCATAATGAAACCTCCTGTCCGAAGCTTAGGAGAGAGTCATGAAATCACCCAGAACAAGGTTTTCAAATATTTTAGGTGTTTACAAACTATTTCCATGAGAACAGATAATGGGGAATGAATTTTGCAAATTAGCATTTGATTTAACCCCAAAAAAGTACCCTGATGTTTCCACAGTTGCCCTCAAATATAACAAAAGGTTACATGTTATAAAACCGTCAGATTTCGTGGGGAAAAAAAAAGGTGATGTGACGGCCAAGGAAAAAGCAGACAGACTTTCTCATTGTGTTAACCTTTCATCCTCCAGATGTTCACAATGCAAGGATGTTGGTATGGACTTCTCAGCCGGTGTTTAGTTGGTAGTCAGAACTCCTAAGCCTTAAACAGACCATTAGAAGTGCACTGCGTTTTTTTCCCTCCAGCGTTTCAGAGGCGTTGCTCAGACTTGTTTGTTGATTGTGCTGCGGTGTCTTACTTGACACCTCCTTGTCTGGATAGACTTGATTACTAAGCACCTGTTTTGTGCATGGTGCTTACTGACCACTGAGCATCCGTAAAGACATTTTTGTTTACACCTGTAATCCCAGTGCTTTGGGAGGCCAAAGCAGAAGGATCGCTCAGGCTGGGAGCTTGAGACCAGCCTGGGAAGTATAGTGAGACCCCGTCACGACAAAGAAATGAGCAGCCCGGTGGCTCACACCTGTAATCCCAGCACTTTGGGAGGCCGAGGCAGGTGGATCACAAGGTCAGGAGTTCGAGACCAGCCTGGCCAACATGGTGAAACCCCGTCTCTACTGAAAAATACAAAAATTAGCTGGGCATGGTGGTGCATGCCTGTTGTCCCAGCTGCTCGGGAAGCTGAGGCAGGAGAATCACTTGAACCCAGGAGGCGGTGGTTGCGGTGAGCTGAGATCACGCCACTGCACTCCAGCCTGGGCAACAGAGGGAGACTCCGTCTCAAAAAAAAAAAAAAAAAGAAATTAGCCGGGCATGGTGGAGCACATCTGTGGTCCCAGCTCCTTGGGAGGCTGAGGCAGAAGGATGGCTGAAGCCCAGGAGTTGAAGGCTACATTGAGCTGTGATCATTCCACTGAACTCCAGCCTGGGTGACAGTGAGAACTTGTCTGAAGAAGAAAATATACTTTTAAAAATCAAAGGGACACAGCCACAAAAAGGAGACATCCACAGAAGCAAATCATAGCACACTAAGAGACATGAAGGGGCGCAGTGTCCAGGGGAACTGGAAAGGCTGCCTCCTGTGCTACTGAAGGGTGGTCCTCAGCCCTCCCAGCGCTGCTCACTGCCTTGGTGGTTTGTGCAGCTCTCCTTGTGGCAGATCTAAAACTGTATTTCCCGAGATCCCCTCGCATTGTTCTCTTTCTCCTTACAGTGCTGCGTGTTCTTTGGTGGAAGTGACGTGCATCTTGTGTGTTGTGGTTCTGTGTTGAGGTCCTGCGTTTTAACTGTGTGAATGATGATTGTCTGGAAAAGTCGGGGGTGCTTCACAGCCGTGTTTGCACATTCTTTGGGAACACGGGGGGCTTCAGTGCGCCAGCAGCCTCCACACCCCGCCTCCACCTGCCACCCCATTGTGAGCCCTTCAGTTTGGTTTACTGCACTTGTCATCCGTCCTCGTGGTAGAGATACACACATATATATGCTTATGAACTCTCCCCTTGCTGGAACATAAGTTCTTTAGGGGAGGAGCTTGGTCAATTTACTCCTCTTATCACAGCTCCTAGAAGACAGCCTGACCTGGGAATGGGTCCGTCTGTCCCTCCATGTGTCTGTACATTGTCTAGCTCCCACCAAGCTCATGGCAGATGGGCCACATGGCACTGCCTCCTCTTGGTTTGGCGTGGAGGGTGGAGTCGTGTTAGTCTTTGGTTTAACTAGCACTTGGCCATCTTAGTAGACCAAGATGGAGGAGAGAACAAGATTAGGATGAGGCTGGTTGAGTTCAGGGGTTCAGGGGGGGCTCTTTTGTTCATTTCCTTTGTGAGATTGAGGTTAAAAGTGATTGAGGTTAAAAGACGTAACCTGCTCAGGGTCCAGTGGCCAGGTGGCTAGGCTGGGCTGGAGCTGCCTTTGGGTCTGTGGTTCCAGTTCATGGACCCCTGTGCTGTTTTCTCCCGGACCTCCATCTGCTTCCTTCTTATGCCCTGGGTGTGGGCTTTCCTGAGGAGCATGTGGGCAGGGTGCGAGGTGAAGTGTAAGGCATGTCGGCTCCAGCAGCACACGGCTTGGACATCCTTACGCAGCATTGGTGGGAGAAGCACAGAACTCGCTCTGTGTCCAGAGTCCCACAAATGCTCATGTTCATGAGCCTGTGTCTTGAAAACTGCCCTAAAGTAATCTAAGTACTGAACACACACAGAAGTACTGATTTATGGTCCAAAATTTGAAATCCATCTAAGCAGCAGGGAAATGACCAAGCAACCCAAAGCGTATTCTGCTCTTTATTATGCTAAAGAAGAAAAGAATCCTATTACTTATCTTTTTATGACATTTAACAGTCAGCCTACGGGACGATGTCTCACAACCAGATTGCCTCCTTTTTAAGTCCGGGCTTCTGCATGTCAGGTTTTCCCATAGCTGAGGACACCATCACACTTTTTCAAACCGCATGGTGTCAGTAGATAAGAGCAGGGATGTATTTCGAAGCAGCAGCCAGAGTTTGGTGTGTTGCTGTACCTTGAGCAGAGGGAAGTGGCCAGGCGCATTCAGGACCCTGGACAAAGCCCCTCGCTGTACTGGCCTAAGGAGCCTTCCTTACCCGCTCATACAGGACGCTTACCTGTGCAGTATTGGGTCATCCTGACTCCATGTGACTTTTCATAGAAACCACTAAGTTTCTAAAGAGAAGAAATGTATGTTATCAGAGGCCTCCTACGTCTAATTACCTTCCTGATTTAATTGAGTTTTCTGCAAGACGCACTCAGTCTCTCCCCAGCCTACTCAGCCTTACATGTGAAACAGAATCTCTTCACTTTAGCAGATCTGAGCACCCAACTTGAGAAATGGCTGTGACTGATTATGTAAAAAGAGAAGAGGCCAGGGAAAAGCGGGAATCTCTCAAAATGATTTCATTTCCACCTAACAGCACTGCGCATTGTGCCTTCCCATTTGTCGGAGATCACCGGATTAATTTAAACTTTGTGCTGCTTGCATCCAGCTAAAAATCAGCTAGAGAACAATTTGATTTCTGAGCCTTAACTATAAAATCCTGACATGCTTTCACAAGCATGCTCCTTTCTGGCACACTCCCCACGGCTTCCCCAGGCTTTCTGCCTCACCTGGCCACCCTGTATTCCTTCTGTCATCCCTTAAAGTCGGATGATGCTGTCCAGTGCCAGCTGGCCCTCCAGCATGAAGAAACACTGTTGTAGTGGACCAGAAAGAGATATCAGGAAACCGATGTGGGGCAAAGAAAGCAACGGGAACCAAACGGAGAAAGCAGAGGAGCGCGACCCGGGAGGCGAGGGCACAGAGAAGCTTGCGATGCCCAGAGCTGCTCCACCTGTGGGCAGGAGGATGCTGGGGATGCCCCTTCATTGTGGGGCCCCATGAGCAGCTCCAGACTGGGACCTCCCATGGGTCAGCTGTGTAGAGCCAAATCCTGGCAGGTGGTTGGAGGCCAGACAGCCCCGTCCATCCATTTTTTCCTCCAGACTCAGCTCATGGCTCAAGTCTCATGATGGCCGTTAGCTTCAGTTCCTGAGGGAACCCCTCCTGCCCCCTCTGACCCTTCCCTCATCTCACTAGACCGTCTAGTGAACTTTTTAAAATATTCCTTATTTAATTGCTTTGTAGCATTTAACGCAGTGACCTTTCCCTTTTTTTTTCTTATTTTTTAAAGAGCTTTATTCAGATAAAAATCACAAAACACACTTCCACCATTTATCGGGTACAATTCAGTAGTTTCTAGCATCTTCACAGATACATGCAACCATCACCACAGTCAATCTCAGAACATTTTATCGTCTCAAGAAAGAAACTCTGTACCCGAATTGCTGGTCAGAATATGTGCTTTTTTTTTTTTTTTTCTGTAAGGCCTTATAAACATAGTTCAGTAGTCAAGGTCCTCATCTAAATGAAGACCAAATCTCCTAAATTCCTACGGACTCGGCTTCATTTAGAGAGATCTCCGGGCATGATTGAAAATGGCCCGAGTAGGAAATTCTTCTCTCCTGTGTGTTCTCTTCGTTCTGGCTCCTCCTATTGTATTCCTTTCCTCCCCGTTTTTATAACTCAGTCTAACACTGTGTTGTCTTTTCCTTTTGCCAACATGTGTCATCTTCCTGGGCCCCCCGCCGTGCCCCCGCTGCCCCTCTGACATTGTGTACCTCTGTGTGAGCCGCAAAGGGAAAGGGACAATAATGCCAGTCTCTGAAACATCTTCAGAGATGGGGAATTCAAGTCAACCTCCTCCCGCTGAAAGCTCCCGTCAAAAGGACTGTGCGAAGGGGTGAGGTTTTGAACTTCACTTCACACTCACCTTTTAACAGAGACCCAGGATGTTGTGATTTCCTTGGATGGCAAAGGTGGCCTGTTCTTTATTTACCAGCCTACACATCTCTGTAAGCTTCAGAAAGAACAGAGCCCTTATTACAGATCCAAATTAGCTTTATATCGTGGCCGTGTATCAAAGGAAGTGTGTTTTAATTTACAAGTTCCTACCATGAATTCATCTGGAGTTTATAGGGACTTTAGCCCTCAGCTGATTTCCCTGCTTGCACCTACAAATGGGCCTGTCTTTGATAATTTTAAATTCTTTTAATACCAAACAAAAAAAGGATTTTTAGTAATGTACTGTACCTGACACTGCCAAATAGGTAAATTAAGGTATGGGTGGAAGCAAGAGGGGGCAGGGGGCCAGTACACCTGTGCTCAGCGTTTTCCTTCTCTGTTTTGTCTTTCTTTTCCTTTTTCTTCCATATAGATGTGTGCTTCTTATGAACACGTTTTAAAGCATTTTGTATCTTTAATCAAAATTCGGTTGTGTAGAAAATTCACAACCAACACTTCAGGAATCATTGCAGCTCCCCCAGAGTGAGTGTTGGCCCCTTCTAGCAAATTTCAGTGTCCCCCTCATCAAACTCAACCCCCTGAGGAAGAGGGGTAGGAGATGTTTCTCTGGAGGGCCCACCACTCCCTGAAATCCAAGCTCCAGGGTCAGGGACGATCTGACCTGGGAGGGGACTAGGCCCTGCTCACAGCAGCAGTAACAGCAGGGGGTCCTTGCAGCAGAGATCAAGTGCACCTATGCCCAGCACCTCCCCCGGCGGACACATTCAGAGACCCTTGGGAGCGGGGGAGGGGGGGACATGAGAATCACAAGCACGAAGCCTCATCTCTTGACTATCACCCGGGACATCAAAAACCTATCAGCGCACCTGGCGAGGACCCTCACCAAGGCGAGCTCCCTGCAACGGTTCATCAAAAATTACCCAGCTAATGATCGGCTGGGCAGATAATCGGAGGAGAGTTAATTGTAAGGTTCGATATGGCATCTTGTCAGCAGAGATAAGTTGTCACGTTTTCCACTTGAGCTGAAACTAAATGATTGTAAAATAAGTTATGAGTGTCCTTGGGCCTGTCTGCCGGAATGATAGCTAAGAATACATTCCTGGCCCATCAGTCTCAAGCAGGCTGCTTGATATTTATGCGGACGGAATGTTATTTTATTCCCCCTCTAGTCATGCTTGTCAGCCCTCCGAGTGAAAAGTGAAACTGCTTCTTTGACTCATACTTCACGTTCCGAAGCTCGGAGAGACTGCAGATTGTGATCATTATTGCTCGTATTATATATTTTTTTGGGGTGTGCATTGGACATTGATGCCCGATTGGGAAGAACTAATGGCTGACATTGAGTGTGCCGGATGGGGCCTGCCCATCCTGGCTCAGCGCCTCGCGGCACGGGACCCTTAGTCCTCCCGTCAAAGCCAGTTTCGATGCGGAGTAATGAGGCGCCCCCTTTTTTAATTTGGCGTGGCCTTTTCTCCTCACTCCTCCCCTGTCGTCCTTAACGCCGTCGACAGTAGTCGTCTGTCCCGGTGCCCAGTAATTGATACAAAATAAAATGCATTCTTTGTATGCAGCCAGGAGGGGCGGACAGCACTCCGTGGGCCGGCTGGAGCTCATTTACAGTGTCTCAGGCGGAGCTTTCGGGCCTCTTCAATTTGAGGAATACCTTGTCAGGCGAGAGGAGCAGTCGGGATGGAAAGGCACAGCATGGAAGCCGAGTGTGTTGTGATTGCTCATATTTTAAACCCGGGGAATGTTAAACAACTCCTCTTGAAAGGGAGCTATGGAGACCTAGAAGCCGGGAGATTCATATTCCAGTGGCAGAGCTCAGCGCCCAGTAGACAGGAACCCGGTCATTCTGCCCATGAGAACACCCAGCCCAGGTAAGGCCAGGGCCTGGTCTGCAGGCCGGTCTTCTCTGCTCAGTCCTCACTGGTCTTGAGCCCTGGCCCACGCTTCCTACCCAACTCCTGTCTCCTGCCACAGGGCCCCTCAATTCACACTATTTTGCCGCTGCTGTCGCCTTCTCAGCACCACGGTGGCTGCTCCCTCGTGCAACCAGTGCCCCTGCTGCCACAGCCAGCCCCTCCCACGGGCAGGCACCTGGAACTGGCCCCAGAGCTGCCTCCTGTCAGAGCTTTGCCGCTTTCCTTGCCGGCTGCCTGTCCATTCTGCCGAACCTGCTCCCAGCCCCGCCAGCCCAGAGCACGTGGGTTCCCTGAGGGCTTGAGTGCCTCCCTCTTGGCCCACCATAGACAGCCCACCTCTGAGAGGTCAGGTGCCACTGGTTATCTCCTTCCAGCAAGAAAATTGGAGGCAAATGTCCAGGGCCTGCCCCATGGAGTGTTGGAGCATGGCCATGGCAGGAGAAAGCAGTGGGCAGAGGTGTGCCCCACCCTGCCTGCAGTAGGTGGCCTGGAAAGTTCCTTACTGCCTCAACTCGGCACCTGCAAATTGGGGCAGGGAGGGTGCTCACAGGCCCACCTTGGAGGACCCTCGCCCTGTGAGCAGCCAGTTGGAGCGTGGTCTGATGCTTCCAGGATCTCCAGCGCTTCGCACACGTCACTTACTCAAGTAGCCTCCTTCTGAGGACAGTTGCGAAGAGCTCATGAATGCAAGCCTGTGTCCTCTTAAAAGCACTTGCTGCCCTCTCCCTGCAGTGGCCGGGACGAGGCTTGCAGAAGGCTCTTTCTTTCCAGCCCTCTCTTGGGCTTTCTCCTGGTGCGGTGACACCTCCATCTCCCTGTTTGTCCCATTCTCTGAGCCCTAATGGCCCAACTAGGAGTTCCAGAGTCACCATTCTGGTTTCTCTGGGGTGGCCGGGGGTGGCCAGGGTATGCTCGGCCCAGTGTGGGGGCTCTCTTCGTAGCTCACTTCTCCCTGCACCTGCGGGGCGCTGCCATCAGCGTGCTCGCTGCCGGAGATGCGATTCCCCTCTTCTTTGTTCAAGAGGCAAGGCCCAAGAAAAATTGTCTTTTATGGAAGGCATCAAGCAGGAAATTAGATCGGCATCATCTTCACTCCTTAGAAATCATCTCCATGGGGACAGGGGTATTGCCCTTTCTTCTCTGACAGAGGCGGGGGCTGTCCTGTGCATTACAGGACATCGTTCACAACCTCTGGCTTCTACCACCGGATGCCTGTAGCGCCACCACCACCCCCAGTTTGATACCCAGGAACGTCTCCAGCCATTGCCAGAGGTCCTGGGTGGGTTGGCTGTGGCGTCTCTCAGGGGAAGGCGGGTGGAGTTATTTCTGAGTGCTGTCTCCTTCCCAAGACTGCCATTCAGCTGCTTCCTCCAGGTGAGTCTGGGATTCTCCTTGAATTATACATATTCCAAGATATGGAGAAAGCTTGGAAATGAGAGGGCCCTGTCCTTGTCAACTATTTTGAAAAAAGTTCCCACAGCTAAAAGTGGGGAAGGGGCCTAGAAACAGACATGCCATTTTGATTTCCAGAAGCAGGAATTCTGAGCTAGGTACCAGTGAGTCCGGTCTCACCCAGGTGGGATTCTGAATTTGATTGTTAAAGGGGTGTTTTGTGTGCACACAGAAAAGGAAACAGACGTATTTGAACAGGGATAGTTTATTTAAGAAATGAATAGACATCAGATAGATGTCCCTTTATGGTGAAGTTGTCAAAAATGTGTGAGTCAGGTGTCCGTACATTCCTCAGCAGAGTATTTGAAGAGATAGTTCCTTGGTCTCTTCACAAGCCGGGTCGAAAGATATGTGAGCCAAACACAAAGACAGCATGATTCACTTGGGCTGAGTGGCCACTCGTGGGAGCGGATTGGAGCATCTGGAGGTGCAGGCTTTATCTCGACTCTACCCTGTTCCTCTTTTTCATGGACATGGATGGATATACAGAAGTAGATGCTCAGAATGGCCAAGCATAACTAAGCACATAGGCTTAGAACACAGAGACAGACAGAAAGGGTGGTGGCCTGGAACAGAGAGCCACGCGGGAGACCCGCCAGCGCCTGTGTGGGAGACTGCCACGTGAATGACATGGCTAATATGTGTGTCCTGAGGGTCTTAGAAATACTGGTGTACACCCACAAAAACAACCACTCGACACCGGGAGAGAGTTTATGCTGTAATACACCTACTGTGGGCTCAGCGTTGCACAAGTCATCGCAGGGGAGGTGAGCACTGGCGGTGGCCCTGGCGCAGGCATGCTCCTTAGATTTAGATAAGCGACTGGCAGCCGCGTGCAGACAAGGTCCCGACTGTGGACTCCATAGGAGTTTAGAGATGGGAAATGTTAGTTTGGGAGAGAGTGTTACAGACCCAGAGTGACAGAAGGAAGGGCACACCGTTGGGGATGAACATGGCCTGTCAAATTGAGAGGACAGAGTAAAAGAACAATACGATTTTAATAGAATAATATTACCTAATAGTGGCCCCTGGCAGCAGAGGAGAGCTGCCTTTGCCTGTTCTGCTTCTCTGCCTGCAGGACGAGGGTGGAGCTCTCTGAGGACAAAGACCATCAGGGTGACCATTGTTTTTCAAGACCCGGCACCACGCCTGGCAGAGTGGGCTTCTCACTCTGAGCAGAGTTAGTGTTAGGAGTCAGGGTCACGACTTGGGAAGCCTGGGCAGAAAATAGTTGAAATGAACAAAAAGATTCACTGCCTGGTTTGAGCATTGAATGACACAGCAAAGGATTGCTTTAGAGTAAGGTAGTGCTCTCGGGGGGGCCTCTGGATGTGCCACCCCTAAACATTATGAGGCTTCTGAACACTGTTAAATCATACACAAACAGTAATTAGTCTAGCCCTTTTTTCTGGGATATCTATAGGTTTTATCTGATATTCAGTGGAATCTAGTATTTCAGAAATACATATAAGAACCACTAGGAATATTAGTATTATAAAATCCTGGGGCAGGTTAGAAAGTGAAAGTCTGGGAAGAGAGGGGCCTCGTGGAGTCCAGGCCTGGGGGTAAAGTAAGGACCGGACCAAAGGCGAGTGATGCTGAAACAGAACAGGCACCCACGGAGCGGCTTCGTGAAAACAGACTGAGCTCAGGGTTCCCGCCTGCTCAAGGCAAGGCATGTGTCTTATTTCAACCTGCCCATTCCACCTCTGCAGTTCCACCGCAACCAAACAGCATAGTGCAGGCTCGGGGGGCGGCGGGGGGGCCGGGGGGTCTCAGGAATGCCCGGCACAGTTAACCCAGGAGGTTTACCAGCCGTCCAGTGTGGAAAGTGGAGTTAGGCAGAAGTGGCAGGCAGGGGTCCATTTCGAGGGTGAAGCCCAAGGTGGTGGTAGAGAAAGCCACACGGAATAGGGCAGAGTGGGTGCTGTTTCTTGGGAGCCGCTGCCAGGTAAAAGCACGGGCAGGGAAGAGCCAAGCGTGGAGCCGATTTTGGTGTCATGCACATCGAGAATGCCCCTGGGGATGTAGGGAGGAGAGGCAGGAAAAGATGGTAGCTTGGGTCAGCATGGTCAGCACCACAGGGACAGGAAGGCACAGTGATGAGGGAAGCCAGCTTCCGAGGAGTCAGGAGGAAACAGTGGATTTCAGCCTCTGTCTGGATGGGAACCTTGTCTGGAGAGGTCTGCGGCGGCTTTGAGCAGAAGCCTGAGCTCTGTGACTTCAGCAAGGCTCTTAACCTCCCCCTGTACCTGTTTTCTAATCTCTAAAGTGGAGGTGGTGGGGACACCATATGCATCAGGGGATTGCTTTGAGTCCTGAACCGGAGGCTGAAGGTAGAGCCTGGAGCAGACGCTGATGGCTAGTGACTTCGGATGAGTGTTCACTATTGAGACTGTGGCTTCAAGGGTTAAGGAAATCACCCTTTAAGGAATAATGGGGTTAAGGAAAGGTGTAGGAAAGTGAGTATGAAAGATCTCTGGACCCCTGAGGACAAAGGAAGCAGTGGAGCGGGAGGAATGAGTGGCAGTGGCCTGGCCAAGACACCTGAGGATGAAATGGGACCAGGACAAGCTGGGAAGGTTCCTTTAGCGAGAGAGGGGAGCCCGTTCCTCTAGGGATGGAGAGAGGGGAGCCCGTTCCTCTAGGGATGGAGAGAGGGGAGCCCCCGTTCCTCTAGGGATGAAAAGAGGAGAGCCCGTTCCTCTAGGGATGGAGAGAGGGGAGCCCCCATTCCTCTAGGGATGAAAAGAGGAGAGCCCGTTCCTCTAGGGATGGAGAGAGGGGAGCCCCCATTCCTCTAGGGATGAAAAGAAGGGAGCCCGTTCCTCTAGGAATGGAGAGAGGGGAGCCCTCATTCCTTTAGGGATGAAGAGAGGGGAGCCTGTTCTTCTAGGGATGGAGAGAGGGGAGCTTGTTCCTCTAGGGATGGAGAGAGGGGAGCCCGTTAGTCTAGGGATGGAGAGGGGAGCCCGTTCCTCTAGGGATGAAGAGAAGGGAGCCCGTTCCTCTAGGGATGAAGAGAAGGGAGCCCGTTCCTCTAGGGATGGAGAGGGGAGCCCGTTCCTCTAGGGATGGAGAGAGGGGAGCCCCCGTTCCTCTAGGGATGGAGGGGGGGGAGCACCCATTCCTCTAGGGATGAAAAGAAGGGAGCCCATTCCTCTAGGGATGGAGAGAGAGGAGCGGGTTCCTCTGGGGATGGTGAGGGCAAAAGACTGCTATGGAGCCATGATGGTGGAATCACAACAGAGGTGCCCCAGGAAGCTGACAGCCACATTTCTTCCATTGACGTTACCTCCCACCTACTGCCAGGGGACGGTGACCTGTTCGTGTGCCTTTGCATCTAAGGATGTGCATGCATAGGAAGCACCTCCTGCCTGGTAGAGGGAAAGTCGCTGAGACACTAAACGGCCATGTTACCTGCAACTCCTTAAAGTGGTTAAGGGTACCTCCACCTTTTGTGAGTGAGTGTCCACCCACAGGGAGTGTACACAGTTGACACAGTCACAGAGGTCTCCCACCATCCAGTGCTGCCTGGGCTGTCCTGCAGGAGCCCTGGGGGGGCCCTTCACTCCCTTCGAAGAGGGCGCCCCACAGCCCTCTTCTTCCACGTGTGCTGGGTGCGTGCAATGAAGGCTGAGCCTTCCAACCCTGCAGCCAGGGGCCTCTGCCTTGGGATGGCCAGGAGCAGGCATGGGGTGTTCTCAGGACCAGGTGTGTTTCTCAAATACCTTAAATTGTATGTTTTTACATTTCTCAGCATGTGATGACGTTGCCTAGAACTTCACAAAATAAAAATATTTTCTGTCCATTTTGATTTCCAGTATCTTTGTAAACCCTGCAGTGGCTCCCATTTCCCGCAGAGCACAGGCGAGGGTCTTCACGGTGGCCCGCGAGCCCCTCCTGTCTAGTGCCACCTTCCACAGGCCTCTCCCGCCCACATCGGCCACAGCCACTCTGGCCTCGGCTCCATTTCTGGAACATACTAGGCTCCCTCCTTACAGCCAGGCTCTGGCTCTCTCTGCCTTCATTACCTTCTCACTCCTCTGCCATTGTCAAGTCTTGACTCAGTGTCCCCTGCTTAGCAAGGCCTGCCCCCGCTACACTATTTTAAATGACACCCCTCATCACCACTGTCTCTCCCCAACTTCCCCACCTCCATGCCCCGCCTTCCATTCTGTCTTTCCCGTGACTCTTACCAGCTTCTGATGGACTCTTGGTTCTGACCTGGCTGCCATGTCACCATCGTTCCACTTTAGAAAGTCCCCATTGGGGCAGGAATGTTTATCTGTTTCTCCTCAATCAGTGGTGGGTGCCAAGCATCTCAAAAGCCACTGGCCCATGGTTGGTGCTCAAAAAATAGCATCTGAATGGGCCAGGTGCATGGCTTACGCCTGTAATCCCAGCCCTTTGGGAGGCCGAGGCGGGTGGATCACAAGGTCAAGAGATCGAGACCATCCTGGCCAACATGGTGAAACCCCATCTCTACTAAAAATACAAAACTTAGCTGGGCATGGTGGCACATGCCTGTAGCCCTAGCTAGTTGGGAGGCTGAGGCAGGAGACTCGCTTAAACCTGAGAGATGGATGTTGCAGTCAGCCGAGGTCACATCACTGCACTCCAGCCGGGGTGACAGAGCAAGACTCCGGCTGCGTGGGTGCAGTGTGCTGCACAGAAGTCTCACTTTGGGCTTAAAGATGCTGAATTGTGAAATAAGTCTGGAGGCAGGCGCCGCCTGTTTTTCCTGCACTTTCCAGTGCCCTTTCCACCCTGGTTGAATTATATGTGCTTCTGGTCATTTAGCACTACTTCGGCCTTCTCTTTGATAAAGATACAAATGGACACAACACGAGCAGTTTCACTTACAGTGAATTATCACACGTGCGCTGGTTTTGAAACTTCTAAGTAGCTTCAGTGAATCAAAAATTGGCAGGCCTGCTCTATGGACTTCCAAACGCTGTTGCTGGACTTTGGTGAGAGAGAAAAAAAACAGCATAGAATCTTTCACTAATAATAAAACAAGGTGAGGTTAGAGTCATCTGTGGTATTGAGGCCAGAAGAAAGAAGCAGGAATTCCTTATCCTGTGCACCCGCAGGAATCAAACCCATTTAAGATGGGATTTCCAAATGTATTCTTAAATGCATTCTTTTCATTTCTAATGTATCAAGGTGATTTTAAGAGGAGAAAGATAAGTAAAAAGCATAAACTCACCCCCTTCCTTTTGCAGAGCTCCAGTCATGCAAAGGAGAGAAGGAGAAATTATCTATGGCATGATAGTGATAGGAAAATAAGTGCGTGTATTTAGGGAGCGGGTGGCACAGTAGAGCACGCAGGGTTGAGCCCACCTCATCCCGAGCCTCCAGGCCTCCAGCCCACCAGCACAGTGCTGGGATGTTATATGCGGGGCCCTGTGCGGTACGGGAGGAGCGTGGCTGTGCTCTTTCTGCCTAGTCTACTTTGTAAGTGCTCACGCTCTGCATTTTTTTTTCCTTTTGCTTTTTCCGGTCTAATGGCAGACACAGGGCTGGGTGACTCCGTATGCTCCAGCCCCAGTATCTCCAGCACCACCAGCCCCAAGCTCGACCCGCCCCCCTCCCCTCACGCCAACAGAAAGAAGCACCGAAGGAAGAAAAGCACCAGCAACTTCAAAGCCGATGGCCTGTCCGGCACTGCTGAAGGTAAGGGCTCCAGGGTGCCCAGGGTGGGAATCTCCACTTCGGAAAAGGCTTTGTTATTTTTCAAATGTGTGAAATTAGACACCCTCAGAACCACAAATGCTCAGTATCGCTGGCCACCACATGTGCTTTCTGTTTGCGAGCTGGTACTAGCGGGCCCTTGGGACCTTCTCATCACCGTCTGATTCTCAAATGACCCAATCGAATCCGCCGTCTGACTCCTGGCTGCTGTCAATGGTGGCAGGTAGGAGTGCTGGTCTCCCGGCCACGAGCCTGATCTGGTTCTGAGGTCTCGCCCCGCCCTGGCAGCCTGGGCGAGTGTCCTCTCCAGCCAAGGTGGACCATGCTGTGTGACTCTGCTGGGGATGCTGCCCACTCCTAGTTCAGGAATCATCTCTGATATTGGCTACTCTTTAAACAGACACCTGCCTTGAATTCAACTTCTAGCACTGTGTTACGCTAAACGCCTCTTTTGCTAAAGTCTATCAGCTCTTTCTGGAATGTGCGCTCTGTTAATATTCCCGTTGTCACAACTCATCATGAGTCTCCTTTCAGCTGAGTCCTTCCTTAGTTTTTATTGCCACTAATGGCTGGATGTGAGCTTCCCGAAGTGGCTCCTTCAGGTGAATTCCCTTTTCATAAATTCCGTAGATGGAAGTAGAGATAGGTGAGTGCACGCGTACACACATACGCCACATTATGAGAGGTAAAATTAATGCAGTTGTAACCAACAAAGGAACACTTAAAAGGAAAACTAAAGTTTCAGAACCTTGTCATAACATGAATTGTTAACCGTGAGGCCGACAAGAGTAAGAGTGTGTCTTCAGCAAGGGTCTCATGCACCCGGGAATCACCTGTGTGGCCTCCGTCCTTTTTCTTTCTCTGTGGCTGCCGTGCTTTTTCCAGACACTCTGCCAGTTTGAGTGTTCAGACCGGTGAGCTGTCAGCCAGTGGCCACGTTAGAGGGAGTGCCTCATGCCTTTCCCATATCCAGAGCGGAGTGCGTGAACCCAGGGTGTAAGTGTCAGCAGGGAAGGGGCGGAGCAGGGGGTGTGCCGTGTGTTTCTGTAACGCCTGAGGTGGGAGCATCATTTCTTTCATCATGAGGAAGCTGAGGTTTGGAGCTCTGAGTAGCCCCCCAACCTCCCCAGAAGGGTTAGAAGCCTTTCTCCTTCACATTTCTTCCCGTTTTGCCTCCTAAGCTTCCTGCTAACGTATGTAGCCAATAAAAACCGAGTTTTCGGACAAGCACGGTGGCTCACGCCTGTAATCCCAGAACGTTGGGAGGCTGAGGCAGGAGGATCACCTGAAGTCAGGAGTTCAAGATCAGCCTGGCCATCATGGTGAAACTCCATTTCTACTAAAAATACAAAAATTAGCTGGGTGTGGTGGCACACGCCTGTAATCCCAGCTACTTGGGAGGCCGAGGCAGGAGAATTGCTTGAACCAGGAGGCAGAGGTTGCAGTGAACCCAGACTGCACCACTGCACTCCAGCCTGGGCAACAGAGTGAGACTCTGTCTCAAAAAAAAAACCACGATTTTTCTCATGTAGTAGTAAGTGAGGACGATTCCACTAAGTCAGAAATGGTGGAAAATAATGATTGTAAGTCAGAGAAGCCATGGATGCCACTGACTTTCCCACTGAAAAAGGATTCAGCCACAAGTGCTTTATGTTGGTAAGACTCCATCAACCATTTGGCAAAAATCACCTGCCAAGCACATGCAGCCACGCCTCCCTGATTGGGAAGAAAGTTAGCCTCTCCAGGGCGGGCAGCCTGTGCCCTCCACCCTGCCCAGCTGCCCACGCAGGGGTGGGGGCCAGATTCCCTTTGGGGACAGGCCGTGTGCTCATCTTCGCAGGTGCATGTCTTCTTGCATTCATGTTTCCAGCCGAGGCCTGTGACTTTTTTTATGCACAACCTGGTAGGAACTGACCGTTCCCACTTACATACACGTTCGTTATCCCACCCACCTGTTGACTGCTGCATGAGCGCGTGAGTATGGGGAGGCCCTGCCATAGATCAGTAGCATTTCTGCACGTTTAATTGAGCGACTGGGACACGCTGTGTTCCAATCAGCACCGGTAAGTCTGAAGGAAGTTTGACATGTGACCACGAGCATGTTGGACACCTGATGTTTCAAGTCCACTTCCTGAGTGAATGGGACTATATGTGGGTGCCAGGCAGTAGTGGAGAGCCAGGCTAAGACAGGGGCTCTGTCCAGGCAGCCACCATAAGCCCCTTTCCTTAAAGGGGTGACACCAGCAGAAAGATTTCAGGCACCATGGAAACTCCCAGATTAGGAAATCACAAGAGTGTCTCAAACATGGATGTGTAAGTGGGTAGCATGTGTTCAGAAGCCCAAGGTGGAAGCCACAGGGAGCCGCCTCACGCTCTGCGTAGGACAGTCTGGTCTTTACGTCAGTGGCTATGACATCTTTCCAATAGAAAATAAGCCATAAGTTACTTATAAAATATATCGTTTTTCCCTAGGAAAAGACTACACAAGTCATTTTTGTGAAACAGTCTGTATTTCACTTTTCCAATTCCAAATTCTTCTCCCAAATTGTAACATCTCTAAAGTCAGGACACATCATTTTAGATTCATTTAAATATTTTTAGACTGACTTAGATATTTTTAAGACTTATTTACTATTGCATTTTTATATATAATTTATATATAGTTTTATCTGTAGTGAATATAGATATATTTACTATATTTTTATGTACTGTTAATTCCTTGAAAGTGCATTGTGTAAACCACCCAAATTCTGTTCTTGAAATTAAAGCTAGTTATATATGTTTTATTTTACTTACTTATCTACTTACTATATTTTTTGAGACAGGGTCTCACTCTGTCACCCAGGCTGGAGTGCAGTGGTGTAGTCATGGCTCACTGCAGCCTTGACGAGGTTCAAGTGATCTTCCCACCTCAGCCTCACAAGTAGCTGGGACCACAGGCAGGCACCATGGTGCCTGGCTAATTTTTTTTTTGTATTTTTGTAGAAACAGCGTTTCACTCTGTTTTGCCTAGGCTGGTCTTAAACTCCTGGGCTCAAGCAATTCTCCCGCCTCAGCCTCACAAAGTGCTAGGACTGCAGGTGTGAGCCACCACACCCCGCCTGTATTTTATGTTTTGAGAATACTATTCAAGGATAGGAAACCATTTCTGCTTCTCTTTTCTGCAGGCTCTGTGACTGGTTACACTAGCATATTCTCTCTTGCCTGACCAAGTGCTGAAAAGTCGGAATTGCAGATATAAGACATTCTGTAGAAGATATGTGTAAAGTAGTTGAATTTTATGGCTTTTTTCACATTCCTATTGGAAGAAATAACTAGATTCAGTCTCTTCAGAGTGTAAGAAAAAGTTCCATTGAAGTTGGCAAATTCATCTGGGTCCTTTGAATCCATTGGTCAGTAGAATTCATTGAAGTGAGCTGATTCATCAGAAACGAGATGGGGCTTGCAGGCCAGCTCACTGAGGGGAGTTCCCCTGGGACTGTCTGCAGAAGTGCAGGGAGAGTAATGGGTTTGGTGTAGATCCGGGTGTAATGGGGCGAAGAGCAACTGTTTGGGAAAGCTTCCAGCTAGGAGCTGTGGCCTTCCATAGAGACATGTCTAGCTGTGGTGACGGGACAGGTGAGAGTTAACTCATTCTTCTCTGTCCCACTGGCTTCCAGTGGCTCCTCCTTAACCAAATCCAACCAGAAGCCAAAAGGCCTGAGAGCCCGTGGATGCCAGCCACGCATTTGGCTCCCAGGGCCAGGACAGAGCCAACAGGAGCCGTAGAGTGTCGGTACCTTTCACAGCACCTACCGCAAGCTCTGCCGGTGTTCCGCCAGCACAGGAAACTAGAGGCCGCTAGAGGGCAGGGGGGTGTGCTACCCACCATCATCCCCCAGGGTCTGGCCTTAGCCCGACCCAGGGAACGCTCACAGCCTCCTGAAGGGACCTCAGCGTCCTTCTCTAGCCAGGTGCAACAAGGACCCTGCTAGAAGGTCTTCCTAGACTCCCAGCCAAACATAGAGGTTCTGTCCCTAGCCTTGTCTTACCTCTGTGGCACACTTATTCAGAAAGTAAAGGCTAAAAGTAGGAATCATCAGTATTTACTGCTGTAAACCCAGAAACACTGTGTCCACACGGGCTTCAGGGTGACAATGGAAGTGGGGCAGCTCCTGCCCTTGAGTTTCACCCTGTGCAGGTCCTTGCTGCGCTCTTTTTGCTGAAGAACAGCCGCTAAATTCCGCACCAGATGGCAGAGGGTGTGAAACCTCAGCTTAAGGAGAACATCTCTTTCCTTACGTTTACAATTTAGAATGGATTGGATGAATCTGGAAAGTTACAGAAGCAGAGACTGTGACTGGAGAACCCCTTACCTTTTTGTGTCTATTTCGGGTTGTAAGGATTAACAGGAGGTGTGTGGATGACGGAGCCCGTCACTGGGCCCTTGTGTCACACATGGGCTGCATACTGCATGATCCCTGCAGACCAACAGAAGGAAATTGAGATGTGACCAGACAGGATGGTGACGGGGCCCGAAGCCCATGAGTGGAGGGAACAGGAAGTGACTGGGGAGAAGGGTAGTGATGAGGACAAGGGCCAAGAGGCATGCTGACTGGGATTGGCTGGTGGAAGGTCTGCCAAGCAACGGGAGGTCCCGACTTGTCTTGGATGGCCCAGGTGGTAACCATGGGACTTGACAGGTAGAAGTCTCCAGGAGATAGACTTTGGTTCTGATGCTAAAAGCTGTAGGAAAAGCTCTAGGAACTGGGGCCACCTGAGAGGGAGTGACTCCGACCCTGCATGGGGTCAGCATGGGATGGACCATGGTAGAGGAACCCGAGCTCTGGAAGGTGACTGCCCCACAGCCCTGGATTCCCAACCAGGTCCAAGTTTAAGGGTATATGCCAGGGAAAAGCGCCTGGGCAGTGGGATTTTTCCAGATCTTTAATGGCTTGCCACCTCTTGGCATTGTCTTTGAATTACAATACTTTCTGGGCATCTTCTTATCTCGGGTCCAGTAGTGAGCTTGTCATCACTAAAATGAACAGTCTCTGCAGTCCCATTCTGTGGCCCCGGACCTGGTGGCTCTCGTTAGTTTTATGACATTCATGCAAGTTTGCATCAAGTGCTAATTTCCCTGTTTCCCCAGTGAAAAGGCTGAAGTAGAGAGAGGTTAAGTGGCTTTCTTGTCCAGGGTCAGGTTGCTGGTAGGTGACAGAACTGTCTCTTGATTCTCTGCCTCAAACTCTTTCCACCAGGCAAAAAGCAAGTCTTTGAGGTATGTGGAGCTGCTTTTGAATCTGGGAGTGGGGCACACTGAATAGCTTCCTTGATATTTCTCAGATTCCATGTAAAGACACTGACTTTTATATATGGCTCATAACATCTAGAAGTTGTGTAGCAAAGATCTTTCTTTAAAAATGCAGGACCAGGCTGGATTTACCCCATCTTATTATACAAGAGGGTATGCAGAAATCCTGGTGTTCTCCCCCTCTTGGGTTCACAGTGCTTTGTTCTAAAGGTCTCGGAAGGGAATTTATTTTATCCTTCTCATCTTCTTCCTTTGGTTGTTCATTCTGGTCTTTATCGCACCATTGTGTGGTTGATCCTGGATGGAGATTGAAAGATTCTCCTGTAGAGGGTAAGTCACAAACGGGCCTCTCTCTCTCTCACGGTAGAAAATGAATTGCTCCTCATAGCTGCACTCAGTGAGCAATGACGTGTTGACAAATTTCATTAACTCTAAAGTCGCAGAGGTCACCCAGGACTTCGTTTTCCTTTACTCTTTCAAAGGAGAACCTGGAATTGTGGATCATTTTATTCTTTCATCAAATATGAAGCAACCACCACAGGGAAAACACTGTGTGTCTGGCTCCATGGGAGACGTGGAGAAATAAAACTCAGTTCCTCTCTCTTTCCAAGGAGTTTCAAGCCTGACTATGGAGATAAGACATGCAAGTAGCTATAACAAGGATATCAGGCAGATATTCAGGGAATTCAGAAGACGCACAGAAACGCACGGAGTTGTAAAAGTTAGGGAAGACTGACCTGTTGTAAAGCTTAATTTTTATTTTTATTGTGCAGATTTAGCACATAATGGTTATCTTATTTAATAAAACTGCGGAAACCATCACTGTTTCATTAAATGTTGTCTATTTACAACTTAAAACACCAGCGGCGGTGATTGAATTAGTCACAGAATGGAGTTTTGTTTTTACTGAGATGCTAAGAAACAGATGTTGGTATTCTTCATCAGTTACCTTTTACCTTAGGACTTTTTTTTTATTAATTAGTTGATGTTTGAAAGGCACTTTGGAGAGAAATTAAAGAGTCGTGCATGCGTAACGTACACTGTTGGGTTGGGTTGGGTTTCGTTTTTGCCTGCATACTCATTATTACAGGAAAGCAATATGTGGGTGCGTGCAAGCTCCCAGTTTATCTGTCACCGTCCAGTTAGATGGACTGTGATGCAGCCTGAGCCACTGCTGTGTAGTTTGGGAATTCTGCAGGCCGTGACTGGGAGGAGAGTGTTTGTTTTGTTATTTAGACTGTAACAAGGTTGTAAGAGTCTTACTAGCACCAGGTTCTCATCTTTTCTCACTCCCGGGGTGCAGTTAGTGTGCACGTGACGGTGAGCTCGTGGCTGGCAGGGAGTCAGGGCCCAGGAGCTGTGGTCTCCCCGTTTATTTCCTGTCTACAGGGGCTTTCACATGGAATTCTGTGGTACTTGGAGGTGGCTGGAGGAGAGATCCAGTTGTGCGAGTATTACTGTCGTGCCTCACTTGGGCCTCCTCCTTTTCCTCTCCGTGAACATTCCACCGGCACCTCCCATGTCTGCTCCTTTTTAACGCTGGCAGCCACCCTGGAAAGGGAATGAAAAGTCTCCTCAATCAGCTCCGTAAAAACTGCATCATCCACAGCAACTTTGGATACAATAAGGACTTCTTCATTAACCTTTGTCGTTAGTGAACCACCGGTTAGCCCCTCAGAACAGTTGAGTTGAACAGTTCATGATAGCGAACGTGGAAAAGCAAGAATCAGAGCATCTTCCTGGAAGATGGACTGGCAGGGCAGTCATTTGACTCTGTTGAGGGAAGACTGGCTGGGTTTCCTCACCCTTGAGCTGTCATTGATGGGAGACACCGTGTATCCTGATGGACTCGCTGCCTCCCCGCAAACTAGACCACTTTTCCAAAGAGAGTTTGTTCTCAGGTTATAACTCCAGCTTCCAAGAGAACGAACTTGCTGAAATTGAGTAGATCACCTGGGCTTACTGTGGACATTGACATTGTAGATTGGGCACAGTTGACTCAGAAGCCATCCTGCAGGGTACAGTCCGGCGCGCAAACACACATGAGCTGTAAGCACTCTCAGATCCTTTGTGGAAGCCGGCAGGTCGGAAATAAACAAAGTTGAGTCAATAACAGCAGGGGCAGCCAGAGCAGAGGTTTCCCATGATGATGAGAAATCCTTCCCAACAAGAAGGATTTTTGATAGTGGTTTGGGTTTTTGTTTGTTTGTGTTAGATTCTGGTCCAGGAACGTTCACTGAGCACCTCCTGCATGCGGGAGTTTTATCTGTTGCTGGATGGGACAGTAACTGAGGTGGCCCGGCCATTGGGATGCACACAGACTCGTGGAGAAAGCAGAAACACGCTGGGAAGCCTGCTCATGCGGGAGCACAGGGCACCCCCAGCTGCCTGGTGGATCTCAGGGAGGTTCCCCGATGGGGCTAGACACTCATACACATTATATAGAGAATGAAATATCCGCTGTTCTAAGGAGGAAAGAATCTGAAAAGCCAAAAGAAGTGAAATCTTGTAAGGAGGTGGCTTGGGGGTACCTAGGCAACTCCTGACCCTACAGACAAGTGTTCCTTGGTCTCTTGCTGCACAGAAGCATAAACCCACCTTTGAAAAGTGCTGACTACTCACAAGGCCCCTTCTAAAATAAAGAAATGTCACGGACCTCAACTCCTTTTTTTTAGCTAGACTTAGAGGTGCTCTCCTATGAATGAGCTCAGTTAGAGCCCGAGCTCACAGGCTCCAGTGTCCATCAGCAGAGATCCCGGGCACCATGTTTTCCTCTGTGCACCCTGGGATTGGAATTCAGGCTAGCTCGGGAGACCCTGAGTCGGTCAACTTGCATCAGAATCTAGGATCTGTCTTGACGTCATTTTCTTGATGGTCTCAAAATGTTGGCGCTCTCAGGGTCTTTGGATGGCATTTAAGTCGCAGTGAAATTATGGTCCACTTGGACCAAGGTCCTGAAGCTGGGAGAGCAGCTGGTTCTGGCGGCCAGTGCTGTTCAACGCAGGCCTTCCTCACTCCAAATCCTCATCTGCTCTTCACACTCTCCTCTGCTGCATGTATGTTACCACACAAAATACAGGGGTGCAGGCTGAAACGCTGAGCAGCAGGTATGAGAAGTTCGCGTCTCATGCATGAGGGTGTTTTTCTTGGCGCCAGCAGCCCTCAGATGTCCCTGTGCTCGGTTAGACACATGCAGCCTGGGCTTCTGGAAGTAGAGACGCCCGGAGGGTTACGTCTTCAGATGTTCTAGCTGAGCGCGCTTAATAATGGAACAGGCAGTGTTTTATCTCACAGGCAGTGGCGACTTCATTCCTCTTTCTAAAAATGTAAAGCAGAAGGAGATATTGACTAATGTGAAGCAGTCTGTGTGGAAGCAACTTGGACTTGGCGAATGGAGAGGACGAAATAAAACTGTGCCTACCGTTTGTCCTAGCTCAGCCTGCGGTATCAGAAGTCCACACACTGCTGGCCTAACCGGCAGAAACTCATTTCTCATGGTTCTGTAGGCTGCGAAGCACAAGGTGATGGTGCTGACTGACTCCGTTCCTAGGGAGCATTCTTGGCCTGGCTTGCAGGTGACCCTTTTCTTTTCTTTTTTTTTTTTCTTTTTCTTTGAGACGGAGTTTTGCTCTTGTTACTCAGGCTGGAGTGCAATGGCGCGATCTCGGCTCACCGCAACCTCCGCCTCCTGGGTTCAGGCAATTCTCCTGCCTCAGCCTCCTGAGTAGCTGGGATTACAGGCACCCGCCACCATGCCCAGCTACTTTTTTGTATTTTTAGTAGAGATGGGGTTTCACCATGTTGACCAGGATGGTCTTGATCTCTTGACCTCGTGATCCACCCGCCTTGGCCTCCCAAAGTGATGGGATTACAGGCGTGAGCCACTGTGCCCGGCCCCTTTTCTTGCTGTGTCCTCACTTGGCCCTTCTGCGGTGTGCACATGCAGAGAGAGAGCAGCTCTTCTTTTTCTTATAAGAGGGCCCAGCCCTCATGACCTCATGTAACCCTCATCACCTCCCAAAGGCCCAGTCTCCAAATGCCAGCACATTGGTGGGGGTGGGGAGTTAGAGCTACAACATGTGAATTTTCTAGGGAGACGAACATTCAGTCTGTAACACCATGCAACTTTCTATTCCCGGCTGTGGGGTAATGACCCTGTGGCCCCCACCCGCTCACCCACCCACCATACATTATCTAAGGAAAGTATTTCATGGACTCTGTCAGGTCAGAAGCTGCTTGGACAGATCCCAGCTGTCCTTTCCCCTTCACTCTTCCCTCCTGAATCTTGGATTTGTTGTGAGGAGACATCATCCAGCGCGAAGGAAGGACACTGCCTGCTCTTGAACATGCTCCACCTCATTGCATCCTTAAAACAACCCTGTGTAGTGGTGGCAGCTGGCTGGGGGCATTTCTCTTGTCACAAATGAGAAAGAGGGTTGAATGAAGTTGAGTAACTTGCCCAAGGCCAGCAGGTGAGTGGCCTCAGGGACTTGGAAGTCTGTGTTTTGCTTTGCATTTCATCTGTCAACCTGGAAAGGGCTTCAGGGGACTGGAGCAGGAGAAGAGCCTTCTGCAGGCCTCTGACTCTGCATCCTGTGGCTCCCAGACGTGCTTCTCCCTCTGTGCTTGTCTATTTCTGCAGCACAGCAGGGCCATGCCCGTGGCTCCCCACCACTGCCCTTGAGAATGGGAAGCAGTCATTCCTGTGCTGGTTTTCTCTGGAGGCCTGTTGTGTTGTGCTGTGGCTTCCTTGCAAACACATGCACGCACATGCTGATACATTTTTAAAAAAAAAGATGCAAGTCCCTGCTTCAGCTGCTTTGCAGGTGGTTAGATCCTGTAGGGTGAGATGGGCTATGTATGGGGGACATCTCTCTGGACATTTTTTTGGACTTAGGGACATTTAATTCAAATGCAGCGAACCCAGTTTTTCTGTTCATTTTAAAATGGATAGGCTTTTTTTTTTTTTTTTTTTTTTATGAGGGAAGTGGATTTTTTTGTTTTTTTGAGATGTGGTCTCACAGTATTGTCCCGGCTAGTTTGAAATTCCTGGTCTCAAGCAATCCTCCCATGTCAGCCTCCTGAGTAGCTGGGATTTACAACCATGTATCACCACAGCCAGCTAGAGTGTGCGTTTCTAAGGGCAGTTTGAGGTTGGAGGGATGAGGGTCATGATTGAGTAAGTGCGCGCCCCCCCCCCCACATTGTTCATTTGAATCCTGCATTGCTGATTTAGGTTTTAATCAAATGCCTGTCTCTCCTGGCTGTGTGGTCCGATCACAGTTAGTGACTGGCTTTCATTTTATCGAGATGTGTTATTAATGCTTTGGAGAAGGTGTAGTTGGGGTGAACTCTGTGTGTTTGTTTAGCAATCTTTGCTAATACTCTCCTGCCTTTTCACTCCACCCCTTTCTCATCCCAGACACAGGCACCAGGGTGTGGAGCCAATGAAAGAACAGGCACGGTGAACGCTCCGGCAGGCCTTGCTGTGCACGCACACACAACTTCACAAGGGCCTCTGTGCACGTGGGGCCTGGGGCAAATTGGCCATTTGTCTGTGGGGTAATGGGCTTTGCTGCAATATGAAAATCTATCAAATGGGCAAAATCAATGACATTGTATCAGAGTTCATGAAAAGTGCCTACTGCACACAGTTTAATTCTATTTAATTTTTTTAAGTGGGGGAAAAAAGCAAAGGGAACATGTTTTAGTTTTCTCTTAAGCTGATTTCGCTCTGCTTTTTCTTAAAAGTGCCTTTCTAGTTGCCACACAGTGATGTGATCATTATCTGCCACCTCGTCGCCTTGCTGCCTCTGCATGCAGTAAAATACAAAAAAAAAGAGAGAGCGAGAGAAAGCAGGGGCGCTTGTGAAGTATGACTCCCTATCCCAAGACTCATTGCCCACGATTCGTAGCGCTTGACAGTAATGATCTTATTACAGTACTGTGGACCTTGAAGAGATTTCATGAGGAGAGTGAAAGGACGAAGCTCCGTGTAATCAAGTGGCGCTGAATATTCCACGCGTTTTTGATCACACACTGATTGGGCACAGTTTTAGCCCATCTTCTAGTCAATTATGCATGGCCCCTGTGCTCCTCGAATAGTCGGAAACATTGATGGCTGTTGTCTGGGTTTTGGCAGGCAGCCAGGGGTTTGAAGTGCCTTGTACATCGTCATCCCAGCATAAGTGCTTTTTAGTTGGAATTGATTACCTTTCTTTGGGTTTTGCTTAATAGCAAAACTGCATTTGGAGAGGGCTTCAGGTGAAAAATGGACGTATTAGCCATTGAGAGCATCCGAACTCCTAGTCAATTTTTAGGCTTCCCTTGTTTCCGTCTAATTTCTATTTAATGATACAGTGTTTGATAATATTTAAGACACCTCACCGCATTTGCCGGGGAGCACACATGTTGAGTGTCGAGGACAGGTTCAATTATGTGACTACCATGTTCTGGTCCCCGGATTGATCCAGGGGAGGCTCCGATCTTTGAGGCTACCAGGCGGTTAGTTTCCATCTTAGCGAAAAAGCATTAATTATCCAAAGATACTTTCATCTGCAGGAAAATAGGCAGAGAATTATTCTTCCTGCTGTTGAGTTGTCGCCCCATGTGAGCGTGGAGCTCATATCAGCATTTCTGGATTTGGGCTCAGCCCGCTACGTCTGCCCAAAAGGCTTCCTCCCATTGTTTCCTCCCTCCCCTCACTGTTGATCTTGAAGTCTGGGGACATTTTGGAGCATGGGATTCGTTCCCAGCGGAATGATGCACGATGCAGCCTGTTAGGACGATCAGACAGTTCAACCCGTGTTACTGTGTAGACGTGAAAACTGGTAGAAAGCAAGATTTTTTACCTCCTCGTGTTATGCTCTTAATTCCGATTCTTGTCTTACAGATAGTCTTAGAATTATTAGGAAAATTTCTAAGTTTTTTTTTTTTTTAACATTTTGGCAAGGCTAAGGAATTGGACACGCCAGAGTGTGTGATCACTATGAGATGTTTTTCAGAGTCTGTCTCGAACTCACCGAGAGCATGCTGTCTGGGGCCGCTGCTCGCTAAGCTTACGTGAGGGACGAGAGCCCTAGCGTTGCTCCAACAGGTATTTCCATAACTCGATTTGACTCTTCCTAGTTCAATAAATAGGTAGCTTTGTTCTTTGGCTTTTCATTTTGGTCTTTCTTGCATTCTTCAGTTAACAATGGTTTTCCCCTGCAGAAGTCATGATACACTGTAGACATGGTTACCAGCTCAGGCCTGAGAGAGGTCACCAGAATTTCTCAGATTTCTTAGTTTACGTTCCATGCATGTACACACACACACACGCGCACGCAGTCTTATTTTTTCTTTCTGAATTTCATGAAAATAAAATATTTTCTACCGAAATACAGCTTTAGTGATGCCTGTTTCAATGAGGAAATCAATCACCAAACAGAAAAGCAAAGTTGGCCATCTATTAGCAATAACAGCACGATCAATCATTGACCGTTGCCATGTGTCTCGCACTGGGCTTAAATGTTTTGCACGCGTGTCTCATACCCTCACAGGAACCTGGGAGTGGGCGCCGTTATCCGCGTTTTTATAACGGAGGAATCCGAGGGTCATAGATCTTAAGTAACTTGCTCAAGGCCACAGATAGAGAAAGCGGCGATGGGGCCACCAGTCCAGGCGAGAGCACCGGAGTCACCGCCCCTAACACGCCACCACGGTGACCTGTCCTCTCCGTGGAAGGGGGCGCTTGTCTTTTCAGTGGTCTTGCCTCCAAATCTTGGCTGATCTAGGATTCTTCCTACAGAAGTTCATAGAAAGTAAGGGATTTTATTATGGGTTATCTGAAGGGTGTTTATTTTAATAAGTTAATATTCCAGCCATAAAAACTTCTGACATTTTACCCAATGCTGTGCTTCAGCAGATTGACCGAATGCATTTTTTACAGCACTTGAAAAATATCAGATGCACAATGAACAAATGATCGAAGTTTCAAAGGCTGTAGTTTTGGAAAGGGGGCATATATGATGAGGATCTCTTTACAGCCTGGTCATTTTACCTGGACAGGTCAATCCGTTTACTCTTTAAATCTCACATCTAAAGAGAATCGAAGAGTCAGTAACATGCATCGACACCTTCAGCTGTGCGTGCAGAGTAACTCTTACAATTAACATATCATTACCCTCAACAGGCCAATTAATTAAACAATTTAAGATCTAGAACCATTTTCTTTATTTTCCTGCAAACATTGCTTTATTCCGCACACTGGGAACTTTAGCTGGGAGGTCACAAGGAAGCGGGGAAGAGTCATCCGGGGGGCACTGCTGTTGTGGGGTGTTGGCACGAAGAACTCAGAAACAGTGAAAGTAACTTGTATTATCATTGGCTCTAGGGGACTGCTGAAGACAAGAGTTCTCAGCCTCCCTCTTCCTCCTCTGCTCTCCCAGCCTGCTGAAGGGAAGTACAGAAGGTTTAGGCCCTGTGTCTTTCTGAACAGCACACAAACACCTGCCCAGTCCACTCGTGAAAGGGTCTTTGGCCGCCATGCTTTCTGGACTTCCACCATTGTGCCCTGAGTGCTTCCAAAATGTCATTGATGGGAAATTGGTTTTCTTTCCTTCTGGACATTCAAAGATTAATATGTTTTTTCCCAAGTTCTTTTACTTGAGTTCTGAGACAGGATTTGATGCCCATTCGTTTATAGGCCAAATTCAGTTCTTTTTTTTCCCAACCCCTAAAAGGCATTGGAAAACACTCCCCCACACTGTTCAGATGAGCGATGTGTGTACATGAGGAGACGTTCCATAAGCCTGCCGGCTGTGTGGAAGTGGGCTCGCTCCTACAGGGCCATTTGCTGAGAGAGGAAGCTGGCCTCAGGGGACTCGGGTCTTCCAGGATGCTGGGCTGGTGGACAACCCCGGGGAGGGGCAGAATGGGGGTTATGGAGGTGCCCAGCAAGGGGTAGCTGGGGGAAGCTGCAGCAGCGTCTCTGTGCAGCTCTGCAAGGGACCAGCGCTGCTGCAGAGAACACAGCTTGGGGGACGTTGAGGCAACGTCCACCGGGCAGGGGTCCAGGCAAGGGGCTTCTCCTCCTTCTAGGCCCCTCCTTTTGTTCAGCTCCTCCCCTCTAGCACCACCCTCCCCTCACTTCCTGTATTTTGGCCCCTTTTTCTACTTTCCTTCTTTCTCTTCCATTCTCCTTTTTCCTCTAAGACTCTGCTTGCTTCTCCTCTTATTTAATTTCTCTTTTCTTCTTTCCCATCCATAAGTTCTTCATTGTCTTTTCCTCCCTTTCTTATTCTCTTTTTTATTTCCTTTGTCTCTGAACTTTTTTTATTGTGGCAAAATACAGTCATGCATCACATTACGACACTGTGTTCAGTGATGGACCACAAATGTGACAGTGGTCCCATGAGATTATAATACCGTGTCCTTAATGTGCCTTTTCTGTAGTTAGATGTTTAAGTACACACACACTTCCTATTGTGTTACTGTTGCCGACCGTCCTCGGTACAGTCACATCCCGTATGGGTGTATGCCCTGGGAGCCGTAGCTCTGCACGTAGCCTGGGCGTTGGGTGGGCCATGCCTTGTAGGCAGCTTATGTAAGGACTCTGTGATGGTCACGAAATGACAAAACCTACTAACAGCACGTTTCTCAGAATGCATCACTTAACAACGGGGATACATGGCTGTATGTAACGTTAAATTAGCCATCTCAGTGATTTTTAAGTGTTTAGTGCCTGAGTTATATTCGCACATTCAATGTTGGACAGACATCATCACCATTTCCAAAACATTTTCAAACAGAAGCCTGCTAACCACCAAGCAGCAGCTCCCCAGCCCCTACCTCTCCCAGCCCCTGTGACCTCTAACCTGTTTTCTGTCTGTGAATTTTGCCTCAACTGGATATTCTATAGCAGTGGAATCATAGGAGAGTTGAATCTGTATGCTTCTGTGTCTGGCAGCTTGCATTTGGCATAATGTTCTGTGTTGTGGGATGTGTCGGTACACCATTCTTTTTTAAGGATGGATAATTTGCCACATTTTGTTTGTTGATGGACACTTGGAGTATTTCTAGCTTTTGGCTATTGCGAATGATGCTGCAGGGAACACTGTCAGACAAGCATCTATTTGAGTTCCTGTTTTCAGGTTTTTTAGGGCATAAACCTAGGAGTGGAATTGCTGGATCATATGATAACTCTGTTCAGCTTTTCAAGGAACCACCAAATTCTTTTCTTGTTTACCTTTATTGCTTCTAAAAAAAGAAGAAAAGAAAAGGATACACACAAAGAATGTGCAGGTTTGTTACTTAGGCATATGTGTGCCATGGTGGTTTGCTGCACCTATTGACCCATGCTCTAAGTTCCCTCCCCTCACCCCCCACCCTCCAACAGGCCCTGGTGTGTGATGTTCCCCTTTCTGTGTCCCTGTGTTCTCAATGTTCAACTCCCACTGATGAGTGAGAACATACAGTGCTTGATTTTCTGTTGCTGTGTTAGTTTGCTGAGGATGCTGGCTTCCAGCTTCATCCATGTGCCTGCAGAGGACATAATTTTATTCCTTTTTATGACTGCATAGTATTTCATGGTATGTATGCACCACATTTTATTTATACAATCTATCATTGATGGGCATTTTGGTTGGTTCCATGTCTTTGCCATTGTAAATAGTGGTGCAATAAACATACATGTGCATGTGTCTTTATAGCAGAATGATTTATTTTCCTTTGGGTATATACCCAATAATGGGATTGCTGGGTTGAGTGGTATTTCTAGCTCTAGATCCTTGAGGAATCACCACACTGTCTTCCACAATGGTTGAACTAATTTACACTCCCACCAACAGTGTAAAAGCGTTCCCATTTCTCCACAGCCTCACCAGTGTCTATTGTTTCCTGACTTTTTAATAATCACTGTTCTGACTGACATGAGATGGTATCTCATTGTGGTTTTGATTTGCGTTTCTCTGATGATTGGTGATGCTGCGCTTTTTTTCATGTTTCTTGGCTGCGTAAATGTCTTCTTTTGAGAAGTGTCTGTTCATATTCTTTGCCTCCTTTTTTAATAGGATTGTTTTTTTCTTGTAAATATGTTTAAGTTTCTTGTAAATTCTGGATATTAGACCTTTGTTAGATAGGTAGACTGCAAAACTTTTCTCCCATTGTGTGGGTTGTCTGTTCACTCTAATGATAGTTTCTTTTGCTGTGCAGAAGCTCTTTCGTTTAATTAGATCCCATTTGTCAATTTTGGCTTTCGTTGCCATTGCTTTTACCATTTTTGTCATGAAGTCTTTGCCAATGTCTGTGTCCTGAATGGTATTGGCTAAGTTTTCTTCTAGGGTTTTCACAGTTTGGGTTTTACATTTAAGTCTTTAATTTTCTCGAGTTAATTTTTGTATAAGGTATAAGGTAGGGGTCCAGTTTCAGTTTTCTGCATTTGACTAGCCAGTTTTCCCAGAACCATTTACTGAGTAGGAAATCCTTTCCCCATTGCTTGTTTTCTTCAAGTCTGTTGAAGATCAGTTGGTTGTATATGTATGGTGTTATTTCTGAGGTGTCTGTTCTGCTCCATTGGTCTATATGTCTGTTTTGGTACCAATGCCATGCTGATTTGGTTACTTGTAGCCGTGTAGTATAGTTTGAAGTCAGGTAGCGTGATGCCTCCAGCTTTGTTCTTTTTGCTTAGAATTGTCTTGGCCATACAGGGTTTTCTTTGATTCCGTATGAACTTTAAAATAGTTTTTTCTAATTCTGTGAAAAAATGTCAATGGTAGTTTGATAGGAATGGCACTGAATCTATAAATTATTTTGGGCGGTATGGCCATTTTCCTGATACTGATTCTTCCTATCCATGAAGATGGAATGTTTTTTCATTTGTTTGTGTCTTCTCTTATTTCCTTGAGCAGTGGTTTGTAATTCTCCTTGAAAAGGTCCTTCACATCCCTTGTTAGTTGTATTCCCAGGTATTTTATGCTCTTTATAGTGATCGTGAATGGGAGTTCATTCATGATTTGGCTCTCTGCTTGCTTATTGTTGGTGTAAAGGAATGCTTGTGATGTTTGCACATTGATTTTCTATATTCTGAGGCTTTGCTGAAGTTGCTTCTCAATTCAAGGAGTTTTTAGGCTGAGATGATGGTTTTCTAAGTATAAAATCATGTCATCTGTATGACATCTGCAAATTCAGAGACAATTTGAATTCCTCTCTTTCTCTTTGAATACCCTCTCTTTCTTTCTCTTCCTTGATTGCCCTGGCCCAGACTTCCAATACTGTGTTCAATACGAGTGGTTAGAGGTGGCATCTTTGTCTTGTACTGGTTTTCAACAGGAATGCTTCCAGCTTTTGCACATTCAACATGATATTGCCTGTGGGTTTGTCGTAAATAGCTCTTGCTATTTTGAGATATGTTCCCTGAATACCTAGTTTATTGAGTGTTTTTAACATGAAGGAATGTTGAATTTTATCAAAGGCCTTTTCTGCACTCACTGAGATAATGATGCGGTTTTTGGTTTTGGTTCTGGTTATGTGATGGGTTACATGTATTGACTGGCATATGTTGAACCAGACTTGCATCCCAGTGTCGAAGCCGACTTGATCGTGGCGGATAAGTGTTTTGATGTGCTGCTGGACTCGTTTTGCCAGTATTTTATTGAAGATTTTCCCATCAATGTTCATCGGGAAAGTTTTCTTTCTTTGTTCTTTCTCTTCCTGCTTTCGGTATCAGGGTGATGCTGGCTTCATAAAATGAGTTAGGGAGGAGTCCTTCCTTTTCAGTTGTTTGGAATAGTTTCAAAGCTCCTCTTTGTGTTTCTGATAGAATTCAGCTGTGACTCTCCCTGGTCCTGGGCTTTTTTTGGTTGGTAGGCTACTAATTCCTGCCTCAATTTCAGAACTTGTTATTGGTCTATTCAGGGATTTAGCTTCTTCCTGGTTTAGTCTTGGTAGGGTGTACGTGTCCAAAATTCATCCATTTCTTCTAGATTTTCTAGTTTGTTTACATAGAGGTGTTTATAGTGTTCTCTGACAGTAGTTTGTCTTTCTGCAGGGTCAGTGGTGATATCCTTTTTATCATTTTTATTGTATCTGTTTGGTTCTTCTCCTTTATTAGTTTAGATAGCAGTCTGTTAATTTTTTCGGAAAAAACAGCTCCTGGATTCATTGTTTTTGTTTTTGTTTTATTTTTTTGAGGGTTTTCATGTCTCTGTCTCCATCAGTTCTTCTCTGACCTCAGTTGTATCTTGTTTTCTGCTTTTGGATTAGTTTCTTCTTGCCTCTCGAGCTCTTGTCATTGTGATGTTAGGGTATCCGTGTGACATCTTTCTAGTTTTCCGATGTGGGCATTTATTTAGTGCTATAAATTTCCCTCTTCACACTGCTTTAGTGGTGTCACAGAGATTCTGATATGTGTCTCTTTGTTCTTATTGGCTTCAAAGAACTTCCTGATTTCTGCCTTAATTTCATTATTTGCCCCGGAGTCATTCAGGAGCAGGTTGTTCAATTTCCATGTAACTGTGTGGGAACTGCCAAATTCTTCTCTGACGTCACCTTGTCCTCATCCGGGAGTAATACGGAATTAAGGCAGCTCTGTAATTGAGCCAATCAACTTTTAGGCCCCCTCCTAATTACAAAAATAGGTGATTTAAACATATTAAAACTACTTCGCTTTTTCCAAAAAGTAAAACCAAAAGTATGCGGAAAGTTGGTCGTTCAGACTCGTGTGTGTGTGTGTGTGTGTGTGTGTGTGTGTGTGTGTGTGTTTTGTTTTGTTTTGTTTTTTGGAACAGAAACAAAACAAGGCTGGGGTGTGATAGTGCAATCTCAGTTCACTGTAGCCTCTGCCTCCCGGATTCAAGTGAGTCTCCTGCCTCAGCCTCCCGAGTAGATGGGATTAAAGGCTCCAGCCACCACTCCCAGCTACTTTTTGTATTATTAGTAGAGATGGGGTTGCACCATGTTGGCCAGGCTGGTCTTGAATTTCTGACCTCAGGTGATCCATCTGCCTCAGCCTCCCAAAATGGTAGGATTACAGGCATGAGCCATTGCACCCAGCCTAAAACTCCTTTTCATTGCTATGTGTGGGATGATTGATTCCTTGTCCCTGTGCCCATGAATCAGTCACATCTGCTTCAGATACTGCTCAGAATTCCTTGTCATTAAATGCCTCCTATCCTGCCCCAGACGGGGAGTCAGGAAGTGATTTCCGAACTTCAGCGTCAGTGTTCTCTAGAGGGTGTGGCTCTGAGCAGTAGGTGCTTAGTCAGGGCATGAAGGCATTTCTCATTGTTTTAGTTTGTCTGCGGAGGTCAGCTTTTTCCATTGTCTCTGAAACAATTGCATTTTTCCTATAAGTTTTCAATAATGAGTGGCCCGGTGGGTAAATGGAATCTTAAAGACAAGAGATGGTTATTTTTTTCCCCCACCAACTCCACTGTGGCCAAGATGAGCTCTTGGATTGCACTTTAGAATCAGTGACACACGCTCATTCCCCTGTGCCCACCCTTTTTGCCGTGGTCAGCGTGTGTTTCCCAGAGTGGGCGTCACTGTCACCACCTTGATTCTCATCACTCAGATGGTCTCCCAGCAGGTGATTTGCTTCAGCGCAGCTTTGCTAGCTGCTGGTGACCCTCCAGTTCTCACACACCTGTGCCTCGCGGTCAGCGAGTTTTAGTTTGGGTCTCCCGAGGAACGCACAGGATCGTTGCTGGCCACGTGCTGTCAAGCTTCCCTTGGCTGACAGTGTAGAATTTTTTGGGTTTTCTGTTCTTCAGAGTTTGCATCCCCTGAGAATTCCTCTCCTGTGTCCTTCAGATAGTAATGTGGGGTGAAGATGATGATGATGATTGATTAAAACTGCAAGACTTGGGCAATACCAGATCTTAACAGTGTGTGGCCTCTGGTGCCTTCCTTCTTCCTTGGTGTTAGGTATTTGTCATTCAAACTGCTAACAGCTATTTATTGACCAGGCACTATGCAGAGGTCACTGCTGCGTGTGGCTTCGTCCAGCTCCTCTGCCCATCTGGTGACTTTGCAAGCTCACAATGTCCTGAATGAAATCCCAGTTCCTAAGCCCTACCCCTAACTGGAACCCTTGGGGAAGAAGACCAGGTGAAAACATCAGGAGGAGGTTCCGCGGCTTAATGGTGATGAGTGTAAGGGAGAGGTCGGGCTGGGAGAGGACAAGCTGGGCTGGAGGACGGTTTGCCCTGGGGAGGCGGCCCCCGGCTAGGAGCTGCTTTCGTGGAAGGAGGATGTGACCACGCACAGAGCTTAGGGCTGCCCAGGAAGACATGGGAGAAACCAGAGGGGATTAGGAGAGTTTGGGTTGCACCGGCTTCTGGGTGTTGGGTTGGAGAAAGAGTCCTGAATCAAGGAGCCCAGGGTAATGGGGAATCCCTGGAGGAGGTGAGTCAGTGGGAGGAGGACAGAAGGCACTGGCAAGCGTCAGTCCATGCGGGAGAAATGTGGGGTGTGGAACATCAGCAGCTCACAGGGAGGGACAGCCTCGGAAGAGGGAATCCATGGGTCTTCCTTTTGCCCACAGGAGAAGAGATGAAACAGAGGAGAGAGGCTGGCCAGTCCGTTCTCTGGACAGTTTAGATCATTCAAATGTGTAGCCGGGGTTGGGAACCAGTGGTTTAGGTTAAGATCAGCTCGGTTTGTGTGAGGAACCAGCGTCACCAAGATTCAGACTCAACAAAATGTGAACCACACCCCGGGACCCATAGCCCCACAAGCTGTTCTCATGTTGTCCCAAGTGCTCTAGCATTAGGATTCCTGGTAAAAACTGTGTTTATGTTTTTCCTACCTTGTTTTATTGATTTAAATCAAATTTCAGAAAAATAAAAGCTCAAATATTATCTGTTGTGTCAAAGTTACTATTCGAGGAGTAGATGCTGTTTTCAAGACAGATCATCCTCCATAAAGCACCCATCTCTCTCCAGTGACGTGCCCCTGTGTCCAGCCTTACCCTCCAGTGGAGTTGCCTGCAAAGACGCTTCCCTGCTGCCTCTGTGGGCCAGGAATTAGGATGTGTGCAGCTAGGAAGGCCTGTGTCTGCTTCGTGATGTTTGGGCCCTCACCTGGAAGTCTCAGAAGCCAGGACTGGCAGCATCTTGAATCTCAGTCACTCACGTGTCTGACTGTTGATGCTGCCTGTTGGGTGTGACCTTAGCTGGGGCAGTCAGCCAAAACCACCTACACATGACCTCTGCCTGTGGCCAGGGCTTACGCGTATGTTCTCCTCTTGTATAAAACAATCTGAATTTTACCTAGATTTTTGTGTTGTACCTTTTCTCTGGTAATAGGACTGGAAAAGTATTTTGTTTTTTTCAAGAATTATTATACATTTCTTATTCCTCTTTCATTTGGAAGGGTCAGTGTAAAAATGCTTCATCAGCATCTTCTAGCTCATTCTCCACATGCAAATGCATTCCAATATTCATAGGGTTTATTCTGTCCAAGCAGCACGATGAATTAGAAAATGGGCCAGTTTTAAAAAGCGGTCCAGAGACCAGCAGATATGAAAGGATGCTGACAAAAATGCATACCACTCTAACAGTTTCAACGCAATTTCCTCTGGAGACTGAGGCAGGAGGATCGCTTGAGCCCAGGAGTTCAAGTCCTGCCTGGGCATGACAGTGAGACCCCATCTCTTAAAAAAAAAAAAAAAAAAAAAAAGAGGGGCCGGGCACAGTGGCTCACACCTGTAATCCCAGCACTTTGGGAGGCCGAGGCGGGTGGATCACGAGGTCAAGAGATCGAGACCATCCTGGTCAACATGGTGAAACCCCGTCTCTACTAAAAATACAAAAATTAGCTGGGCATGGTGGCGCGTGCCTGTAGTCCCAGCTACTCGGGAGGCTGAGGCAGGAGAATTGCCTGAACCCAGGAGGCGGAGGTTGCGGTGAGCCAAGATCGCGCCATTGCACTCCAGCCTGGGTAACAAGAGCAAAACTCCATCTCAAAAAAAAAAAAGAAAGAAAATATGAAATACAAAAAAAAAGCGTTTAAATAATTTCATTTTATATAAGATTATTTTCAGAAGTTGGTGCATGGCATGAGAGTTTCCCAGCAATTGGAAAAAGACGTGAGTGTTTAATACTGGGCGTGCTTTCTAGGGCTCTTAAAGTGAAGGCAGCCACACAAGGACGGCTATCTTGCTTCATGGATAATTAAGTCATTTCCTTTTGCATTTCCCAAATCAAATGAAGAAGAAGGAATTTCTCTTTTGCTGAAATGTTTCTTGTAAGGGTTTTATTTCTTCTCATTGCTCCGACTTTGGGAAATGTTCTTTTTACCTTTGATTTTCTCCTGTAATATCTTCTTGAATTGTGAGTCAAATGCTTAGAATCTTGCTGTTCATGCAGGTGAAACATCCAGCCTCACCAGTGCCCACGTTTCTCTCTCATTTCTGAGGGCCCGTAGAGACTCTGCTCACCCGCTGTCTCCTCGGTCCACAGGACATGGCCACAGCCGTGACTGGACAAGCGATATGATGGTGGCCATCACAATACCCAGATAATAGGGGTGGTTAGGAGCAGCTGAGGAGCCGCTCTTCCTGGTTTGAATTGCCGCTGCTCCACTTTTTCCTGGAGGGGTGGCTTGGGCAACGGCCTCACCCTCTCCCACCAGTGCTCTCAGATGTAAAATAGGAACGATGAATTTCTCTTAACAGAGAAAGGACTGTTGTCAGATTCACTCAACGACCTCCTGTCCTTCGAGTGCCTGGCACTCTGGCAGGGGATCCTCCATGTGGGGACAGAGACTGCCACCCATTCCTTTCTTAGGATTCAGTTTTTAGAGACTATAGTATTACTCATGGGAGCCAAATTATGTGCAGTATATCTGTATATTTTATTGACTAGCCTAAGAAAGGCTCAGGGATGTTGTTGTGTTCAAAGATCACTTGTGATATTATGCTTTTTAAATGTTGAATGCAGTCATCATCAGAGATGATGCATTAAATAGCAGTGAACTACATTTTCAAAGTGACTCTTCAACTCACCAAGAATATCCTGGCCGCTAAGGTCCTGCCCACCTGGGCATGCGTCAGCTCAGTGGGCGGCCAGGAGAGCGTAGCCTCCTGCTGCTCCTGGGGTAGACCAGCTGTTTCTGCGCATTGCTTCGTGGCCTTTGCAGTTGAGCTTGTGTTGGCCTCTTTCCATCGTGAACCATGAACGTCTCTCTTTGACATCCTCCATATCTGCAAGAGCCTGGCTGGCCACGTGGTCAAACTGGAAATGTCTCCATGCCATCATGTTTGCCCTTCATGTAAGATAGTAGCAAAAGTTACTGTTTTACGTTACAAAAAACTAGTTTTAAGACATGGATTTTTTTTTTTTTTTGAGACAGAGTTTCGCTCTTGTTACCCAGGCTGGAGTGCAATGGCGCCATCTCGGCTCACCGCAACCTCCGCCTCCCAGTTTCAAGCAATTCTCCTGCCTCAGCCTCCTGAGTAGCTGGGACTACAGGCACGCGCCACCATGCCCAGCTAATTTTTGTATTTTTAGTAGAGACGGGGTTTCACCATGTTGACCAGCATGGTCTCGATCTCTTGACCTCGATCTACCCACCTCGGCCTCCCAAAGTGCTGGGATTCGTGAGCCACCGCGCCCAGCCGATTTTTTTCATATGTACAACCTGAAAATTACTTCAGCAGAGATTCTAGCTAATCTACGGAGTTGTGTTTTCTCAGCGTTGATAGCAGTGTATATCTAGGATATCCACAATTTGCAATTGTACAGTTCAAACTGTTTCTGCAGGGGGGAGGGGGATTTCCATTTTTCTTTTCCTCAGCTCATACCAGTCCGTACAACACTATTGAGATTCACTGCCCTGGGCAGCCTTGCGTTATGACCTGCTGTCATTGTTTTAAGCGTTTCACTTGGGTTAGCCTTGTCCCTTCAACTAGACTGAAAGTCCAGCACAGAGTGTGCACGTGGTGTGTGCCTGATGGAAAGTGCTTCTCAAAGTGGAAGGGAGGGAGCGCCTCCATGGGATCTGCAGTAGATTTCTATTCTGCAAGTATGGTTTTCTGTGATGTAAACCAGTGCTTCGCAAAGTTCACATTGCGGAAACTGAAGCCAGCAAGATACTGTGAAGGAACACGTTTAGAGCATGTTTAGTCTGTCTCCCTGTTGGAGCACAGTACCAGATTTAAGGCTCTGAGAAACCTCCATTTGAAAATACCCTCATTTAACTTAAATTATTTCTTACCAATCTGGCTTTGCCACACTGTCCACTTTGGCTGTTTAACGCTCTTCCGGTCCGGCACAGGTGTGCTCTCCGATGCACTTTGGGAAAGTACACTTTTAATTACCCAGCAGCATTCAGGACGTCCCGAGACCCCTTCGCTTCTCATTTGGGAAAAGCCGGTGAGCAGTTAGGGTTTTACTAATATGAAGACCCAGAACATTCCAAATGTCATAGAAACACAGGTCCTAGGTGTTTTGTTTCTTTACCTTGGGAAAGGTACCATGGCCCGTTAGTCTGCTCCACAGGATGGCCGTAGCACAGACGCCTTCCCCTGGGACCCCCACTGGCTCTGTGTCCCCCAGCTTCTAATTCCTCTAGAACACCATGGCCAAGTTACGGCACCCTTTTCCCCAAAAGCTTCATAACACGGTTTCCGTGTGCGTCCTTTTTAACAGTCACGTCGCTTCATACTCTCAGCAAGGCATCTTCATCTTAGAGTGCCTGCAGCCGCTTTTGTTGAAACCCATCATATTTAGCATTTCTTCATGTCTGTGCTTTATTCCCTCCTGAAAGGTGGTTCCATTTCGTGGTGTTTCCTGTCATTTTCATGCTGTGTTGACGGAGATAACATTGTTTATACGACACACCTCAAAATTCATTTCTTCTCATGTAACATGTTCTTTGCTGCTCAGACTTCTGTGCTTCTTGGAGTTACCTGTTGATGTGATGGCGTGAGCGGGGAGTCGTTTCTTTCTGGGTTGGAAGTTGAGAAGTAGGTCATTACCGTCATCGTCACAGTGGGTACACACTGAGAGGTCACTTTCTACCAGACTGTTTCCTAATTGCCCTGCATGCATTGCCCTCAGTCCTGACTCTCCCCTCAACGCCCCGCAACCTGATGATACAGTGACCAAGAAGTGGGGCAGAGCTCAGAGTGCTAAGCTGTTTCGATTTCTACATTATATGAACTTCTCAGGGGAAGAGCATGATTAATGTATTTGGGTTTTTTTTTTTGTTTTTTTTTTTAACTAAAACTAGAATAGGCTGGTTGTGGCGGCTCACGCCTGTAATCCCAGCACTTTGGGAGCCTAGATGGGCGGATCATGAGGTCAGGAGTTTGAGACCAGTCTTTCCAACATAGTGAAACCCCGTCTCTACTAAAAACACAAAATATTAGCCAGGCATGGTGGCAGGTAACAATAATCCCAGCTACTCGGGAGGCTGAGGCCAGAGAATTGCTTGAACCCAGGAGGCGGAGGTTGCAGTGAGCCAAGATCACACCACTGCACTGCAGCCCGGGTGACAGTACGAGACTTTGTCTAAAAAATAACAAAAAGAAAAAACTAGAATAAGATACAACATAGTGTACCACAGTAGTAAATATGGTATTTAGAGTATTCCTTATAAATAAAATCTTTAATTTACTTAAAGCTGTCACGCCTACCACCCTCCCATAGTGAAAAACAAAAGAAAAGGCCAGGCGCAGTGGCTCACACCTGTAATCCCAGCACATTGGCAGGCCGAGGGGTGGATCACTTGAGGTCAGGAGTTCGAGACCAGCCTGGCCAACATGGTGCAACTCTTTCTCTACTAAAAATACAAAAATTAACTGGGCGTGGTGCTGCACGCCTCTAATCACAGCTCCTCGGGAGGCTGAGGCAAGAGACTCGCTTGAACCCGGGAGGCAGAGGTTGCAGTGAGCCAAGTTTGTGCTACTGCACTTAAGCCTCGGTGACAGAGCAAGACTCTGACTCAAAAACACAAACAAAAAAAAGAAAGAAAAGATTCTGCTTAAAGAAGAAAGATCCTCTGTGCATCATAAATGGAAGGCACATTTGCCGCACACAGCAGCCCCGCACCGGTGTGGGGCAGACAACCTTAGCAGGGCAGCTTGAGGCTGCGAGTCTGATTCTGACATTGAGAGAGTGCATAAGCTGCTCAGACCTCACTGGAAGCCATTGATGATTCCATTTCTGTGTCTCGGGACCATGCTCTAGATGGCTAACTGCAAGCTGTGGCCTAAGTGTCATGGTGATGGTGATGCCGGTGGTGTGACAGTATTCCTTTCTGCCTTGCCTCCAGCTCTTCCCTCCCTCACTTTCCCTCACCGTTGCCAAAAACGGGTCTGGAGGTCATTGTGCAGTGGGTCTGGGGGTCAGTGTGTGGTGGGTCTGGGGGTCGTTGTGTGGTGGGTCTGGGGGTCGTCATGCGGTGGGTCTGGGGGTCAGTGTGCGGTGTGTCTGGGGGTCAGTGTACGGTGGGTCTGGGGATCGTCGTGCGGTGTGTCTGGGGGTCGTGCGGCGGGTCTGGGGGTCAGTGTGCGGCAGGTCTGGTGGTCATCGTGCGGTGGGTCTGGGGGTCAGTGTGCAGTGGGTCTGGGGGTCGTCGTGCGGTGGGTCTGGGGGTCGTGTGGCGGGTCTGGAGGTCAGTGTGCGGCGGGTCTGGGGGTCATCGTGCGGTGGGTCTGGGGGTCAGTGTGCAGTGGGTCTGGGTGTGGTCGTGTGGTGGGTCTGGGGGTCAGTGTGCGGTGGGTCTGGGGGTCGTCGTGTGGTGGGTCTGGGGGTCGTCGTGCGGTGGGTCTGGGGGTCAGTGTGCAGTGGGTCTGGGTGTGGTCGTGTGGTGGGTCTGGGGGTCAGTGTGCGGTGGGTCTGGGGGTCGTCGTGTGGTGGGTCTGGGGGTCGTCGTGCGGTGGGTCTGGGGGTCATCGTGCGGTGGGTCTGGGGGTCAGTGTGCGGTGGGTCTGGGGGTCGTCGTGTGGTGGGTCTGGGGGTCATCGTGCGGTGGGTCTGGGGGTCAGTGTGCAGTGGGTCTGGGTGTGGTCGTGTGGTGGGTCTGGGGGTCAGTGTGCGGTGGGTCTGGGGGTCGTCGTGTGGTGGGTCTGGGGGTCGTCGTGCGGTGGGTCTGGGGGTCATGTGGTGGGTCTGGGGGTCAGTGTGCGGTGGGTCTGGGGGTCATCGTGTGGTAGGTCTGGGGGTCGTCGTGCGGTGGGTCTGGGGGTCAGTGTGTGGTGGGTATGGGGGTCGTCATGTGGTGGGTCTAGGGGTCGTCGTGTGGTGGGTCTAGGGGTCAGCCTCGATAAAAGGCCAGTTTTCAGCCTTCACAGCCTTCTTGCAGTGTTACTAGCTGTTCCTGATTGGGATGTGTGAGCCCAGGCTGCCATGGGGCTTGGAGGGGTACAGAGATTAACTGGAGGCTTGCCAACCGTTTGTCACACAAATAGCAGTGCCAGTAAACTGATAAATCATTTTTCTCAAGATTGAAACCTTTTATCAGATGTGTCAGTTTCATTATTCAATAGGCGATTAGTAGCAGCCATTGTCATTTCATTACCTGCAGTTAACAGCTCAAAGCTTCCGCCAGCAGGGCACCCGATTGACACCTGCACGCTGGTGGAAACCCGACCACTGCCCACCTCTCCAGCAGAAATTATGCCAGACTCGCCTCCCACTGACACTTGGCCGATTAGAGATTCGTATCTGACAGGTATCTTCTGGTTTCTTTTAACTTAACATTTTGACACATAGTTAATTTCTGCTGTAGTTATGAGAATAGTAAGCAGATGGGCATTATTCTATGACTGCCTACTGTTCCTTTCATGAAAATATTCTTGCCTTTTATTTTTATTTATTTTGAGACGGAGTCTCGCTCTGTCACCTACACTGGAGCAGAGTGGCTCAATCAGCTCACTGCTAACTCAGCCTCCCGAGTAGCTGGGACTATAGGCCCGGGCCACCACGCCCGGCTAATTTTTGTATTTTCAGTAAAGACAGGTTTCACCATATTGGCCAAGCTGGCCTCAAACTCCTGACATTGTGATCAGCCTACCTCACCCTCCCAAAGTGCTGGGATTACAGGCGTGAGCTACCTCACCCAGCCCTTGCCTTTTCATTTAAATGCCTGCCATCTTGTTTAGAAAACTGACATTGTTCCTACCTGCCCCCCAGCCCTGACTTCAGCATGACCTGGTGGTAGAGCCAGGTCCTGACAACTGGCTGCCCACTGGGGACCTTCTGTTCACCATCAAGCCCAGTTTATCTGGAGTAAGGAGACAGGATGGCGCACAGCTCTCAGCCTGCAGAACACGCCTCTGGAGATGCCAAGGCCCTGGAATCGACGTGTTGGTTTATGTAGCCAGAAGTTGAAATTGTGATGAATGGGAAGCAAAGTCATTTTAGAATGTTGCCAGGTCGTGCTCACCAAAAGACACCTGCATTTTTTTTTTCAATTGGGAACCACAGAAAGCGATTGATCCTTGATAATTTTTTTTTTTTTTTTTACTTTACAAGTGTAATTTATCAGAAAAAATAATTTCACTACTAGCTAAATAAATGTAGAAGAAAAAGTATCACTGAATGTCTGTGACGAGACCTATCTAATTGTTCTACCAGAGTTCTGGCTTTACCCATAATAAAGAAAGGAGTGTGTGTGCGTGCATAGGTACGTACGGGTTGCCTTTAATGAAGATCTGGGGTTTTTTTGTTTGTTTTTGTTTTTTTTTTTAATTGAGATGGATTTTCACTCTTATTGCCCAGGCCGGAATGCAGTGGTGCGATCTCAGCTCACTGCAGCCTCTGCCTCCCAGGTTCAAGTGATTCTCCTGCCTCAGCCTCCCAAGTAGCTGAGATGATAGGCATACACCACCAGGCCCAGCTAATTTTGTATTTTTAGTAGAGATGGGATTTCTCCATATCGGTCAGGCTGGTCTAGAACTCCTGACCTCAGGTGATCTGTCCGCCTCAACCTCCCCAAGTGCTGGGATTATGGATGTGAGCCACTGTGCTTGGCCTAATGAAGATCTTTTGAAATAGTGTAACTCATAATTTAAGAAGTCATTCTAAATGATATTTCTAGTACTTCCCAGCACCTTTGTCTACTACCCTAAGGTTACTGTTCGATATTTTTGTAGCACGGCCGTACATTTTTGTGAGTCCTGGAGCCCTGTCCTGTGCCTTCCATGCCCGCAACATCTGCGCTATCTGGTGACCGCCCACTGTATATGGGGACTGATAGAGCATATGTTGGTCTTTGTGAAGGCGTTTAGTTTATTGTTTAAGAAGAAATTGTTTTGATAGCTTCTGAGCCACTCCAGCTCCCCAGCGCAGTTTATCTCCAGAATAAATAGTAAAAACCTTTTTTTTTTTGGCTGACTAAAATAATCTAAAGCCAATGTAAATGGAAGGTTCTGGTTTACCCTCTTCATTGTATAGTAGCTCAGTCCCTTCTGTAGGAATTTCATTTTTAAGAGGACCTCGGAATGCATTTGTTTATTGGGTATTCTTTGAAACCACGAGCCAAGGTCACCTTTCACCTCAAATTTCAGGGTCTTGGAGGCCGGTGTTACCCCTGAGGGGCCCACAGTTTGGATGCAGTTAGTTCACTGTTGCCTGCTGTTTTACTCTGAAAGTGGACCCCAGGCAGTTTTAATTTCAGGGATTAACAATAAATTGAGAGACTAACACAAGATTAACCAACTTTCAGTTTTGCCAAGCAAGGATATTTAAAACAATAACCACCACGGACTGCCACTGTCACTTCAGGAGGATCACTTGAACCCGGGAGGCGGAGGTTGCAGTGAACTGAGATCGTGCCACTGCACTTAAGCCTCGGTGACAGAGCAAGTGTCAAACTGCAAGTGATGACATTTCACAGAAGACTGCAAGTGTCAGCTCTGGCTGAAGTACAGTTAACTGATTCACCTGATGCTGCTCAGAGCCCCTCTTTTTCTAATTTTCTTGCAGATGGGAGGAAGACATTCTGCATTAGCGTTTAGAAAGCTCTGTTCAGTTACCCCCTAGTATAGAAATCTAAGAGAAAGAGCTCAAGATTGCTCGAGGCATATGTCAGGTTTCCTTGACTCCAGGGACAGGAGTGAAAAGATAGATGCATAGGAGGTGAGCCAGCAGGCTCCGGAGCCCCTCTAATCGAGCTCCCCACCCTTAACCCTGAAAGCTGTGGGTCTTCAGCCTAGTTCTGATACCTCTGGAATGAAGACAGAATAGTACTTTACTCATGGGAAGGCTGGGAAAATGGAATGAGATAAAATAATGCCTCAAGGCCAACTTTCTAAATCTAAAGCTATGATAAGTTCTCAGCGTGGTACCTGGCTCAGCAAAAGATACGGTTGGTGATAGTGATAATAGCAAGAGGTGGTGATGATAGTGGCGATGATGATGATGGTGATGGTATGATTAATACAGTATGGTGACGATGATGGTGAGAGGTGGTGGTGGGAGTGGTGATTGTGGTAATGATGGCTCTGGTAGTGGTGGTGATGATAGTCGTGGTGATGATGATAGTGATATTAACATGGTGTGGTGATGATGATGGTGAGAGGTGGTGGTGGTGATTGTGGTCACGGTGGTGGTAATGGTGTTGATGATGGTGATGGTATGATTAATATGGTGGTGATGATGGTGAGAGGTGGTGGTGGGAGTGCTGACTGGTGAAGATGACTGGTGACGGGTGAGAGGTGGTGGTGGTGGTGGTGATAGTGATGATAGTGGTGATGATGATGGTGTTTAATATTGTGGTGATGCTGAGAGGTGGTGGTGGTGATTGTGATGACGGTGGTGGTAGTGGTGATGATGATGGTGGAGATGGTATGATTAATATGGTGGTGATGCTGAGAGGTGGTGGTGGTGATTGTGGTGACGGTGGTGGTAGTGGTGATGATGATGGTGATGATAATGATTAATATGGTATGGTGGTGATGGTGATTGTGGTGACGGTGGTGGTAGTGGTGATGATGATGGTGTTGGTATGATTAATATGGTGATGATGATGGTGAGAGGTGGTGGTGGTGATTGTGGTCACAGTAGTGGTAATGGTGTTGATGATGGTGATGGTATGATTAATATGGTGGTGATGATGGTGAGAGGTGGTGGTGGGAGTGGTGATTGTGGTGAAGATGACTGGTGACGGGTGAGAGGTGGTGGTGGTGGTGATAGTGGTGATAATGATGATGGTGATGGTATGATTAATTGGTGGTGATGATGCTGAGAGGTGGTGGTGGTAGTGATTGTGGTGACGGTGGTGGTAGTGGTGATGATGATGGTGTTGGTATGATTAATATGGTGGTGATGATGGTGAGAGGTGGTGGTGGTAGTGGTGATTGTGGTGAAGATGACTGTACTGACAGTGGTGAGAGGTGGTGGTGATGGTGATGATAGTGGTGATGATGATGGTATCATCAATATGGTATGGTGGAGGTGATGGAGGTTATAGTGGTGGTGGTGACAATGGTAGTGATTGTGGTGATGGTGAGAGGTGGTGGTGACAGTGGGGGTAGTGACTGTGGCGGAGATGGTGGAGAATTGATTATGGTATGTAGTGGTGGTGGTGGTGGCGATGGCGGCAGTGTGATGAGCAGTAGGCTGTGGGGGTGATGATGGTGAGAGGTGGTGGTGGTGATTGTGGTGATGGTGGTGGTAGTGGTGATGATGATGGTGATGATAATGATTAATATGGTGGTGATGATGGTGAGAGGTGGTGGTGACAGTGGGGGTAGTGACTGTGGCGGAGATGGTGGAGAATTGATTATGGTATGTAGTGGTGGTGGTGATGGCGATGGCGGCAGTGTGATGAGCAGTAGGGTATGGGGGTGATGATGGTGAGAGGCTATGGTGGTGGCGGTGGTGACGTGGTGAAAGTTGATGGTGGTGATGATGATAGTGACATTGGCCATGATGGCGGTGTGATGACCAATACGGTACAGTGGTGATGATGTTGATTATGATTTGATGGGAGCAGGAGATGAGGAACTTGTATCTTGATGCTTCCCTGAAAGTTGGGGATCAGATCTGAGCTGTGTAAAGCAGGACCACGCTCTGAATTCCATTCGTGTAAACTTGTAAGTCACGATTTTTAACCATTTTTGGGTGCTCCTGACGCGTGCCCAAAACAAACCTACTGCACCAAGAATGGAGCTTTAGAGTCATGAGTTCAGAAGTCTCATAGACCATTGATCCTGCTTCTGCTTACTGTCAGGAGGATGCGTGAAGGCCACTTCCAGACGGGTGTCCTCGCGTGCAGACCTCCCCCAGGGTTGGTTGGTGTGTAGCCGTCAGTGTACAGCATCCGTCAGGAGGACCCACATCCCTGCAGGTCAGCTTTTGTCTGAGCATCCCTGGAGAGCTGCATATTACCTTCTTACATGTGTCTTTCCAGTTACACGCAGTCCTTACTCAGCGTCATCGATAGATTCTTGAAGCTTCGACTTGAAGCAAAAGGACTTAATAACGAGACCAGTTTTTTTCTCGTCAGCATCATAACGAAACAACTTACAAGCAAACAAGGTTAAAAGTTATCTGAGGACCTGCCGTACACAGTTTTACTGAAAGTCACACATTTCCAAGAACCTGTCAACCGCATGGAGGACTTACTGTACAAAAATCACTGTGCGTGACAAACACTACAAAGTTGTTTAGAGACAGTAGTACTGCGTCCCCTACCCCAGTCCAGTCCCCCACCCTAAGCGTTGACAGTGGGGTGTCCATCCCCCCTCCCGCCCCCGAGCCTATCCCTAGAAGGCCATAGGGTGCCCACTCTGTGCAGGGACTGGGCAAACACCAGCCCGAGCCTGGCTTGAGCAGGGCGGCACAGATGTCATTGGCACTCGTATCCCTTCGGGGAGGCGCACAATGAAGAATAAAACACAGGTGATTTCAGAGGGTGGCACGTGCCTGAGGCGGTCAGCCCCGATGGTGTGGTGGGACAGGTACTAGCGATCGTGTTAGCGGTGAGGGCCACTGAGGAGGATGGAGAAGTTGACCCATGACAGCAAGGAGCCCCGCTCATGCTGATCTGTGAGGAGGGGTCCTCCAGTCACAGAAAGCCGCTGAGAAGAAAAGGACCTTCATGGAAGGAACCGGGGCCCAGCAAGGGAGGCAGATGCCGCATGGTGTGAGGAGGACGAGGGTCCATGCCACAGAGGACTGTCATCCATTTGTGGTGGGCTCAGTTGTGACCTCCAGAAAGAGATGGATTGAAGTCCTAACCCCCAGTACCTCAGAATATGGCCTTGTATGGAACTAGGGTCATGGCAGATGTCCTTAGCTGTACAGGAGGGGATGGGATGGACCCTCAGAGGCAAGGCAGACACACAGGAAGCACCGCGTGGAGACATAGTTGGCGGCTGGGGCAGGGAATGCAGAGTTAAACACTACCATCAGAAAGTAAGAAAGCAAGGGACAGGTCCTCCGGGGAGCCTCCATGGGAGCTCAGTCTTAAGGCCTCCAGAACCCGGAGGAAAGCATTTCTGTGGTTTCACGGCACCCAGCGTGTGGCGAGTTGTGGCAGGTGCAAACCGAGAGTGCCCCCCGCCCAGTCTCATGTGTCCTCTGCACAGTAGGGAGCCGGCAAAGGTGTGTCACTGCTAACATGAGTGTATTAACATTGAAAACTCCCCTCTGGCAGCTGTGCAGAGGAGGCTGTGGGGCTGAAGGAGGCAGAGGTGATGGTGGTTTCCCCAGGCATCAGGGACACGGGAGGAGAGACACAGACTGTGGCTTGGAAGCAGAGCTGGCAGGACTTGCTCAGGGAGCTGATAGGGCCGGGAGGTGCGGGACCCAGAGGCAAGGGCGGGGAGGTTGGGGACACAGAGGAGAGGGCCAGGAGGTGGGGGACACAGAGGAGAGGGCCGGGAGGTGGGGGACACAGAGGATAGGGCCGGGAGGTGGGGGACGCAGAGGATAGGGCCGGGAGGTGGGGGACGCAGAGGCGAGGGCCAGGAGGTGGGGACGCAGAGGCGAGGGCCGGGAGGTGGGGGCGCAGAGGCGAGGGCCGGGAGGTGGGGGACGCAGAGGCGGGGGGCCGGGAGGTGGGGGATGCAGAGGCGGGGGGCCGGGAGGTGGGGGACGCAGAGGTGGGGGGCCGGGAGGTGGGGGACGCAGAGGCGGGGGGGCCGGGAGTTGGGGGACACAGAGACGGGGGGCCAGGAGGTGGGGGATGCAGAGGAGGGGGGCCGGGAACGTGGGGGACCCAGAGGAGAGGGCCGGGAGGTGGGGGACCCAGAGGCGAGGGCCGGGAGGTGGGGGACGGAGAGGAGAGGGCCAGGAGGTGGGGGACGGAGAGGAGAGGGCCGGGAGGTGGGGGACCCAGAGGAGAGGGCTGGGTGGGGGACGCAGAGGAGAGGGCTGGGAGACCAGGAGGCCAAGAGGGGTAGAAGGTCACATTCGGGAAGGGCAGGGATTTCACCTTTTTTTTTTTTTTCTGTATAAATTCGATCATCCCACGTGTATTGGAGTTTACTTTTCAAATTTAACGACCCATGGACCTCGAGTTCTCCCACAGCTGTTTGAAAGGCTACAGGGCGTGATGTGGAATGTGTGGTCTCTAACAGGTGATGCCAGTCCCTCTCGTTGGGCATTTAAATTGTCCCAACTGTTTTTAACAATTACCAGCAGTTGCATCGAGCGCGGTTGCAGGTTTCGGTGCTGTGAACACCTCTGCCGGGTTGGACACTTGCATTGCACATTCAGCGCATGCTTCCGTGGCTGGCCTTGGACTTGGGTGAGAACACCATGAGAAACAGCCAGACTTGGGACATCTGTGTTGACAGGGTCATGGGTGAGAACAGAGTTTCTCTCAGCGACATACCAGGAAGAGCTGGCTTCCCCGCACAAGCAGTGCTACCAAGGGTCCATTTGTTACTGAGTCATTCATTCAGCACACTCATTCAGAACGTGTGTGGTAGGTACATGCTGGGCTCTGAGAGTAAGCAGACAAACCCAGTGTGACCCACGCACTCAGCCTGAGCACAGCAGGCCGCTGGTCCTGTCCTGGGACAGCCACTGTCTCAGCCAGAGCTCAGACGTCATCTACAGCTGGACAGTGCCAATGACTTTCCTTCTTCCCTCATCCCGTCTTCCACCCTCACTCTTCCACGTGTCTGTGTGCACATGTGTGAGTAGGAGAGAGGCTGTGTGCTTTCATAAACGAATGCTGATTTTCTGACAAAAGAGACATGAAATGAATATGTTGTTAACAAGCAGTGTCACCCCCTCTCTGGCTGTCCTTACAGAGTGTCTTGGAATTACTTCATGCATTCCTCTTCATTGGTGGTCTTTGACCTTTGAGGGTGGAACTCTGCATCTTCGTGTCCCTCCTGGATGAATATTGGACTCTAACATTTAAAGGGGGGGACGCAGGGATGGGCAGGATCTGAGCACCCTCCTGAAAAGCCAGATTTCATAGAAGTATTGAACTTAACCAAAAGTTTTGGAAATCCAATTCATTATTAGAGTTCTATAAATATAAACATTATTTATGTTATATTTCTTGCCCTGAATTCAGTATGTGCTCAAGTGTGGTTCTTAAAAATGACTGAGCCTCCTAAGAGTGAAGTCTGTGTGTGAACAGGAGGGCCAGGGTCGCTGGGTTCCAGGTGCAACAAGACCCCTTCTCTGTCCCCAGCTTTTCTTTTGTTTGGCTCACTGAGAAAAAGAAAACTCCGGGACCACAGAACTAACACAGAAGTCGGTTAGAAAATTGGTCATGTATACGCCCACAAAAATACACATTTTCTATAAAAGGAAATTATTCACTTACCTCTTCCAGTCAGTGTTTTCCCACAGTTGAGTTTTTTGTTGTTGTTGTTGTTGTTGGTTTTTTTTTTTTTTTGGAGACACATCTCATTCTGTTGCCCAGACTGGAGTGCAGTGGCATGATCTCAGCTCTTACTGCAGCCTCCACCTTCCAGATTCAAGCAGTTCTTGTGCCTCCACGACCCCCTCCCCAAGTAGCTGGGATACAGGTACATGCCACCACACCCATTATTATACAAATATTTTTTCTATTTTTTACTAGAGACAGGGTTTTGCCATGTTGCCCAGCCTGGTCTTGAACTCCTGGCGTCAGGTGATCTGCCTGCCTCAGCCTCCCAAAGTGCTGGGATTACAAGAGTGAGCCACTGCACCCAGCCCAGGATGCTTTCATTTTCGTGGGTCTTTGTCTTTGGAGAGCCTTAACCTCATGCAGCAGGGAAGGATGGTGGCACCAAGATGCCAACACTTTATCCCCTCTGTGTTGTGGTCCCACATCCTCCTCGTGGCTGTGCTGGGGTGGAGGTAGTATCTGAGCACAGAGGGGACCCACAGGGACCCATGGCCCAGAGCCCGGGCACCCCCAGCCACCCTGTGCCCCTGCACATGGGGTGATCTTAAGTCCCCCACCCCAGCTCTCTCCACCCTACACTCTCCCTTAGGTTTTCGCCTGTTCTTTCCCTGGCCACGCACCTGGCGGTGCTGAGAGGAGGGCCTTGTGGGCACTTCCACACTGAGCCAATTCAGTCATTAACCCCACTGAAACCCGACACGGCCTGCGCTCAGGTCACTGTGGAGGGGTCACTGCTGGCCTGCCCCTTTTTTGTTTTTTTTTTTTTTTTTTGGCAGTTTGCATGTCCTGCACTATCTGTAAAAATATAACTTTTTTTCTAAGAATTTAAAATGAATATGCGAAAACCCCAAATCATACATATATAGTAAGATGCATGCAGTAAAACAGTCAGGCCCTGGACTCCGCAGCTCTGTGGAATGGGTGGTTTCATATTCCTTTTTCTGGCGACTTCCTTGGGGCTTTTACAAATGAAGGAGCTTTGGAGAAAAATAGCCAGTGGGCACCTCCTATCTTGTGCCCAAATATTCCTATTTAGGACAGTGTTTTCTGGATGCCTGGGTGACTGCAGACCTCCTCCTGTGTGACTTTGTCACTGTGTTTCCCGTTTCAGGAAAGCTGCTCATTTTGTCTGTTGACTGGGGATCTTGAGAGCATTCCTGGTTTCAGAGCTTCACAGGGAGAGAAGCCACCACAGGTGTGCCTCGCTGAATTTCACAAAGCCAGCTTAGCATGACCCAAGTCTCCAGTTTTACTGAACTTTGCCATTGTTATTAAAAAGATGATTTTAGTGTGCTGATTAGAAGCTGGGATCTAAAATCAACATAAGCACAAACTTTTTTTCCCAGTGGGTCAAAGCTCATTTCTGACCATTAAAAGCTAATCCTGAAAATTAGCTGGAACATGGTCCAGGCATACATTGTCATCCGTTAAAGGCAAAAATAATCATTTCAAGCAGTGTTCTGTGTCTGTGGAAACAGCTGGTCTACCCCAAAGAAGCAGAAGGCTAGACTCTCCTCCCACAACCTCAAATAAAATATAAGGAGATAGCACAGTATCTGGAAGAACTGGTGTTGGTAAGTTATTGCCTCCCAAGAGTGTTAGTACTTTGAAAGCCAGCTTCACCATCACAAATTAAACAGTGCTTCTTTCAGTCCCAAGTGAATGCCAGTTGGGGGAGTCTTTCGAGTTTTTAGCAGTTCAGTAGCAAATGTGACACAGAATATGTGTGCCACAGTAAGATTCAAATTGTCTTTAGCTTGTAAACTTTAGTGAGGAGAAGAAATGATACATTGCGACAAGATAATAGTTTTCTCTGTATGTACTCCAGGCTGTCAGATACTTCTGGTCTTTAATTTGGCAACTTTACTCTTGGCCTCTTATTCTAGGCAACAACTAAAATGAAGAAAAAACAATCTTCCTGTTCAAGATGCTTGTTAGAGTGTATTTGATAGACTTGGTTTTCTAGGAAAGCTCTAGACTTACGGAAAAATTGAGGAGATATTATAGGTAGTTCCTGTAGGGCTTCCTACCACTTCCCCCCGTTTTTAGGCAGAGTCTCACTCTGTCACCCAGGCTGGAGTACACTGGTGCAGTTCTGGCTCCCTGCAACCTCCGCCTCCCGGGCTCAAGTGATTCTTGTGCCTCCCAAGTAGCTGGGACTGCAGGAGTGCACCAGCACGCCTGGCTAAGTTTTTTATTTTTGGTAAAAACGGGGTTTCACCATGTTGGCCAGACTGCTCTCAAACTCCTGACCTCAAATGATCCGCCTGCCTTGGCCTCCCAGAGTGCTCAGCCTCTCCCCTGTTAATTTACCTTTTCCGTTAGTGTGGTACCTTTCTTACAGTTAATGAGCCAACATTTTTATTAATTCAAGTCTGTACTTTGTTTGCATCTCTGTAGCTCTAGCCTCATGCCCTGTCTCTGTTCCAGGTTCCACATTCTATTCTGCTGTTACGTCTCCTTAGCCTTCTCTTGGCTGGGACATTTTCTCAGACTTTTCTTGTCTTTGATGACCTTGAAGGCCTGGAGGCATGCTGGGCCAGGTGTATGATAGGGGTGCTTCTCCTGGAATTTGTGCAATGCTTTCCCCAGGATTAGTCTTGAGTTATGAGTTCTGTGGAGAAAGACCACAGGGTAAGGTGCTGTTTCCTTCCTATCCTGTCAAGGGTTATCTACCATCAACTTTATTTTTGGCTGTTCATGTTGCCCCTGATCATTTGACTTGAGGTAGTTTGTCAAGCTTCTCCACTGTAAAGTCACTGTGCCCCTCCCCAGCCCACACTGAGCTTTTGGAAGGAAGCCACTGGGCCCCTGAGGAGCGGGGAGTTAGACCCACTGTCCTTGAGGGCAGGGTATCTATGTAAATTATTTAGAATTCTTTTGCAGGGGAGATTTGTCTCTTCTCCCCCATTTATGAATATGTTCAATTATCTATTTGTATTAGTATGGACTTATGAATATTTCTTTTGTACTCTAGGCTGCTATCCAATAATGCTTTCTTCTGTGGCTCAGATTATTCCACCTGTGGCTCCTGGGGGCTCTTCCAGCTGCTCCCATGTCCTTTGCCCTGTACCCCATCCCTGTGGGTTTTCTTTTGTTTGAGCACTTTCCTTATTCTAAGATTATGCCAAGAAAGATACAAGATGCACCTTATGTGTTTCCTGCCGTAATCTTAGAATCAGCCGTTTCCCAAAAGAGCTCTGGTTCCTTTCACTGGAGAGTGGTGTTAGAAATCAGTGTCTCAGAGCTAGGTGTGCTCACTGCTTCTGGGGTGCCCTTTCCTGGTTCTCTTGGCCAACAGAGTAAGGAAAGAAATATGTGTATACTAACCTGCATATGCACATATATCTACAAATATTTCTCTGTGTAACCATGTGTATCCATATTTAACAGATCTCATATTTTTACTGGCATAAAATTGGAAATAACTAAGAGTTTTAACATCAGGAATGGCTACATTCTGTTATACTACCTCTGTGCTGCGGATGTTGTAAGGGACAGTTTGGAAAATGATGGAAACATAGTACTTTACATTAAAAAGTCGTACAGGTCTCTGTTGGAGTTACGCTTACAATGTGATAATTGTGTGTGTGCGCGCAGATAAGAACTTTAAAGGAAAAGGTGGATTAGCCATGACCTATTCTTAATAGTAAACTCACATAAAATGAACTTTGCTTCTGCAATGATATTGGTCTTCCGTTGAGTTCTTGCTGAAACCTGAATGAAGTTGATGTATTTCATTTTAAATGAAAGAAATGAGACTTTTTAAAATTCCTTTGTTGTGTTAGCAGGGCAGTGCTTTTTCAGGCCCTCCCAGATTAATAACGAATGACCTTGGTTCCTCATTCACAGTAGCCACAGAGCATGACGCAAAGTTGTGAGGTTACGGTCAAGGCAGCTTTATGGGAGGAAATCCGTGGCTGTCTAAAGGAATGTATTTCCATAGTAGCAAGAAGAGTCCAAAGTTGGGAAATCTTCTTTTGTTCCACTCTGATCTTTGTAGTAATACTTGACTGAATAAATGCTATGTATCTTATTGTTTCCATGATTCTCAAGCCATAGATGAGGATACTTTTGGGAATTTCCGGAGAATTCCTTCAATTTTGAAAAGCTAAAGTTATCGCTAGTAGATTATGTTCACCAGTCTGCAGTTCAGATGGCTACATGTAAGAGGAACGTGATTGAGTGAATAACCCTGAAGTGTATCATTTCACCCGCTGTAGTTGTCAGAACTCAACTACAAAGATGGCAGATCAAATGCTTCAAGAAGGGTGGTTGTTTGCCATTGCGGAGGCTGGTGGTCCAGCGATCACAGCCCCTCAATTACGGCCCTGCGTGAGAGCGCAAGGAGCAGTCATTACATAATTACACCTTTGATTAGTTGCTTGAACTGGCCTTTGCCTTTGAAATATGATAACACAATTTGGAGCTTTATTAAAAAACAATTTTTTTGAAATTGTTGAAAAAGATTTTGTGTTTAAAAAAAAAAACCAAAAGGCCTGCGATATATTCTGTTGGAAGAGATTAAAAAGAAGAAAGGGATGAGGGGAAGAGAAAGAAGAATGTTTCCCATTATCACTCATTTCTGTCTCGGGAAGGCTGCAGTGACCCCTCCTCACCAGCCTCCCCCTCCCGGCGTCACCAGCCCCCAGCCTGCTTGCTCTCCGCTTCCCAGAGCAGTGAGCCGGTCCTTGGAAGGGGGATGTGAGAAGGGGCACAGGTCAGGGGACCTGTGGCTGCTTCCAGGCACCACTTCTGCTCAGCACACACACTTGTGTGACCACAGTTGAACAAATCTCATAAGAAATAGGTACATTCCACTCCATACCTCATTCAGTTCTGAAAAGCTAATTTGAACTTCATTTTTTTCTAAGTGCAAATTTGGTTTACTGTGTGTGTGTTTTCAATTTTGATTGCCAAGTGTTCAGTCCTAACATACGTTATGGTTGGAGTACATGTAACACTGTGCAGCTGAATAACTAGATCTACGAAAGGCTGGGAATGCCTCATGATGCCGGGGCCCAGCCACACCCGAGACCTCCTCAGTCTCTGGGGTCATATACTCAGAAGAAGAGGAGACCCAGGAGCCATGCATGGAGCCCCAGTGTCAATTCCCTGACAAGCCATCCTCCAAAAAAAAGCTTTTCCTTTGCAAAGTGAACAGGGACTCCATGAAAACAGGGAGAGAAGTTTCTGTTTTTCACTGATGGGTTTCTTGTGTTCATCTGACAATGTGCAGAATGAAAAATCTACATTAGAATTTACCGTGAAGGTCTAGCCTGCTTCAGCTCACTTCTTTGCACTCTCTGTGCTGTACTGAAATACCAGTGGATTTGGGGTGCACCTGCACCCTCGATCTCCGCTTCATGTGTTTTCTAGGCCAAAGGGAAAACCAACTCTCTACCTAGTTGGAACTTCGGGTTTTATTGCATATCCTGGAGGTCTTGCTTCGTTTTTATCTTCACTGTTTTCCAGGGTTGATGGTATTTCCTGTGTGAACCTACATTAGCCGGCAGTTTTCACAGAGTAAGAGGCCTAAAGAAGCCACCAGTGTGAAAGTCGTATCTGCTCTAAAGAAAGCCATTATGCCTTATTGGAACCCAGGTTAAAATCCGTAATTCGAGACTGATGACTTTTATTTCATGAGTTTTACTTAGTTAGGTATTTTATCTTCTGTGTTGTGTGGCTCGGAATTACGAAGACTGTTGGCCTTGACACAAACTGATCACGGCAGAGTTATTTTGCTTCCCGAACAGGTGTCCTCTATATTTGCCTGGCCTCGGGTTTTGTCTAATCCCTTCAAAGGCCCTTTGAACTGACATTTCAACGTGACTCCTTCTCTGTGAGGTGTCCGCTAGGAAGCGGCCATCATGTCAAGCCCCTTCACAGCTAAAGTAGTGAGTTCACATAGTGGAAGAATCTTCTGGGTTGCATCTTACGAAAAAAAGAAATCCACTGCCTTTTTATAGGAGAACAGAACATTTACACCATCTTGTTGAGCAAATGAATGTTCAAATGGCCAGCACAAAAGAAACCCCCAATCTCTCACCTCACAATGAAATCTCCACGGACAAAAGATCATGGGATACCGGGCACACTAAACTGAAAGTGAGACAAAACCACAGCGGAATCTGCTCACACCTGCCGAGGTTCCTGGGGGATGATCTTCGTATAAAGGATCCTGGTGTTTCGGTCAGCCTGAAGCACTCTGAGGAGCAGAGACGCTCCCCTCTGCACCGCTGATATTTATGCTGATGGCGTCTTTAAAAATAAATTAATTCACGTCCGATATGGACAGAGAGTAGTGCTGTCTGACAAGGTGATCATTTGACTTTTCTTAGAGGTACAAATTTACACTCCCTTGTATGAATAGAGAGGCCATTTGTTTCATTCAGAGACAAGACATCGTTAGAAATGAGTGGCACACCTCTTCAACCCAGCCCCTTCCTCCATGGAGGTAAAAAGATCCTATTAGTTCTCATAATTGATTCTGAGGGCTGCAGCGTGCCTCATTTAGCCGGCCCTGCTCGGTTCTCGCCAGGGTGTAATTCATGCACACACTTGAATGTCCAACATGGCTGACGCGCCTTGGACACAGCCTGGGCGCTGCATCATTTTTTAATCAGCTATCTGAGGAATATTTATCTGATCACCAAAGAGTGCTGTCAGGAGGAGACCAGAGGTGACATTAATAAGCCTGTGGTTTCTTGGCACGATGATGGAGGAAGAGTTTAGAATGAAACCCTGCTCATTTGAGCGTGCCAGCAGACTAAAGAATGTTTTTATTCGCTCATGAAGAGCCAGTCAAAAGAGTCTCAGGTGCTCAGTTTCCAGGCATTCACCTGTGTTAGTTAAAAAAAAAAAAGAGAGAAACAAATTAACAAATTTTATTTCAAAATAAAAATGTAAGTCCCTCATATCGCAGGAACCCAGATGAAAAGCTGTAGCTTCCAAAAATAAGGAGAGGTGTAATAATTGGGAGCTGTGAGCTCTAAATGATTCCAGCTACTCTAACTTAGTAGAAAGACATAGTAAGCTGCACACTCTCCCCGCTTCTGTCTGTCTGTCTTTGGAAAGGTCGTGACTGGCTGTTAGTGATGACAAGGAGTTGAGTGTCATCCAGGCACAAGATTTGTGGTTTATAACTGTCAGATGCCTTAAGAAATGTTCTGTGAATTAGAGTTTCTGTCCGGTTCTCTTCTTTAAACGCATTACTCTGGTGGGCACCAAATGAGACCCTCACAAGTGGGGTGACACCTACCCCATCTGCCAACCTGAAGATGCAAAATATACATCAATAGCCAGTGTAGACATGAGCACACTTTGTCCACGTTGGGATTGTGGTACCAGAAGGTGCCACAGTGACCTCTCTTTGTAATTCAAAGACTGCCTTATAAATTCAGTTTCCTCAACAAGAGGGGCGCTGTGTGCTTTTTAAGGAAATTAGTACCATTGTTGTGTTGCATAAGGGTAAACGTTTTGTCTTCGAGTTGGAGAGTGAGTCTCTCTGCATTGTCTTATCCTGAGTTTTTCAAAGTTTTGATCCTTTTAATCCTTAGAAAATACATTCCAGCCAGGAGGAGGATGGATTTTCCATGCGTTTTAAATTCCCAGCGGTCAGCGGTGATTCCCTTGGATTACCTCTCGCTGTGATACCCACATGAAGCACTCCTGTGTTTAAACTGAGTTCACGGTTCACGTCTTGGCAGCATTGTGGGGACAGTGCTGTCCTCCCCTGAGTGGCTCCCTCTCCCCAGGCCCACTGACTATTCTGCCTGTCCAGATTAGAGCTCAGAAAGTTCCATTTAATCTGCAGAGTAAAGTGAGAAGAGATCAGTCTCGCTGTCTGCACTGGAGCTGACAATCAGGTTGTACCACATCTGAAATTATACTTGTGGAATTTCCTGTCCATTGAGATTTGCATGTGTGTTTTTAAACATTTAAGACCGTGCCGAGACATCCTGCCGTTTGAACAGCTACGGGAGGCATTGTGAAACTTTGCGGAAGAGAGTTTTGCTTATGCAGAGGCAAGAGCAGAATGGAAGACACTAGCGGAGTGCTCACGCCGCGCTGCCTTTTTATTCAATAACAGGTGAAATGTTGATAGCTGAATAATAGCTTCTGTGAGAAATAACATTAGTAACAGGAAATAAGTTAGCCTGTGTTTAAGAGGAAGAAACTGTATTCCTGAAAGTAAAACAGGAATTTTGCTAAAAATTTTAATTAAAATAAAGATGACCCAGAAAGTTTAGTCTTTTGAGCTAGTACCCCTGAGATCCCTGAGAACCACCCTTTATTCCAAAGGCCTGAGACCAGAGGGAGGCTGCCAGTGGTGGGCAGTGGTGGGCAGTGGCCACGTGGCACCCAGCATCAGGTCGGAGCCTCCGAGTTCCATGTGGCACAGTGTCTCCTTATCCCCTGGAAGCAAATCAGGCAGCAGCATCTGACATAACCCGAAGTGTTATTGATGATAATAGGATTGTATTTTCTCGCTGAGAAGCTTCTAAACAAGGGAACTTAGAGCAATCAATGCCCAGGGAGACCGATGCACATATCAGGACCTTGGTATCAGCCAGAAAACATCCATTTGTTTAAGAGGAAGAAAAAGGCATGACATTTTACACATTAAAATGGATTATTTCATCAATAGGTTAATAGAAAGCCAGGCTGCAAGTTCACTTCCTGCTTATATATCCTATGGTAATGGGAGAGCAGAGTGTGAAAAATGCAAGCCGTAAGGGCGAGGAAAGAGGCTTCCTGCACTCCGCCAGCCATCCCTCCCTTCCGAGGGGTGCCCACCTCGTTCTGCCTATTTATATGTAAATGCTGCAGAAAGAGGTAAGCTGTACTCTGGGGAGTGCAGCCTCCTCATGCCAAGTTCTTTCTGGAAGTTGTGAAATACGGTCCCAGACACCACAGCTGCAGCAGTTAAAAATTAAGCCTGTGCTCAGCCGGGTGCAGTGGATCACATGCGGTCGGGAGTTTGAGACCAGCCTCACCAACATGGAGAAAAACCCCATCTCTACTAAAAATACAAAATTAGCCGGGTGTGGTGGCGCACGTCTGTGATCCCACCACTTTGGGAGGCCAAGGTGAGTGGATCACATGCGGTCGGGAGTTTGAGACCAGCCTCACCAACATGGAGAGAAACCCCATCTCTACTAAAAATACAAAATTAGCCGGGTGTGGTGGCGCACGCCTGTGATCCCAGATTCTCGGGAGGCTGAGGTGGGAGAATTGCTTGAACCCAGAAGGCGGAGATTACAGTGAGCCAAAATCATGCCATTGCACTCCGGCCTGGGCAACAAGAGCAAAACTCTGTGTAAAAAAAAGATTAAGGCCGTGCTTAATTCTGCATCATTATGCCTGGGGCCGCTGGTACCTATCCGTCAAGCATTTCGAAATTACATTTGAGAACCGTGATGGGTTTGGTTTCCTTCGTTCCTCATGTATGATATTTGTAACAATGGGTACCTGAAGATCCTTTTCCCAGGTTTGAGGTTACCTCAGACAGGTACTTAAGTAGGACCTTGTAGGTAGTGTGGAAACCTGAAGGTAAAGACATGAGGAAGACTTCACCTGTGAAAACTTCAGTGTAGACTCATATCCTGCAAAACCGCAGACGCCTGCTACTTTAGGGGTTGTTTCTTATGAAATTATTTGTTGCTTTTTTTTTCTTTTTTTTATTGTACTTTAAGTTCTGGGGTACATGTGCAGATCATGCAGGATTGTTGCATAGGTACACACATGGCAATGTGATTTGCTGCCTCCATTCCCCTGTCACTTACATCTGGCATTTCTCCCCATGTTATCCCTCCCCGACCTCCCCACTCACCCACTGTCCCTCGTTGCCCGCCCCCCACAACAGACCCCAGTGTGTGATCACTGTCGCCTAGGCTGGCATGCAGTGGTGCAATCTCATCTCACTGCGACCTCCACCTCCCGAGTAGCTGGGATTATAGGCGTACACCACCATGTCCAGCTACTTTTTGTATTTTTAGTAGACATGGGGTTTTGCCATGTTGGCCAGGCTGGTCCCAAACTCCTGGCCTCAAGTGATCTGCCCACCTCAGCCTCCCAAAGTCCTGGGATTACAGGAGTGAGCACCGGGCCTATTTGTTGATTTCTGCAAAGGAATTGTTAGATGTGTTTAGTTATAACCACTTAATGTCACCTTAAATCAAGAGGCAGCTAAAACACAGCGAGTTTTTACTCACGACTGATGTAACATTTGCATCCTGAGTTTACAGTGTTTTGTTGCAGAGTTTTATTTGCTTCCTTAAAGGTTCAGGTTTCTCGCTTATGTTTTGTGCTGTCCTACAACAAAATCCGGTGTGCTTAGAAGCACTTGAGATTTATTTCCACAACAAACTCATCGCAGGGACCTAGTCTTCACCCTGGGTCATGTTCTGGCCACCAGAACTTCATGCACACACAGAACCTACACCCACGGCCTAAACCGTGCTGTTTGAAATGGAGGATTTGGGCACAAACACTACAGCAGGCAAGAAGAGTTAACCCGTCAGAAGTCAGGAGTGCTCTGGGGTTGATTATGGAGCTGACCATTGTCCACACCATACCTTGGGAACCAGAGGGCCAGTCTGGCTGCCTGCCTTGCAGGCTTAAGACCTGCCTGCGGAAATGGAAAGGCCGGCCTGTCCTGGATAAGCGCTGCTCACCTACATTAAACAAACAGCTTGGACTGGTTTCTCTTCCTGCCTGTGGAAGTTGAGAGAGACAAATGGTCCTGTGAGACCCCTTCTTCAGAAGGTGAATGACTGTGACCACCACTAAACATTCTGGTGTGCCTGCCTGCACAGCTGGCCAAGCCCTCCAGCCCTGTGATCTGTGGCTGTGCCTTTCCCTGGGTTTGCCTGAAGACCTGAGCCACCCTGTTTAACTCTTGGGTTTTTATAAAATATATCCCAAAGGGCAGAGAGAACATCTGAAGTCGATGTCTTCCCTACCGCAGATGTCAGCATTTCTGAGTTGATATTTGGGAGCGGGGGATGGGGGCCTGGTGGGGTGGAGAATGTGTCCCTGGAGGATTGGAGTCCCATCTCAGTGACCCAGCCAGGCATTGCACACAACCTGAATGCTGGGTCTGCTGCACCCCCTTGGTTCTCTTTTGAACCCAGCATCCCACTGTTGGTGACTTGGTGTTTTGTCCTTTTGCCTGAGAACTTGAGGAGGTATTTGCTCTTCTGGTTCCTCGGAGCTCCACTGAGAGCCTGCAACTCTCCTAAGTGTCAAAGAGAATGGACTCCTACTTTCAAGACAGCAAAATAGCACTAGGGTTTTGCTGCTATAGGTATTACCTGGATCAAAATCTGTGTGGTGAAAACAGCTTCCACTTTTAACAGCTCTTGGTTTTAAAAACCTACCTTTTGCAACACATAGGCATGAATAATCAGGGTCTCTTGATTTGACATGGTCCTAATATTTAGCCAAATCAAAGGGCTGATGGCGACTGGCATCATAGCTCTTTCACAGGGTGTCATCATTTCTCCAGACAAAGGCCAATTTTTGTGCTGTTTTGAGTAGCCACATGTGAAACCAAGCAGGGTGTTATATGTAAACTTTTTGGTGCCACAAAAGAAGTAGCACTTGAATATAAATTTTCTCAGCAAGGCAATTTACTTCTATAGAAGGGTGCATCTCACAGATGGAGCAATGGCGAGCGCACACCCGGGAAGGGAAGGGGATTCTTATCCCTGACGCAGGTAGTCCCTACTGCTGTGTCGTTGCCCTTTTGACTAGGGTTGGACCACACAGTCTAAGCTAATTCTGATTGGCTATTTTAAAGAGCAGGGGTATGAGCCAGAGTGGCGGGGTGAGTGGTTTGGTGGGAAGAACAGCTATGGAACGGGTAACAAAAGGTGACTCAGGTCAAAGCAGGTGACCAGGGGTGTCTCAGGTCGAAGCAGGTGATCAGGGTGAATCAGGACAGAGCAGATGACCAGGGGAACAGATGTGAACTACTGATCAGAACTGGCGGAAAAGGTTGTTTACCAAAACTACGAGGAAGTTAAACTTTAAAATGGAGGGCAAAGAACTGAACATGCTAACATGCTGATTCTTTGAAGAGAAACGTAGAACTCATGGTATCCAACAGGGGCGACGTGGACTTCTGTGCATGGGAGCTTCTCTGACAGTTAGATGCAGACCTGATGACCCTGGTACTCTGCCCTTCCTGAGTTCCTCTGTGTCCGCCTTGTGGGATTTGGAGGGCTCAGGCCAGGGAGCCCCATGGCCCCCACCTGCTTCGCGCAGACAGCTCGTTGGCAACATCACATGCTAGTTTGACCTTTTTTTTTTCTCCCCTTTTCATTTGTTTTCTTTTCCTTTTTGTTTCTCTCTTTTTCCCCCTCTCCCCTTTCTGCTCTCGGGATGCAGCCAAACGCAAAGCATGGAAACTAAACCGTGTTGGTAGCCTGCGAAATATATACAGCAGCAGCGCCAACACCGAAGGTAATGCCTCCGCGCCTCCACCCGCCTCTGCCCGCCTCACCCCTGCCACCCCTTCCTTTCCCACACAGGCATGGAAATGCAGTTTGCCCAGTGCCGCATGCTCCCTTATTGTGTTTGCAGAGTCATTCCTGTGGTCTTCCCATCTTTTTGTTTGTGTGTTTTATTTTACCATTCATGTTCCTTTCAGCTTACTTAAATTTTGACCTTTCCCTTCGGTCGTAGTGATGTTTAAATTACTTCAGAAACCTATTTTCTCCTCTTTTTTCTTTTCCTTTATACATGTGGGCACTCAGTGTAATATTTCCCAAGTTATTACAGTTTTTAAAAGTGTTAGTATCAGGTGTAATGATCTGTAGCCAAATACAATAGTGTGCCGTGACATTTAAGTAACAGTCTTAATTTGTTTTGTGGAAGCATTCTCCATAATGCTCTCTGCAGCTCTAATCCACAGGCAAGCAGGCCCGGGCCATTTGCATGGGCTGCTATCGCTTGTAAATTCAGTATTTTGTTGTGTTTCTAAAGGTCGTCTGGTGCCAAAGTTCACAAATTGACTTGCGTTGCTGTTTTCACCGAGACAGCCGTCATTGCTTTTGTATAATAGCAGATTGAATTTTTCCCCCACCTTCATTTGAACAACACAATTATAAATTGCCTTTTTTTTATGATTACAAATGTCAAGGGTCAGAATTATTTTGTTGCCAGGCAAAGGAAAACCACCACCATCAGCCCGAGCACACATAGGGGAGGCGGGGGTATCGTACGTGTGATGCAGAGCAGGTCACAATCCAGCGATCTTGGTATAATAGGGGGAAATTTTTTTTCACTTAAGTGCAAGCCAAATGGGTCAAGTAATCGCGAGCTCGTGCCCTAACACTAATTGACTTATTTGGGGATTATTATAACTGTAATATTTTTCTTAATGTCACTGTTTTCTGGGCTGTTGGTTTTAGCAATTGCCAAGCAGTGGCATTAAATCTCTTGTAAATTTTAAATTGCACGCTATTTCTGTAAACAAGTCCCTCTCTTCACATCCTGGTCATTAACCTTTGCTGATTTATAGCACCATCGTCTTTTTCTTTCTTTCACAATTACTCCTGTCTTGCCGCTGAAAGCCCTGCTCTCAGCCAGGAAAGAAAAAAAAGAAAAAGAAAAAAGTCTGGAAAACAAATCTACAGTTTCACTGTGGCTTGTTAAAGAGCCATTTTTTAATCATAATTCTTTTTTTTCATTTCTCAAGGGGAAATTGTTTGTTAAGATACCACTGGAGCCTGGCCTCATTGGTATCTTCTTTCAAAGCACTCGAGAAATACCAAATGAAAGAAAAGAATAGAATCTAAGAAACGGTCATATTCAGTATCATTTTTGTTACACCTTAAAGGGTATTAGTGTACTCTTTTCACTGTTTTTTAAATGTTTTTCGACTTAGGTTGCATATCATTTCTCTTCCCCCGTGTCCTTATCAAATTGGGATTTTTATTTATTTTTCTATGCATGTGGGTTTGTGACAACCAATTTGTTTATTGACTTCCATTCTCAAAAAAAAAATTGCAAGGTCTAGTTTCAAATGCAGCTGTACACAAAATTAGGGGGATGGCAAGGGGGCATACCTCCTTAGCCTTGACGGTAAATGGTTCCCCGAGACTTGCTGATGGGCCTTCCTGGAGGCACTGGTGGGTGATGCTGGACCCAGTAGAACCAGGAGTGAGGGTTTGCAGAAGTGTGAACTTCTCTGCCTTAGCTACTCAGGTAGTACACAGCATCTGCTCTGCCCAGCACCTCACAGGGACAGCGAGTGTGGATTCCTCTCTGAAATCTGCCAGTACTGGGTAGTGTTGTGAATTTGGGGTCCCTCTGTCAGTAGCTACGACAGGCATTTTTGGAGTTATGAAATACTGATTGTATGCATCCAGTTGTCCATCACATTTTTCTCAGATATAGTAAGTTTCTGTTGGGTGTTCTAGGTTTGTGAATTTTCAATTAAAAGACAGCATTCTTTATTTACTTTGGGTTTCTTTTAAGATCAATATCTGTGTATAGACAATGTCATTTTCATACAATTTTTAATAATATATTACAGAATTCAGGCCGGACATGGTGGCTCACACTTGTAATCCCAGCACTTTGGGAGGCTGAGGCAGGCAGATCGCCTGAGGTCAGGAGTTTGAGACCAGCCTGACCAATGTGGTGAAACCCTGTCTATACTAAAAATTTTAAAAATTATCCGGACGTAGTGTCAGGCAGCTGTAATCCCAGCTGGTCACGAGGCTGAGGCAGGAGAATCATTTGAACCTGGGAGGTCGAGGTTGCAGTGAGCCAAGATCTCACTCACCACTAGACTCCAACCTGGATGACAGAGCGAGACTCTGTCTGAATAAAATAGTAGATTACAGAGTTCATAAAATTATGCAAAATAATTACCAAATACCTTTCTGATTTGCAGCCTTTTGACATATGATGTTATCACATATTCATTGTCTATAGAATTACCTTTTGAAAATTTGCATCCTGAACATTTTAACTTTTGTTTTAACCTGACGTCTTGAGTGTTACACTAAAATACCCATCCCCAAATGGAGCATCTTTTAACGTGGTCCACTTGAGTGATTTACTCAAAGGCACCCAGAAAACACCACCCAAGTAAGTTGGACACCAGAGCTTCCTCTCTGGGTCTAGAGCAAGAACTTGAGTTTCAGGAATAAGAGGAGACCACCTGATAGGAGCCAGGAGTGGACTCAGCTGTTCTGGGACTCTCCTGGGGACCGAGGTTTCGGAGAGACGGGCAGAGCCAAGGTTTGAGCCTACGGCATTCTCGGGACCCCTTTTTCTTGTATCTCCCCTCTCTCTCCCAGCCCCTGGACTACGTGAACTCACTTAATCTTCACACTCCCCTGCCAGGTAGGTATTGTGTTACAGATGGAGAATTGGGATCTTGTTAAGTCCAGTGATTTTCTGCAGAGCAGGGTAGCACGTACCCAAGCCAGAGCATGTGCTGAGAGCCGTTGACTCTGGACCTGCTCCCAGATCCACATGGAAGGAGTTTGTGGATGGATGTCAGGAGTGGATACCAACAAAATTTACAAGGGAAACGCACAGACAAGATTACAAAACAAAAATATGTTATCTTTTGTCCATTACGGCAGTCACTGAAGTTGAGACAGAAACTCGGGATCTATATTATTGCCCTAATGTACAAAGTTTTGTTGCTTTTTAACAATCAACCTTCTCAAGATAGGTGCAATTTAAATTTCTTCATTCCATCTCGGAAGCCTGGGAAGTGGGAGGGAAGGTGTTTTGATACAGTCCTCCAATTAGCAGCTTTCTCCCAGCCCAAGGGAGAAAAAGATCTAAATATCAGGCGACTGAGGCTAGACTCGCGAATGTTCAACTTCCAGTGTATTGGAGAAAGAACAAAGAGAGCCAGGTAGCAGAAGAGTGGACGTTGTGCAGGAGGAAAGTCGAGAAGGAGGCCCTGTTAGCTGCACTGCAGGGCAGAACCGCACAAACCTGGACTCCTCTTGAGCCCTCACCTGCCCCAAACAGCTAAACACAGATCACGGTATCACCCGCTATGAGCTGGTGGACACATGGGCTCTTCAAGAGCTTTTCAGCACCCTGTTTTTGCAGAAGAGTAGTACTTCCAGTACATAAATAAAGGAGAGAGGTGTTAGGAAACAAGGGGGCATTTTTTGGGGTGCCAAGCCCATTCCCGGCACCAGAATGAGTACTTAAGGTAGGCCTCTCCACACAGGTGATGACACCTGCCTCCAAGTGTTAGCCAGATTCAGTATTGGCCTGAAGTCCCACTTGGGGCCTGTCTGTAAAGGCCCATTTCTGTGGATTTAGAGCTTACCCCAGCAACAGGCCTGGGAAGCCTCTGTTTTAGGTGCTTTTCTTCACCATGGTGGGCCAGGTCACTGGAACCCAGCATCCCGGACACTGTGATTCCAAGCATAGGCATGGCCATGGGGAGACAGCAGACCTTTTTCTGGGGATTTCATCACAGGTCCAGCCTCCGGCCTCAGGCCTGCAGTCAGAACCACACCTGCCTCCTGCTGAACAGCCCCAATGATCGCTGCTTCTCTGAGCAGATGTGGGCAGGCCTGTATTGTGAGCCCTTCCCGCCACCACCCATATTCTTTGTCACAGTTCTGAGACTTCCATCTCATTCATAAACATTACAGGCCCACGTCTGAGAACGACAGCCTTGCTGAGTGTTGGGTAGGCTGCCTCCTTGTTCTTGGCTCTTGCGTCCCTGCCAGGATGTGCCACTGCCTTTGCTGGGTGCTGGGGCAAATGGAGGGGATAAGGGCGCACCCGCCCACTGGCCTCAGGGAACTTCAGTCAGTCCAGGAGGCTGCACAAAGGATCTCACGCAGAAGGCAGGAAGATGAACTCTGGAAGAGGCCCTGGATGCCCGGGGGGCTGTGTGGAGAGCGGAGCTGCATTCAATGTCAGGGTCAGGACAGGCATCACAGTCTGTGGGAAGAGACAGGAACCACAGCGACCGCAACCTCAGGGCTGAGCAATTTCCTGCATCCTGTCATGCACCCCTAGCAGAGGGCGGTCTTTTCCTCCTTGTTCGATAAAAGAAGAGGCCGAGCCTGGGAGAAGGGCAGGCATGAGCCCCAGGAACTCTTCAGGAGATGGGGCTCAAATTCCAGGTGGAGGCAGCAGCCTGCACCTGGACAGGGCTCCGTGCAGAGCCTGCAGTGCTCAGGCTTGAGTGTGAGGTGCATGCAGAGGCTTCTTTTGGGACCAGTGGAGGGGACTAGATGATCCACAGATCTGCAGACAGCTGGCAAAGGGAGAAGACAGCCCTGCCTGACTGTGTGACCAGTTATGTTTTTCCTGAAGGACTCACTGCAGTGTCGGTCAAGGCCCCCGCCAAACACCCCAGCAGTCTCCCCAAGGCCCTGTGCAGGTCTCCACTGTCTGAGGCTGCCTTCCAGAACCTGGTCTCAGCAGTGAGCGTTCTCCAGGCTCAGATGGCGTTGTCTTTCACACTGAATCACTGCTCTCATTTGCCAGAGGCGGGCATGGGCACCGGACTCAATCCTGAACTCGTAAGTCAGGTGGTCTTGGTTCAGTCTCACACCACCACTTTTTAGCTCTAACTTGGTTTCTTGATGTGTCTTCTCTGTACCTCAGTTTCCCCACCTATAAACTGGGGTGATGACACCCTTGCACAGCGCTGAGTGAGGCGTCACCAAGCTGACACACCGAGAGACATGGCACGTGGCCCTGCATTAGTCTTGCCTAGGACGGGAAGCACCACTACTCAAATACCCAGATCATCTCTGTTCAGAGAAAATTCCAGTGCTTGAATGTTGTTTATCCCGCCAGGAACAGAGGTTTGATAGGAAACGTTGCTCACGAAACATGGGGAGAGTTTAAAAGTCTTTTTTTCTAGACTTTTAAACCTACCCTTCCTGCTTCCATTCGCTGTCATCTGCAAAGAATTGTTAGTTGTGGAAATCTGGCTGGAAGCATGAGCTGTGGAGGCAGACACACCTGGGTCTCATCCCCTCTCTGCCGCTTCCCAGCTGTGTGGCTGGGGATGCCTTTCTGGATCTGTCCTTCCTCTTGCATGGAGACAGTGAAACCTACCTTGAAGGGTACTTGAAGAAGAAATGAAGTGAAGCCTGTGAGGTGCTTCCCACAGAGCCGGGCACGTGGTGAAGCTGACCACCCTGGCTGCTATTAAATTGCTCTACAGACTTATTTAATAGGAAAATGACCCAAAGACTCCATGGAGAATATCTGCGCGACTATTCTGTAGGCCTTTTTAATGTATCAGTGCAGAGCAGGCTGGCCAAAGCCACCCTCCTCAGTGATGAGCAGCACCAACGAACTAATGCAGATGGGCCGGACGCGGTGGCTCACGCCTGTAATCGCAGCACTTCGGGAGATCGAGGAGGGTGGATCACTGGGGTCAAGCATTTGAGACCATCCTGGCCAACATGGTGAAACCCCATCTCTACTAAAAATACAAAAATTAGCTGGGTTTGGTGGTGAGTGTCTGTAATCCCAGCTACTCGGGAGACTGAGGCACGAGAATCACTTGAACTGGGGAGTAGAGGTTGCAGTGAGCCTTTACATTCCAGCCTGGGCGACAGAGCAAGACTCTGTCTCAAAGAAAAATTAATGCAGATAACTTCAGAGTTGGGAAACCCTTGCATGGGGAATAACTCCAGAATTGACATTTTGGGGAGAGAAGCAAGATTGCTCATTTTTCTAGCCCCCGACTTGTGAAAGGATGATACTGCTCAGTGCAAGTATCACCTCGTGCTGAGCAGCACCCAGGAGAGGAAGCGCCCATGGACAGTGGAGGGTGCCGCTGAAGGTTCCTGGTAAGCCCAGGGGCCTGGGTCTCCTGATGGCCACACTGGACTCTAGCAGAGGAAGCCGCCCTAGGCCTGCCCAGCGTGGCTGTGCTCACTTATTCCTACAGTTAGGAGTCCGAGGGGACCTCCGCTACGTGGGGAGTGTGTCAGGATGAGGAACACACGGTTACCGCTTAGTAACGAGATAAATCGTGATAAATTGTAGCACGTGCCGCTTGCTGCTTTCTTTTTTTTTTTTGAGACAGAGTTTTGCTCTTGTTACCCAGGCTGGAGTGCAATGGCACAATCTCGGCTCACCGCAACCTCCGCCTCCTGGGTTCAGGCAATTTTCCTGCCTCAGCTTCCCGAGTAGCTGGGATTACAGGCACGCGCCACCATGCCCAGCTAATTTTTTGTATCTTTAGTCGAGATGGGGTTTCACCATGTTGACCAGGATGGTCTCGATCTCTTGACCCCGTGATCCACCCGCCTCGGCCTCCCAAAGTGCTGGGATTGCAGGCGTGAGCCACCGTGCCCAGCCTTGCTGCTTTCTTTCTAAACTGAAGGCTTGGGCCTGGAGCTTTCACAGGGTTCTGGGCAGAGGAAGTACAAGGGAAACATCAAGACTGCCCCTGCCCTGTTGCAAGATGTTTTCAATTTGGGGTCAGATAAGTTTTTTTCCCCCCCAAGAGCTTCGTTTTGGAGTATTTTCTTAATTTAAGACATGCATGGGCCAGGCGCAGTGGCTCACACCTCTAATCCCATCACTTTGGGAGGCCTAGGTGGGCAGAATGCTTGAGTCCAGGAGTTTGAGACCAGCCTGGCCAACATGAGAAAACCCCATCTCTACAAAAAAAATACAAAAATTAGTCAGGCATGGTGGCTGACTAATATGCCCATAGTCCCAGCTACTCCGGAGGCTGAGGTGGGAGGAGCGCTTAAGCCTAGGAGTTGGAGGTTGCAGTGAGCTGAGATCATGCCACTGCATTCCAGCCTGGGTGACAGAGACCCTGTCTCAAAAAAAAAAAATTAATGAAATAAAAAAGACACATATGGCGCCCTACAGTTCTGGAAGCCAAAGCTTTAGAATGGAGTTTCTTTACACGTGGCTGTTGAACTGCTATCCCAACTCTTTATAATGTGCTTGAAAAACAAAACTGTCCTGTATATGTCATGAGAACCTTCTCGTGGTAACATGTGCTGGTTAAATCTTCCTAAGCTTGAGATTTACCCCCGGGGTTTGCTTCTTCACAGACTTAATCACACTCCTCTAAATTAAGACACAGGGCAACCCCTCTGTTGGCTCTTTTGGCTAAACAAAGATACTGACCAAGTTCAGGGTTTCCAAAAATAATTACCTGAGAAATGTTAATGGTATGTGTTTATGACTGCCTTTTCTTTTTGTTTAAAATTAACTCCTCGAGTATGGTAAGGGGTGGGTGTTATGTATTATTTCCCATAGGCCTTTGTTCTACACAACCCTGGTCTATTCTGCAGGCTTGCTTGATTTCTTCCCTTTTTTTTTTTTTTTTTTTTTTTTTTTAAACCAAGGGTGTCACTCTGTTGCCAGGCTGGAGTGCAGTGGCACAGTCTCCAGTCACTACAGCCCCCACCTCCAGGATTCAAGCGATTCTCATGCCTCGGGCCTCCTGAGTAGCTGGGATTACAGGCACCCCCTACCATGCCCACCTTTTTGTGTTTTTAGTAGAGACAGGGTTTTGTCACGTTGTTGAGGCAGCTCTTGAGTTCCTGGCCTCAAGTTATCTGCCTGCCTAGGCTCCTCGAAGTGCTAGGATTACAGGCGTGAGCCACCACATCCAGCCAACAGGCTTTCTTTCACATCCATCTTTTTCTACAAAAATGGGAGAAAATTTGAAAATACCCCCTCTTTAATGGTGCGTTTTGCCTGTCATCTTAATGTGTGCACTTTCTGTAATAATTGGGTAAAATATCTAAGCCAAAATCTAATAGATGGAGGATTTTACAAAATGTATGACTCAAAAAATAGCATGAAAGCCTGGGTATGTACATGACATTGCCACACACTGCCTCCAGGGTGTGAGTCGTGGTGGAGGGAGGGAGGGACACCACAAGGTAGTGAGCATATCCCGTCTGAGATTCCAACCCTGATGCACTGACAGCAGCTACTGGAGAACTGTGTGAAGAATTCTGGGGCTGCACCAGCCTCTTCAGGAACAGTTAGGAATGTCTCTTTGTAAAAGAAAAGGTGAGATAGCGTCCCTTTGTCATCCCTGGTCCAGCCTGGCCCTCCCTTGCAGATAAAGCTGAGATCAGAAAGATGAAGTGAGCCACTCATGGGCACAGGCATCGATGGCAGAGTGGGAAGTAGGTTCTAGGAGAGGGAACCCCAAAAGTAGGAGCTCCAGTTCGGACAGAAACTGGGCGAACCCATAGTGAAAACTCCGTTGTTAACGGGGGGAAAGAAAAGAGCCTGGGCTGCAGGTAAGGGTCGGTGTTACTGCGGTCACTGTGCCTTTGTGGTGTGTCCTGAAACAAAGGTCCCAATTCTTTTACAGAGGTCAAGAGTGGAGGAGGTGGTTATTTTCTGCACACGCTTTGGCTGTTGTATTGTCCAGTCGTTTTTCAGGGGTTCTGTCTGGAGGCCTCTGGGCGTCGTTGATCCTGGACTCTTCATGCAGCAGACGCACCCAGCCCTGATGCTGAACGTGTCATCTCTGCCCTGTTGCGATATCACATTTCATTTTCATCAAGGGTTTGTCATGATATGTGTCAGGCAGGATGCTTAGCCTCGTGAGTGGAACACTAGGTAGGCCTCGGGAGCCTGGGTTTCAGGCTGTAGAGCTCCCTGGGAGAACCAGCTCTCTCCCAGGACCCAGATTCTCATCCAGTCACTGAAGAACGAGTGAGTGACTCTGCATGCTCGTTGAGCCCTTCTAAATTCAGAAAAGAGACAGATCTATCTTGGTGTCGCCCCTGCACCCATTGGCAGTTTGAGCCATTTCACATCGTAGCTTGGGACACAAATCCAAGTCCTCTTGGCCTTTGCAAGAGCACAGTGGGATTGTCCTCTTCCACAAACCCTTTCCCTGAGACCCGTGTGTGCCTCTGTCCCTCGCCCCTTCCCTCCCCTTCACCCACACTCCCAAATGCACCCTTATGGGGTGCCTCCTGTTGAAAGCAACTTCCAAATGTGAAACGGTTTTCAACTGCTTTTAGCCCTTTAACCCTTTGTCTGCAAGAATTCCGCAAAAAAATAATTGATGACGGATTGGCCCATTAACCTTTAAGAAAAAAAAAAGTTTGACAGCCCAGACTCATGTAATGAGGAGGGATTCCTTGTGAAATCAGTCTGATGGCTGAGTTGCTTGCCCCTAAGGAGGCAAAATTAGCCCCATGGGGCCTCGTCTGCATAGAAACTGGACACAATTAGTGTAATATCCGGTGTTATTAATGTCGTTTGGAATAATTGGGCAGGTTGATTTCGACAGGTTCATGGTGCTAAAATACTATTATAGTGGACCTTTCCACAGCTACCCGTTAAACACAGAAAAATGTTCAAATCCCTGTGAGCCCAATCACAAAACTTTATTAAACAGCTAAGCCCTGGAATGTGACGCTGGGAAACAGCACACCGTCTGTTCCTTCAGGCTTTGGGGTGTGGTGGCATTTTGAGTTTTCATGAGCAGAGGGATTAATTGTGCTGTTTGTGTATACATGCTTTTAATAGATATACCATCAGGAACTTCTCCACCCTGAAATCTGTTTTTACAGCGAATGAAATAGGAGCCACTGCAATTGTCATGAATTGGAAGTTTGCATTAGTGAAATGACACCCCTAAAAAGGAAAGCAGGGAACAGGGCGTCCCTGCAGGCACGTGCTCATTCTGCATGTTTGAAGTGAGGCTGGCAGAGTAGAGCAATGCTCAGCTCTGTCTCTGAGTGATGGGCCTCACGCTGCCAATTACCGTTTTGATCATTTTTAATTTAGTTACTCATAAGTAAAACATCATTGACATGTCACTTTGTAATGTGCTGCAGCCCTTTGGGGCCACTGGTGATTTGAATAAGGCTCTATCAACTGCTAACAGTTCTTCTTTGAGCCTTCGGGGAGCATGTTCCTGTTCTCTCCACACCAAACAAGAGAAACCACTTGGGTCCAAAAATCTATTCGCTGTTTACATAATGAGCGTAAATGGTCACTGCGATGCCTCCGAAGTGTAAACACAGATTAATCTTGAGATTTTCTAGGTGTTACCCTAAGAAAGTCACCAGAGCAGCACATTGGAGATCGTCACCAGGATAGGTCTTCTCTACCGGATTAGTCAGAACTGGGTTTAGTAACAACAGAAATCCAATTTTTAAAAAGAGAAATGCCGGGCGCGGTGGTTCACATCTGTAGTCCCAGCTACTTGGGAGGCTGAGGCAGGAGAATCGCTTGAACCCAGGAGGCAGAGGTTGCAGTGAGCCAAGATTGTGCAACTGCACTCCTTGCAGAGTGAGACTCTGTCTCGGATGGATGGTTGGATGGACGGGACGGACGGACAGACGGATGGATATCTTATGTAACCAACTGTAGGACAACCAGGTGGAGCTTCAGGGACCTCACAGGCACCAGGCTCCCTGCCACCTCCCATCCCTGGCTTCACTCTGCGGGGTGGCAGCTTCATACCTGTCCATGGGGAGCGGCCTGATAGCAGAAGTTTTCCTTCCCATGGAGGGGCCAGAGGCACCTGCACCTGGGGGCTATGTCCTGATAGGTCCCAGGTAAGAGGGGGAGGCACTCAGATGCAAAACCCTGGAGGACATGTGATCATGTGCCCCCACCAGGACTGATCAAAGTGGCCAGGGGCATCATGTGCTCCAGTTGGCCAACATAGATGGAGCCATCCCTGCTGCCTGTGCTGGCCAGAGAGCCAGACACCCATCAGGTGGCACATGGAAGGCCCATAGGACCACTGCCTCTGTGCACCACATCCCCCAACATTCTCCAGACTGACCCAATGGAATGATGTGACCCCAGTTAGAATTCTGAGTAGGACACGCCATTGAGGGATTTCTGGGGAAACTACTTTCAAAAGGCCCAACTATCTTGTTCTCGTGGCCTGAGGAATAAGAGAAGATAACAGAAGGCCACTGGGAGACCCTTCCGGCCCCTGCACCATCCTCGGTTCCCAAGGAGAGCTCCTTTGTTTAATGTTAGTTTGTGTTTAGGAAATAGAGGACGATTGCTGCCATTTTAAGAGAGGAAAATGACGCACAAGGTGTTGTCTGTAAAGTTCTAGTGTTGTGCCTGATACAGAATTTGGAGCCCAGTGGTTTCATTTCTTGTATTTATTATTCCATGCCGTAGATTTGTTACAGCTAAGCAGATTTCTTCCTGGAAGTTATATGTAATGTGACTGTGCAGTTGCTCTGTAATCCTTGTGCTTATTTTTTTAATCTTGGGAGGCATGGAAAAGTCGTATGGCAGATATAATTTCGTTCTGAAACTCTGAGTATGGGTATTCACATATTACCCTCCCTCAAAATAAAAATAAATTTTTTTAAAGCCACATAAAAACAGGATCCTTGGAAAGACATGGGCCCAGCATAGCTGGATTCTACTTGGCAGTGTTGGTATGACTAATTAGACTCTGTGCTCAGATATTAATCCTTCCTCAGGAAGCAAGGCGTCCCAGCTGTTCAGACCCTTGTCATAGATTTCAGGGCCTGAAAATACAAAAGAAGGCACAGGGTAGCCCTCATGCTGGGTGACAGAGTGAGACCCGCCCCTGTGCTGCGCATGGAGGGTTCCATCTCCTGCCTCTGTCCCGCCTCCCCCAGGGCAGACTGAACCTCTCTCCTCCAGGTATCCCAGATGTTTGCATCACCGTTCAGCCCCGGTCCCCATCAGCACAGGCTGCCTGGGAGAGGCCAGCCCAGGGTCAGCAGTGCCATTGCCTCTTGATTTAGGAGCTGGTGCTGGACTCCGCATTGATGAGACAGGGGTATCATCTGCTTCTCCAGGGCTAGGCTGAACCATCTGGTCAAAACAAAACAAAAACCTCCAAAGAACTACTCATCAGCATCTCTCTACATGATGAACTGCTGCTCAACACTGGAAAGCGTGGCGTTCAGACCTGCCCTGTGACCACAGGGCCTTTGTGCGTGCTTCATACACATCAGAGACAGACCATACCCAAGGACCACAGAGATGGCACAGCTTCCTGCTCACTGCACTTTAGCACAGAGCTGTTGGTCCCGGAGATTGTGATTCCTGTCTTCACTTCATTATTTTTCTAATTCTGTGCTTTTCCAGGTTTGGAGTTACTGCACAGGACTCCCACTCAAGAAAAGAATATCTTAAATGAGTCTGGGGTTGCACAGTTGGTTCTTAGTTGGCATGTGAAGCTTAGCTGTGATTTCCAGGGTCAGTGGGGCCTCTCATGGGGCTGACCTTCCCAATCCACTCCTTTTCCTGAAGCTGGTGGCCATCGGCCTGGGTCATGGGGTGTCTTGTGTCTGTTTCCTCTTTACTCTGTGGAGCCTTATTGGTGTTTCATGGTAATTAGCCAATTAGCTAGGGTTTCATTCTCCAGGAGAGGAGGCCTGAACCTCAGCAGGCCACCCCCAGACTCTGGCTAATCTGTCACCTTCAGGCAAAGTGTGGAGTCTTTTCTTTACCACCTCTTGTGAGCGGCTGTGAATGCCAAGTGGTTCTTTATGTCGATACTTTCAAGGAAGCATTTAGCTCACTCACGGGTCTTTTTATCTCTCCATTTCTACCTCACAGATAAAATTTATGTCTACTATTTATGAAGGTGTACTTATGATTTTTGTTTACTAGTATACAGAGATGCAGTTAATATTTCTGTATTAATCTTATATCTTGCCCATTTACCAACTGCTGTTATTTTTAATAATTTGTAGGTGATTTGGGTTCTCTATGAAGACAGGCATATACATTGTGAATGACAGTCTTTATCTTCCTTTCCAATCTCTAGGTCTTTTATTTCCTTATTTTTGTCTCACTACACGAGGTAGCAGGGATGAAAAAGGCAGTTACAGTGGGTGTCCTTGTCTTGAGAATCCTGTAACTGGGTGTTGAAAGGAATGTTTCTGACATCTCACCCTTAGGACTGGGGACACTGTGGGGTTTAGGGATAGATTGTGTCTGTCCAAGGTAAGGGAGTTGTTTTCCTGGCTGGCTAAGAAGTTTTCATCATTCTTCTTTGCTTACTAATTTTTTTTTTCTTTCTTCGAGTTGGGAAGTTGCACATTCGACCTCTTTTCTTGTAGAGGTTTCCCATGTAGACACATAGACCTAATTTGCCAACATGTGAAGTGAGTTATTAACCTCCCACTGTGAGCAGGGCACGGCCCCTGTGACATCATAACCCCCACGTCCTCACTGCCACCCCACCTCCTCCAGCATTTTGACCTTTCCCATGATAGACACTGTCATTAGCGGTCATATTCAGTACTGTTTTGATTTACAGGGTTTTTTTTACATATTTATGAGTTCATTTCTCACCAACCCATCTTTTACAATCCTGGCTTCTAAGATCTTCCTGAAGTATATCATTTACTAATTTCCCCAGTGGACATCTATTGGTAATAAGCACTTTTGGGTTTTTTGGTACAAAAATACATTCCACTTTTTCCTTTTTTGTTTTTTCCTATCTTTCCCCTCCTTTTCTTTTTCTTTCTTCTCTTCTCTTTTCTTTCTTTTCTTTCGGGGGGGGGGGTTCTCACTCTGTCACCCAGGCTGTAGTACAGTGGAGTGATCACAGCTCACTACAGCCTCCATCTCCCAGGCTCAAATGATCCTCCCACCTCAGTCTCCCAAATAGCTGAGACTACAGGTGCAAGCCACTTTGCCTGGCTGATTTTTAAATGTTTCATAGAGATGAGGTCTCACTATGTTGCCCAGACTGATCTTGAACTCCTGGGCTCAAGCAGTTCTCCCACCTCACATCCCAAAGTGCTGAGATGACAGACGTGATCCCCTGTACCTGGCCTGTATTTCACTCTTGTTCTTTTTTTTTTTTTTTAAATTTTTTATTGGATTTTAGGTTTTGGGGTACATGAGCAGAGCATGCAAGACAGTTGCATAGGAACACACATGGCAGTGTGCTTTTCTTTCCTTCTCCCCTTCACCCACATTTGGCATTTCTCCCCAGGCTATCCCTCCCCACCTCCCCCTCCCACTGGCCCTCCCCTTTTCCCCCCAATAGACCCCAGTGTTTAGTACTCCCCTTTCTGTGTCCATGTGTTCTCATTTTTCATCACCCGCCTATGAGTGAGAATATGCGGTGTTTCATTTTCTGTTCTTGTGTCAGTTTGCTGAGGATGACGTTCTCCAGATTCATCCATGTCCCTACAAACGACACAAACTCATCATTTCTGATTGCTGCATAATATTCCATGGTGTATATGTGCCACATTTTTCCAATCCAGTCTATTATCAATGGGCATTTGGGTTGATTCCAGGTCTTTGCTATTGTAAACAGTGCTGCAATGAACATTCGTGTACATGTGTCCTTATAGTAGAACGATTTATAGTCTTTTGGATATATACCCAGTAATGGGATTGCTGGATCAAATGGAATTTCTATTTCTAAGGCCTTGAGGAATCGCCACACTGTCTTCCACAATGGTTGAACTAATTTATACTCCCACCAACAGTGTAAAAGTGTTCCTTTTTCTCCACATCCTCTCCAGCATCTGTTGTCTCCAGATTTTTTAATGATCGCCATTCTAACTGGCGTGAGGTGGTATCTCAAGGTGGTTTTGATTTGCATCTCTCTGATGACCAGTGACAATGAGCATTTTTTCATATGATTGTTGGCCTCATATATGCAACTTCAGCAAAGTCTCAGGATATAAAATCAATGTGCAAAAATCACAAGCATTCGTCTACACCAATAACAGACTTAAAGAAAGCCAAATCAAGAACGAACTGCCATTCGCAATTGCTACAAAAAGAATAAAATACCTTGGAATACAACTCACAAGGAACGTAAGGGACCTCTTCAAGGAGAACTACAAACCACTGCTCAACGAAATCAGAGAGGACACAAACAGATGGAGAAACATTCCATGTTCATGGTTAGGAAGAATTAACATCGTGAAAATGGCTATACTGCCCAAAGTAATTTACAGAATCAACGCTATCCCCATCAAGCTACCATTGACTTTCTTCACAGAACTGGAAAATTCACTCTTGTTCTTGAAAGAGAGTTTTCCTGAATCTCAAGTCTAGGCTGTTACTTTCTCTTGAGGATATCATTCCACTGTCTTGCAAGTCTGTCACTCTCAGTCTGTGATCTGTCTGGATATTTGTTTAAGAGCAATCTGTCCCTTCTTGCTAGCTGTTCTTAAGATCCTGTTTGTCTTTGCCTTTGGCTTTCCAGTTTCATAAACTTCTTCTATAGTTTTCTTCGTTGTGCTTCTGGGTAAATATTGTCTTCCTCTATTTGTACCTCTGGTATCTCCCAGCGTTCCTGTAAAAGCCTTCCTTCTGTGTCTGGCAGTTAGATATGTGTTGTACCCTCTGATTCTTCTCCACGCCTCGTCATTTCACTTTCGCAGTGGCCACGCTCTTTTTCATTCTCCTGTGTCAGCCGATTGCTTCACATCCGTCTTCCAGCTCACCACTTCTTTCCTCAGCTCTCCTCCTAGCCTCTCCATCAAGGTTTGATTTTTTTAACTAATTTATATTTCCAAAAGATCTATTTTTTTTTTTTTTCTGATCTTCTTGGTTACATTTGATGGTCTCCTGTAGCGTGAAAATTTAAGAGATTCTGTATTTTACTCATCTAAACATTTCATCCGCAGTTATTTTAAACAATGTGTCAGTAATACTTTTGGGCTTTTCTTTGGTGCATGTTTTTGTTTGTTTGTTTTTTGAAACAGAGTCTCGCTCTGTTGCCCAGGCTGGAGTGCAGTGGCATGATCTTGGCTCACTACAACCTCAGTCTCCCAGGTACAAGTGATTCTCCGGGCTCGGCCTCATGAGTAGCTGGGATTACAGGCGCCCACCACCACGCCCAACTAATTTTTGGATTTTTAGTAGAGATGGGGTTTCTCCTTGTTGACCAATCTTGAACTCCTGACACCTCAGGTGATCCACCAGCCTCAGCCTCCCAAACTGCTGGGATTATAGGCATGAGCCACCACACCTGGCCAGAATCGATAATACTTGGGATCAAATCTGCTGTCCTGTTTGCAGTATGTTGGAGGATCTCTGGTTTTGAGTTCCAATGTGCTTGGTTTCCGTCCACAAGAAGCTTTCCCGTAGAGAAGATACCAGAAGCCAAGGGTGGTGTGATACCTAGGCCCCCCTGGCTCCTTTCCTTGCAGGATTGCTGGGTGCTGGATGCTGGGTTTATGTTTCCTATCTTAAGACCTTGTCTGTTTTACCATCTGTTGTGAAGGTTTGCCTCTCAGAGTAGCCTTCACTTTGGCAGGTTTTTAGCACTTTGGGCTCACAGTTCTAGTTTCAGCTAATGAATTTGACTTGAGAAGGGAGAAGGAGGATGCGCTTGGAGATCATGCCTCACTGTGGACTGCCGTGTTGTGAAGCAGTCAGCTTGGAAGGGAAGCCAGGCCCCCAAAACAAGGGAGAAGAGAGGGGAGTGAAATAACAAACTTCTTACACAGTAAACCAAGAGCAGTGTTAGAGCTGGCCCACAGTCAGTTTCACAGTCAGGCAGGGGCTGAAAGCAGAAGGAAATGGAAGGGTATGGATTGGCAGATATTGCTAAGCAGGGCTGTGACTGATTAGACAGCAGTGGGAAGAGGGAGAGGGTGGAATCCAGGTGATTTGAGATTTTATTATTAGAATAGCATTATAATCATTTACAGAAATACAGAACCCCAAGGGGAGCATTTGAAAATTCTGTCAAATCTGTGGGATGCATGTGAAATTCGATGTGATGACAAAGTATTCGCAAAATATCCATAGATATTTTAAAATCCAAAAACGATTAGATATTTCAATTGGAGATACATATGAGAATGGTGCACGTCTGTAGAAGTGACTCTAAGCTTTGAAGTAAAGGACCCCTAAGAAGGAGGGAGGCGGAAGGAGGACCATTAACTAAACTTGGAGTTTGCCTTCACTAAAGGCCACACACAGAGGAACCAGGGAGGAGAAAGAGAAGCAGTGGTCAGAAAGCTGGAAAGAGAACTGTAATTGCAGTGAGAAGATGGCAGGGGCACTCCACGGTCACCCCGCCTTGCCCTGGGGTGCACATTGCTAGCTGATCGCAGATCCTTCTCCAGGAGCCTTGGAGATCTCAACACAGGATTCTCTGCAGCTGCTCAAAGTGGCCTACACTGAGAACCCACCGTAGGACACTCCCAGCCACCTGTGGGATGCTGAATTCCCACCAGTTTCCCTCTGAAAGAGCCACATTCAAGGACCTGACACCCCCAAGGGAGCAGAACCCACAAGCTTGATCTACAGATGATTATGAGGGGGACAGAATCTTCCACTTACGAGTCTCCATCATTTTTTTCTGTCCTGGGTTGACTCCAGGGCGTCCGGAACAGGTGTCATCCCTCTTCCATCAGACAGAAGTCTGCAGTGCTCGGAGTCCCCGGTGAGCAGTGCCTGGCATTGGATTCTCTCTGTGGTGCCTGCTGGCCACACCCTGAGGCATGGAGACAGGAGCACCTCCCCACCATTGCAGATGACTCACCCCCAACCTTCACCTTTACCGGCAGCCTCACTCCCAGCTTGCTGTTGACTGCAGTCCTTCTGCCTTTTCCTATTTGCAGATGGGAAGCAAAATCTCCCCCAAACCTCACTTGCTGTTGGGGTCCAAGGGAAGGAATTCTAGTCATGTGTGATGCATTTCACCAGTAGAGTTGTCATTTCAGCCCAGAGATCCTTCTCCTGTTAGAAGCTGGGGATGGGGATGAAACCCTGGTTTATCTGCCATCCACCCAAAACTCCTCCCTTTCAAAAGTTGGTAAGCAGACTTTATGTGTCTTTATTCAATCATTGATAAAACTTTATATATTGAACAAGGCAAGCCAGAGGTAAAAGTTCCGTGATTGACCACTGCAGGCCTCCTTCTAGTTTATGGCACTTCGGACCCCTTTGGAGGGACTCTTCCAGTGAGTTGTGAATCTATGTAACTATCCACATCTCTTTCATTCACCCTGGTTAATACCTTGCTCACATCTGGGTGAGTCTTCGGGGTGATCAAGCATCTCAGAAGATCCAGGGGGAAATATTACAATATGGTGGTGCCCATCAGCAATGTCAAGAACTGCAGAAAAAGGACGGTCAGTGAGAAGACTGAGCACAGCCCTTGCCCCCTGGCTGTTCCTTGATTTGTAATCCCGTTGAGTGAGGTTTCAGTCAGCGAGATGATAGGGGAGCATTATTAGAGAAGAGAGGGAGGCAAAGAGATGGATGCACATGTGCACATTTCTGCTTTGCAGATGTGCGAGTTAAGGATGAAGAAAGAGGTGATCTCTCAAGGATGGAGTGGGATCAGGAAAGGGAGGGCAGGTCTGTAGAAGAGGGATGTCAAGTTTGCAAGAGAGTGAGGAAACCATGCCAAATCCAGGTCTGCAAAAGGTGCGAGGGGACCAGGGAAAGGATGCAGAGAGAGAGGGGAGGAATGGACCAGGAACTGAGACAGAAATGTTTCGTGACATAGAAGATACTAGAAAAGGGAACTTACGTGTGTCTGGTATAAGGAGAAGATAGGTGGTGGGATGGATTTTTAAAGTGAGTGATGGGCCAGGCACAGTGGCTGATGCCTGTAATCCCAGCACTTTGGGAGGCCAAAGCGGGCAAATCAGCTAAGGTCAGGAGTTCGAGACCAGCCTGGCCAACATGGTAAAATCCAGTCTCTACTAAACATACAAAATTAGCCCTGTGTGGTCGCACATTCCTGTAATCCCAGCTACTTGGGAGGCTGTGCAGGAGAATCGCTCAAACCTGGGAGGCGGAGGTTACAATGAGCTGAGATTCGTGCCACTGCACTCCAGCCTGGGTGGCAAGAGCGAAACTCCCGTCTCAAAAAGAGTGATGAAGCCATAGAACAGCCGCTGTAGGGAGCACATTTGGAAATCAGCTAGAAACAGGTTCTGACATTCCTGTGAACATGTATGTATGTTTGGTCTCCTAAGTAGAGTTTGCATACACAGGTGAATTTTGTTTATGTAATGAATCAGGCAGAGCCAAACTGTATTTTAGCCATTTAATTTGCAAGTTTTGTCTTTGCATGAGATAGAGTGTCACAGAGCAAGATGACGGATAGCGGCTACTGTGCTGGGATGAGGCAAAAGGTAGAGACGTTCCTGTGGAACTTCATTCAGATTTCTGTCGTGTATCACTTTGTGTTGACTCACTTCCCTGTGTGGGTGCCTGTCCTGACCACATAGAGACAGTTAGAGGGCACCGGCTTCTCCCGCATGCTGGAATCCCTTCCACCCCATTGCCTAGCACATGCGGGAGGGCAGCAGAGGACCACAGTGAGCAAGCCCTGCACCCATGCAGTGCAAAGCAAGTTCAGCTCTTGGCCCTGCTTCCAATGAGTGGAGCTCATGACTGGCTGGAGCCAAACATTTGAACAGGAAAGCTTTACGGGGACCAGTTGTGCAACATGTAACTGGGAAGCTAATGGTTGCAGTTCTTTTCACTGGAAGATCCAATAAATGCTGATCGGTGGGAGCTTTGATATGTGCATTTGAATTTCACAGATTAAAATAGTGTGAGCCTGTTGAGTTGATCTCATAATCAAAAACTGTCACATCCCACCCATGAATTACCAAGTTTTCCTTATGATCTGTGAGTTACGTCGTTTTTTCCTGCCTTACCTATCCATTCACTAGGCGAGTTTTGCATAAAATACATGAATGGGACACTGTCGTACGAGAATCTGTGTGAAACAGGTTGCAATTCATAGTACTAGGATGTAAAAGCCCATGGATCAAGAAGCCGAACCTTTTAAGATTCACAGATGTAGCACCTCAGCCAATAATTACACAGTATCGTTGTAAGTCAGCCATGGTGAAACCTATGTGAAAGTTACAGTGTTGTTGTTTTAATGAAAACTCCAAGTCCCTGAGTGTCTAAGGTCATTACTGAAGGCATTACCTGCAGACACCCCAGCCCCCACCTTCTCCCCGACCCCGCTTTCCACAGTACGTGGAGTGTTTTGCTTCTGCATAAATACACAGGTGGTGGGGGGATCATTTGTTCTCCAAATTCAAGAGTCCAGGACATGGGGATAAAATCCCTGAGCAACCAGACCCTCCCATCCTGACCTCTTGTCAACAGCTCTCCAGGAATCAGTAACCACGGTGACTAAGAGCGTGAAGGACACCCACATACCATGTGGGCCAGCCGAGGACTTCCTCCGCAGACTTTTCTCTCCCCTCCCACTCCAGCCCGGATCGGTCCTTTTCACGGGGTTGGCCTCAGTGCCAACACCCCAAAGGAGGCTAACGAGCCAGGGCCTCGGGCCTAGGCCTGACCTCCACTTAGCACTTTTCTGCAGCCCCCAGAATATGCCTGCAGAATGGCTGTTAGCATCTTGGGGAGTCACAGACCTTAGAGGGGTTGGTGGAGGCCATGGGCCCTCTCTGGCTGGGTGCTGGACCCTCTCGCCTAGGAGTGGGGCTTGACATCGTCAGTGGGGTGCTCAGGTGGAAGGGATCTCTTTCAGCCACAAAGCAGGCTGCATATCCACCCAGCCAGAAAGGAGTGGGGAAAGGATGAGTGGGGTGGCATGTCCTCATGTCCCAGGCTTCAGGTGTGTCGTGAGGAAGGGCCCGAGAGAGCCGACCTAGGTGAGGGTGGTAAGCAATGCTTGGAAAGTGGGCTGGAGGGACCAAGAGCCTGGCAGATAGAGGTCTGTACGGTTGACGTGAGCCAGGCGAATGGCCACTGGACTGGTGATGGAGATGAAGTGGTCGGCACGCAGGTAGATGAAAATCAGTCCCGATAACAGTGGCTCGCCAGGGGATTATAATGCAGCTAGTTCACAGGCCAGGGCCTGGAAACACCGAGTCAAAGGAGGTATTGCATGTAAAAACCCAGCTGATTTCTTAATGAGGGTCAGGTGCAGTGGCTCATACTTATCACCCAGCACTTTGGGAGGCCAAGGAGTGAAGATTACTTGAGATCTGGAGTTTGAGACCATCCTCGGGAGACACCATCTCTACAAAACATGTAAAAATTGGCCAGTTTTGATGGTGTGCACCTGTAATCTGAGCTACTCAGCAGGCGAAGGCAGAAGGCTCATTGGAGCCTGGAAGGTGGAGGGTGTAGTGAGTTGTGATTGCACCACTGCACTCCAGCTTAGACAACAAAGTGAGCCCCCTTTCTCAAAAAATTTCTTAGTGGTTGTCTGCAATTAGTTACGCTTTTTTGCAAGTGGTGCCTCCTCCTTTGGCAGGGACCTGGGGGCCGGAAGTGGGGATAGGAATAACAAACAGGCCGACGTGGCTCTGTGGAGTATCTTCCGTGAGCCAGGCCCCAAGTCCACAAGGGTCTGTACACTTCAGGGAACTAGCAGAAAAGCACTAGGCAGTCAGTACCCTTTTCCTTTAGTTTATGGGTTAGGAACAAATGAACCTTGGAAGAGTCAAGGAACTTGCCCAAAGACTCAGATGTGACAGATGGGGTTGCAAGGTGTGTCCCCAAGTTTCTCTCTTCCCATTCCAGACCTGGCCCCAGAGTGGCTACCAAGTCTGGAGCCTGTAAGCCTTAGCTGAGATCCTCCTGAGGCAGGCAGGATCCTGTGCACGCTCCCCATCTGAAAACAGTAGGGATTCATCCCTCTCCCACTGTCACAGGTCCTCTGCCGTAAAAGAACGGAAACCTTCCCGCGTTCCTCTTTCCATGGAGTGTCTATGGATCTGCGCGAGTGCTTAGATAGAGATACACTCTGCATCCTGAGATTAGCGGCCCTAACTTAATTTTCGTCATCCCACAGATAAGGGTGGTCAGCCATGAGTTACACAGTTATTCTCCTAAGTCGCTTTGTGTGTGCACCACACAGAGTTGCTGACATCACTTGTTGATTTCATCTGGTCTTGTCCCCTGAACCTTGATTGAAACCTAGCTAAGCCATGCTGGCCTTAGGAACCACATCTGGAGTATTGGGAGGTGCCTGGGTTCAGAGCTCCGCTGCGGTGTTTGTGCAGCGCTGTGTGCATCACCGGCCTGCACAGGGGCAGCTGGACCCAGAGGCACTTCTGTGACAGAGGGCCAGGAGGGGGGCTGCTGCCTCAGGGAAGCTAAACTCTTCATCCCACACTCTGTGTTTCAGAACAAGAAGAAAACTTTGAGTTTATCATTGTGTCCCTCACTGGCCAAACGTGGCACTTTGAAGCCACGACGTATGAGGAGCGGGACGCCTGGGTCCAAGCCATCGAGAGCCAGATCCTGGCCAGCCTGCAGTCATGCGAGAGCAGCAAGAACAAGGTGAGGCCCCAGGCTGCCCAAAACCAAGGCTGCGGTCGCCCGGCGGGAATGTGGCTGCTCAGGGGGAATGCGGCCCATGTAATGTCCCAGGGAGGGGAAACATGACAAGTGCGGATGGCAGGACCTAGCTATTCTTCATAAGCAGGAGGCTCAAAAACTAAAAAGAGTAAAAAGGTAAGAAACACTTTGTGTCTGTGCCATCATAGGCAAGTAATCCAGCCTGACCACGCTTCCCTGGCAGAATCGCCGGTGTTCAGTCTTCACTCAGGCAGTCCCAGAGGGAATCTTTTAGACTCTTGTGGCTTCTGGGTCCACATTTGTTTTTGTTTTGGACAGAATACACTCAGAAAAACGGATACATGCTTCAAAGATGCACTGTTAGGATCTCATACATGCCCAGAATTAAAATCGACGTCAGGTTGGAAAACCATCTCTTGTTAGGAGCGTAAACGAAAAGTAGATGGGCCTATAGGAGTGTGCAGGGAGTTTGGGAAGGTAAAATTTCTATTCTCTAAACTTATAAAGCCTGGCGTGTGTTTTATCCAATAATTAGAGGTGGTATTGCTTTTTTAAATAATTAGAGCTTTTTTACAATTTGTCTAGCAGGTGTTCTGGTTTTCACCAGAAAATGCCACCCCAGAATTTTTATATATTAAAAAAATAATAATGAAAGGTAATTTTTTTGTAGTTATTTAGCTAGGAAAAATAAAGAGTTTTCACCCGTTTAAAAAAAAGTTCACCTGTATTTTTTTTAATTTTTTTATTTTTGTTGTTTTGTTTTCTGAGAGAGCTCTCTCTGTCACCTAGGCTGGAGTACAGTGGCACAATCTCAGCTCACTGCAACCTCCAAACTCAAGCAATCCTCCTACCTCAGCCTCCTCAGGAGCCAGGACTACAGGCACATGCTGCCATTCCTGGCTTACTTGCTTGTTTACTGACATATATATTCATTTAATATATATTCTTTGCAGAGGCGGGGTTTTATCATGTTGCCCAGGCTGGTCTCAAACTCCTGGGCTCAAGCGATCAACGTGCCTCAGACACCCAGAGTGCTGGGATTACAGGCATGAGCCACTGCTCCTGGCTTCACTGTATTCTCTAGGCTACTGCCCAGTGATATTCCTACTACAGAAGTCCTTTTTCCCATCAAGGATTGCTTCAGTTTCATTATTTTAATGTTTGGTTGTCTTTAGCCTCTTTGCTGGGATGTTTTAAACTTTTGGAGAGCATTCTGATACTTCAGACTATGATCAACTAGAAACTCAGAGAAACGGTGTTGCCCACTGATCTGCAGTTTCATTTGTCACCATTTAAAGAAATTTCTGCCAATGATTTATGTGCAGCTTTGTCACTAAAAAGAGAGTCTGTCTTTCAGAAAGATAGAGTGTCTTATTTTATTACCCTCTTTAACCAGGGTAAACCAGACCACAGTCATTATTATTATAAGGTAATTTGCTTCCCTTTTGAAAAGATGTTTTATATCTAAGGTGGGAGAACCACTGCCTTTCATTCCAGACACCCTGGCTTTGCCAGGTCACGTCTGTGCCATCCTCGGTGTGCCTCCTGAAACAAGCACAGGGTGCTTTGGGGCCACCCCGACAGGGACCTATAGTATGCAGCATCCTTCAAGCGTGAGCAGCTCTTTCTGAGAAGGCAGGTGCGGGGCAAGATGTGTTACCCAACAGAGAGTCACATGTCCTGACTTCATGGGGGAATCACAGTCTCTCACTGCAGACTCTGAACCCATGCCACCTCCACCTAATTCAGGAAGCTCTGGGATGGTGGCAGCCTTTCCCTTCCACACCTTGCCAGGCTCCTCCCAACTCACATCTCAGCCGAGGCACGCACCAGCCTTAGAAAATGCTGCCCTTGGCTCTCAGTAGGCGCAGGTGCTCCAGGGAAGTGCTTCTCCTGGGGGGAGGACGCGTTGAGCAGCCAAAGGTGGCAGACTCACACCTGGTCATCGTGGGCATTGGCTGAACAGGTGTGAGGGTGTGAAACATGGGAAATGCTCTCCACAACGAGTGGCAGGAGGGCAAAATCACAGGCCCAATTGACCACCAGCTTTATAGCATTTCACCTGCCAGTGGATAATTGAAAGCTGATACAGCTTGATACAGATACAGATAATTGAGAGAGCTGATACAGCTGGACAGACAGACAGACCACAGAAATGATGCAGGCACATAGACAGAGGCACATCCATGTGTGTGTGTTTTCACACACGTGTTCACACACATGCATTCCAGATGCCACTATAAACTGTTTAAACCTATTTTGAATACTTGGGTATCTAACCCGAGGGAGTTAAAATTGAATAATGCGTGATGCTGACTAGACAATAGTAATTAGTCCATTATAACTTATTATGCAGCAAGTAGTATAGTATTCACATCAGTCAGACATGAGACGGTCCAATTTGTGAAGAATTCTTACACGAAAATCAAGCTTATTGTAACTGTCCTTCGAAATTGATTCAATTTTTGCTTTAACTGTAATATTAAATGCATATTTAATAAACAGGCCTTAAAAACTGTACATATCAGCCATACATGATGGTTCACGCCTGTACTCCCAGTTCTTTGGGAGGCTAAGGTGGGAGGATCACTTGAGGCCAGAAGTTCAAGACCAGCCCGGGCAACGTAGGGAGACCCCTGTCTCTACAAAAATATGTAAAATAGCAAGGTGCTTGGCTCACACCTGTAGTTGCAGCTACTCAGGAGGCTAAGGCAGAAGGACCACTTGAGCCCAGGAGTTGGAGGCTGCAATGAGCCATGATTGCACTACCCCAGGCTGGACAACAGAGCAGGACACTCTCTCGGGGGGGGTGGGGGGAAGGTACATATCCAGTATATATCCTTTCACTTAGAACCCCTACTTCCAGGAACCCATTCTTAGCAAATAATTTGTGAATGCATACCAAGACTTAGCCGTTATGTGTTCTTACAGCATTGTTTGATAGAGAAAAATTGGAAGCCACTTAAATGTCCATCCAAGTGTTCATTAAGTGGAATGCTATGTAGCTGTCTGAAATGGTGATGTCAGAGACTGTGTGACGGCACTGAGCAATGAACAGATTTCGTTAGGCTGAAAGGGCAGGTTTCAATGCAGCAATATGTATTATGCTGGCTTTTTTTTTTTTTTTTTGAGACAGAGTTTCACTCTTGTTGCCCAAGCTGGAGGGCAGTGGCGCAGTCTCAGCTCACTGCAACCTCCACCTCCCAGGTTCAAGCGATTCTCCTGCCTCAACCTCTCAAGTAGCTGGGATTGCAGGCGCTTATAACCACGCCCAGCTAATTTTGTATTTTTAATAGAGCCAGGGTTTCTCTATGTTGGCCAGGCTGGTCTCTAACTTCCTACCTCAGGTGATCCACCCTCCTCAGCCTCCCAGAGTGCTGGGGTTACAGGCGTGAGCCACTGCGCCCAGCCTATACTGGCTTTTTAAAGTGCCTGTGTGTATGTAGATCTCCTTAAACAAGCTAAAAGAACAGATATCAAATGATCAACACTGCTTAACTGTGGATGGCCACATCACTGTTTATAAAGTTTTATGTTCTTTTTCCCTTCTCTGTATTTTCTGAACTTGCTGCAATGAGCATGTATGTTTTTAAATCTTTTTTTTTTTTTGAGACGGAGTTTCGCTCTTGTTACCCAGGCTGGAGTGCAATGGCACGATCTCGGCTCACTGCAACCTCCGCCTCCTGGGTTCAGGCAACTCTCCTGCCTCAGCCTCCTGAGTAGCTGGGATGACAGACATGCGCCACCATGCCCAGCTAATTTTTTGTATTTTCAGTAGAGACGGGGTTTCACCATGTTGTCCAGGATGGTCTCGATCTCTTGACCTCGTGATCCACCCGCCTCAGCCTCCCAAAGTGCTGGGATTACAGGCTTGAGCCACCGCGCCTGGCCCTAAATCTTTTTTTTTTTTTTTTTTTTGAGACAGAGTCTCACTTTGTCACCCAGGCTGGAGTACAATGGTGCAATCTCAGCTCACTGCAACCTCCGCCTCCCAGGTTCAAGTGATTCTCCTGCCTCAGCCTCCCAAGTAGCTGGGACTACAGGCATGTGCCACTGCACCTGGCTAATTTTTGTATTTTTAATAGAGACGGGGTTTCACCATCTTGGCCAGGCTGGTCTTGAACTCCTGACCTCGTGATCCACCCGCCTTGGCCTCCCAAAGTGCTGGGATTACACGTGTGAGCCACCACACCTGGCCTTTAAATCCTTTTTAAAGAAGACCATAGAGCCAGGCACAGTGGCTCACACCTATAATCTCAACACTTTGGCAGGCAGAAGGATTGCTTGAGCCCAGGAGTTCACGGCTGCAGTGAGCTATGATTGTGCAGATGCACCCCAGCCTCAGCAGCAGAGATTCTGGCTCAAATAATAATAATGAATAAGTCATCAAGTGTAAGGTTAAGAATAACAACCCCAGTTATACTCAAGTTTCTCCCTGCCCCCACCCTGGTGAGTGGCTTTGTCACTGTGAAAACTGAGAGTCTTCAGATGACAGGTGCATCTCCCAGGGTGACGTGTGGTATGGATAGGGTTTACTGACGAGGAACCATGAGATAGGTCTTACAGTGCTGATGAAGACCCTGGCCTTAAAAGCAGATTATTTCTTTCTCATTCTTCACACCAAGTAGACACGTGGCTATTGCCCAGAAGGTTACGCCGTCACCTTATCCAGGTGATCGTGGTCCATGTTCATTCACAGATGATCCAGAACTTTCCCCTTTGCTCATTTCTGGCAGAGTGGATCTCAGCTGATGAGTGCTAAAATGTGATCACTCTCACATGATAGTTTCTCCTTCAGTTACGTTCTTTCCCAAAGATGTCAAAACAGGGGTAATTGGATGAGGGTAATTTCCAATTTGTTCCAAATTTCCTACATTTGTTCCCAGTCTGTTTGATCTTTCCCCGATGTTACCAGTGATGTATGTTTCTCTCGGGGTGCTCACACCTTGTATTTGTGTCTTCCTTCGTGCCAGTCCCGGCTGACGAGCCAGAGCGAGGCCATGGCCCTGCAGTCGATCCGGAACATGCGTGGGAACTCCCACTGTGTGGACTGCGAGACCCCGAGTAAGTGTGTGCGATAGCAGGGGCTGGTGCTCTGCAGCTGGAGACCACGTGGTCCCACTATGCCCAGGTGGCAGGGGACTCACATCTGCCCTGTTTGGCAGATAAGAGTTAACTGCTTTTAGGGAACTGAAATACTCTGGATTTGACCTGAACACGGTGCCTTCCACACCAGCTCGCCCCTGGCTGCAGGGAGCGTTGCTGTCTTTCCTGCGCCTTGGGCATCCGGTGAGCAGCAGTCACACCTGGGGTGCACGGGATTCTGCTTCACACCCCCAGCCGCTGCCCAATCTAGGAAGCCTGGGAGTTCAAGACCAGCCTGGGCGACCCAGGGAGGCCCGATCTCTCCGAAAAATTAAAAATTAGCCTGGCATGGTGGCTGGCTTCCTTTCTGCTTAATCAGTGATCACTTACTGATTCTTCTTCATAAAAATAGAATACAATTGGTTCATTCCTGCCCAGAGATTTCTGTGTATTGTTTTTTTAATTTCACAATCGTGTTCTGGGTTTTGCTATCATATGATGTCTTTTTTTTTGGGGGGGGGGCTTAAATCCATTACCCACTAAAGCCTCAGTGAATTGATCGAAGTTCTAATTCTTGGTGCTGTAGAGTAACCCAGTTTTATTTCATGCTGTCAGTCGTGTAATCCATGCTATTCTTTTCCCTTTGAAAAAGCCATTTTGTTGTTCATAGTCTTGAGGGTGGGGACTTGCTTGTCATTGTTGCAACCCCAGCCAAGAGCACGGTATTGGAGACGTTCAGGAAACTTCTTCCATTTAGACTTTTTTGTTAAGTCGTGTAGTGAAGAGAAGGAAGTCCAGTTCAAACAAGTGAAGAGGTGCTTGTACCAGGCCGGGTGCTGGTCAGGAGTGAAACGTGCATGACATGGTGGGTCCTGCCATCCTGAAGCCTGAAACACACTGGACAAGGCACTGACCTGCTGACCACAGAGCTAAGCGCTGGGGAGAGCCATTAAGGGCACACGGCAGCCTTGCCACTCGCAGGAGCTGCCATGCTAGCGGGGCTCTGGAGATGGGAAGGGCTCGTACAGGAAAGGGGCTGAAGGAGTCACTGCGAGCAAGGGGGCGGCTCGAGGAGAGCTTCTCTGGGTCGCTTTAGGATCAGAGGTGCTGTTTGGGCTGGAAAACTGGTAGAAGCCAATTGGAGTGTGAGTGCTAGGTGAAACTGTCCAGCTTTGTTCTTCATCGGTAAGCAGAGAGACATCACTGGAGTTTTAGGGCAGGAAGGAGATGGATCCTGAACTGCACTTCGGGAGACAGATCTGGCCAGACCATTCTGAATAGACTGGAACAGAGAGGCAAAGCAGGGAGAAGGCCAGCCACGGTTGGCTCAGCCACAAAGGGAGACCGGAGCCCAGGACTGCTCCAGACAAAACAGAGGGAAGCGCCCCTCTGAGAGTCCACTCATCGGCATAGCAGGCAGGGCAGAGCCTGTCCTGCGGGTAAGGGAAGGGGTTCTTCTCCAGGTATGTTGAGGTACTTCTTTAAAGTATCTCCTTATGTTTGAATTTTCAAGATTTACTTTCAACCATGTGGTGAAATGAAGTTCGAAGAGAGAAGCAGTTATTTGAAGTGTTTTTATCAAAAAGTTTTAAAAGTAAGAGCTTTTTTAAAAACACAAATCTGAGCAATATGAGAACATCCATTTAAGGAAAATGTCAGTAGTTGTTTCTACCATGTATCCGAAGGTCCCTTTAAAAGGAAAGCCTTACGGGGACCATGACACGTGGCAAATTGGAGGTCACAGGTCCTTTCTGAGATGAGCTTATGCATGTGAGTGCAGATGGGGGGTGCGAAAGAGAGGCCATTGCGGGGGAGATGGGGGCCAGTTTGCTCAGAGCAAGACCACCTGAGCAGGTAGACAGGGACAGAGGGACAAGGCAGTTTGACAATTCAGGAGAAAGGGGCGATACCACGCATGCATTTGCTAAATGTGTGGTCCGTGTCAGGCCCGCGCCAAACCCTCGCATGTGCTGTCTTTTCATTCCTGCAACCCTAATACTTGGGGCTCCTGTGGGCCCCACTTAACGGGGAGGAATTGAGGAGCCTGAAAGGTTAAGTCATTGGTCTGAGGTCACAGAAATAGCAAATCCCATAGCAGGATTCAGACCAAGCTCTTGGCCAGCCTGCTGTGTTTTCTCAAGAACAAGGGCCTTGAGAAGATTGGAAGCGCTCAGATGAAGGGCACAAGTGGCACGCTGACAAGGATTTGTTAAGTGAAAATACCCAATTTTGGTGAAAGTACTGGGATAGGTACAGCGCCCACTCTTCAAAAGCTTTTTAGATACGTTGTCAAAAGGAGGTGTTTGTATTTCAGCTCCTTTTGACAGTGTATAGAAATCAAATATAAACACCTGCTTTTGACAACGTATCTAAAAAGCTTTTGGGGAGTGGATGCCCTTGACTCTAGGTGTATACTCCAGGAACTAAGCCGCTGGGATTGAGCAAGGCAGGCACAGAGATCCGTGTTTCCAGATGTTCATCACAGTGTTTCATATGGCAAAGAATCTAAGCATCCCAAATGTTTAACAATTGAAGAGCAGTTCATGGTGATGTCTTCTCATAGCTACCTTTAAAAATCATGGAAAAAAGACTTAACTGAGGCCGGGTGGCTCATGCCTGTAACCCCAGCACTTTGGAAGGCTGAGGTGGTCACCTGAGGTCAGGAGTTCAAGAACAGCCTGGCCAATATGGTGAAACCCCATCTCTACTAAAAAATACAAAAATTAGCCAGACATGATGGTGGGCGCTGTAATCCTAGCTACTTGGGAGGCTGAGGCAGGAGAATTGCTTGAACTCGGGAGGCGGAGGTTGCAGTGAGCCGAGATCACGTCATTGCACTCCAGGCTGGGTGACAGAGTGAGACTTGATCTTGAGGGGAAAAAAAGGCTTAATTAAGATGAAGAAACTTCATAGTGTGTTGTAAAATGAAAAAGGGGTATGACATTGAGTCTAGATAAACCGAAGGAATATTTAAGGTGTTTGGGGGAAAGATCTGTAAGCCTGCTCTCTGCAAGGTTAGCACCAGTTGTCTCTGGATGGTGGGGTCTTTTGAGGCTTGGGGATTTGTGTGCAACGTGGAATTTGGAGTTGTGGTAACAGCTTCCTGGCCCCCAGTTCTTGCAGAGAATACTCTAGACCACCAGAAGCCTCCTCTGTCTGCACACCAAGCACACCCCAGAACCACCAGAAGCCTCCTCTGTCTGCACACCAAGCACACCCCAGAACACTGTTTCCAGACTGGATGCTGAGCTTCTGCAGCTTTGGGGGTGCCTGTCTCTAAAGGGATTCTGAGAGCCAGTGAATTTGGGAAACTCTCAACATCCGCCTCCCAGGAAGTTGTGGCCTTTGGACACCTGTGCTTCCGGGAAGTCCTGCCCTGAAGATAGCATTCAGCACGGCCCAACCCAGCGTGTCCCAGATCCAACAGACAGTGGGGGTTTAGGACACATGTTGCCAGCCTTCTGCCAGGAACATGCCAAGGAGAATCCCCACCTAAGGGCCCTTGAGAATGCTAGAGCGTGGGACCCTCAGTGGCTCTCACCAGCAAGTCCGACCTTCATGGACAGGCCCTGAGAGGCAGCCAGCCCAGCCTTCTTTTTTTGCTTTTTTATGAAACAGTCTCGCTGTGTCCCAGGCTGGAGTGCAGTGGTGCGATCTTGGCTCACTGCAACCTCCGCCTCTAGGGTTCAAGTGATTCTCTTTCCTCACCTTCCTGAGTAGCTGGGATTATAGGCACGCACCACCACGCCTGGCTAATTTTTGTATTTTTGGAAGAGACAGGGTTTCACCATGTTGGTCAGGCTGGTCTCGAACTCCTGACCTTGTGATCCACCCACCTTGACCTCCCAAAGTGCTGGGATTACAGTTGTGAGCCACTGAGCCAGACCCAGCAGCCCAGCCTTTCTGCCTCTGTCTTTCTGCTCATCCATGTCTCCCATGAAGCCCTGGTCAGAGCTGACTGTGCGCTGGCCACCCCACTTCCCCCACCCTGCTGTGTGGGCCTCACAGCTGCCCCTCTCTCCTGGGCCTTTCTGATGTCTTATTTCCCTCTGTGGACTCCAGGCCTGTGCACAGGAAGGGACTGGCACCCACCAGATACCCCCCCACACATACTCCTCCCCTACGGCAGGAGCACATCCAGGCTCTCTTGTCTCCAGCTTGGCCCGCACGTAGAACCATCTTCCTGCAGCTTTGGGTCTCTGTCCCACTGTTGCCTCTTAGGCCTTCCCTGGCCACCAGGTTTGAAATCACACACACACACCCCTCCTCCCTGCTGTCCCGCCCTGGGGGCTTTCTAGGTCCCGTGTATCATACGGATTTCTTAGCTCTCTGTTTGGGCGGGAGCAGGGGGCGAGTTGAGATAGGGTCTCACCCTACAGCCAGGGATGGAGTGCAGTGGGGCAGTTATGGCTCACCGCAGCCTCGAACTCCCAGACTCCAGCAATCCTCCCACCTCAGGCTTCTGAGTGGCTGTGACTACAGATGCACGCCACCACACCCGGCCAGTTTTTATAATTTTTTCTAGAGATGTAGCCTCCCTGTATTGCCCAGGCTGGTCTTAAACTCCAGGCCTTGGGCGATCCTCTCGCATCGGCCTCCCAGAGTGCTGGGATTATAGACGTGAGCCACCGTGCTGGGCCAGGTGTTTTATTACTTCCTGGTTGGTCTGTCCCCGTAGACTCTCTGTCCTACATTTCTGTGGGCAGGGATTTTTCTCCGTTTTGTTCACTGCTGTATCCCCAGAAGCCAGCGTGGTAATACTGGTTGACTACGTGAAGGAACAGATGTAATTACAGCCAACACCTAACACTGCTACTTAGGGGGCAGTCACCCCGCTAAGCGCCTCGTAGCTTTTAAGAGGAGGGGAATTATTAGCCTCATCTCTCAGGAGGCGAGCTGAGGCCGGAGAGTGAGAGGCTTGCAGAGGACAAAGGTGGAAAGGCTGTGCCGGCAGGGGGCATGTACACAGGTGTGGGGACCTGGAAAGCAAGTAGGGCAGGCCTGGGGCTGTAGGTCCATCATGCTAGAAAGCAGGACCTGAAGCCAGGTCGTGGACAGTAGAGTTCCTAGGTCTGAGGCCAGGCCAGGAGGCTGGGATCAGCCACAAGCCGAGGTTCTCCACCTGGCCGAGACAGCACAGCATCCCAGCTGGCTTTAAGATGTCTTCCAAGGAATTGGCAGTGATGATGCTCAGATACTAACCCTTGCTGATGAGTCATTCTACTCTGCTGGAGCGGAGGTGAGGCCCTGTCTCTAAGCAGAAGGGGGGTGAGCACAGGGTCCTGGGACACTTTACCCCGGCCCCCTGCAACATTTGGGGTTTCACAGAATTCTGAGTCCAGGCACAGGAATGTGTCCCACGCATGAATGTTGTCCTTCAGATCTGGACCTGAACAGCCTGGGAGCTGCTGGAAGGAGGTTAGGGTGGTGCACCAGGCTCTGAACGGCGGGGGAGGGGGGGGAGGAGGGCGCAGCATGAGTATTTTCTGTTTCTGCAGCCACAGCAGCATGGAGGGTGGAGGGGTGGGCATTAGAACCAAATCAGAGGTTCTGGCAAGAGTTTAGGCACGTGGCCGTAGGGACCCAGATGTGAGTGGTGACAGTGGGGACAGGTGTGAGAGCATTCCCCAGGGCACACGGTGATGGGCTGGATGTGGGGGCATAGAGGAACAGGAGAGGTGCTGGGTTTTGAGTCATGGTGGGACATGATCAGAGGTACCGTGTTCACTGGGGCCCTGGCTGCTGTGTGGAGAGGTCTGCAGGGAAGTGACAGGCAAGACCGCAGACAGGAGGATTTTGCACCCCAGCTGGGATGCTGGTGAGGACTCCCATGGGAACAGTAGGTTTGACAAGAAAGGGATGGACTTAAGAGAGGTTGAGAAGCTTGTGATTGGCAGTGAGAATGATGGAAGAATCAAGGTGGATCCCGGGTTCCAGCTGGAATCGCTGAGACGGGAAGGACCTGGCAGAAGAATGCATTTGCAGAGTGGCTGTTGACTAGGAGATTGTCCCAACTAAAATGTACGTGGTTGTTTTGTATATAATAGTTCAGGAGCCAGGCTGGGCACAGTGGCTCACACCTGTAAACCCAGGACTTTGGGAGGCTGAGGCAGGTAGATCCAGAGGTCAGGAGATCAAGACCTTCCTGGCCAATGTGGTGAAACCCCATCTCTACTAAAAATACAAAAAATCAGCTGGGCGTGGTGGCACGTGCCTCTAGTCCCAGCTACCCAGGAGGCTGAGGCAGGAGAATTGCTGAACCTGGGAGGAGGAGACTGCAGTGAGCCGAAATCTCGCCACTTCACACCAGCCTGGGAGACAGAGCGAGAATCCGTCTCAAAAAAAAAAAAAAAAAAAAAATAGTTCAGGAACCAGGAAGAGGTATAGTGCTTGAGTGGTAATTGAAACGGTGGGTTAGGTTGGCCTGAAAGAGACTACCGAGTAAGAAGAGATGACACCACAGGAGCCCTGAGGTCAGGGAGGAAGAGCTGGGAAAGAGATCACAACAGAGCCACCAGGAAAGTGGGAGAAAAATCCAGAGAGGTTGTTAATCCAAAAGATACCAGGAGTTAGCGCTGGCCCGCACAGTGGTTCATTGCCCGTAATCCCAGCACTTTGGGAACCCAGGGGTTCGAGACCTGCCTGGGCAACATAGCAAGACCCCATCTCTGCAAAAAATTTTAAAAGTTAGCCGCGCCTGGTGGTATACACCTATAGTCCCAGCTTCTTGGAAGGCTGAGGCACGAGGGTCACTGGAGCCCAGGAGTTTGAGGCTGCAATGAGCAGTGACTGTGCCACTGCAAGAGACCCTGTCTCAAAAAAAGAAAAAAGTAGTAGTCAGTGTTGTGAGGACAGGCTGGGCAGTGGCCGGCCTACAAGAGGCCAGGTGAAGTGTTGGCCACAGGGGTCTTTTGGGTTTAGCTCTGGAAGGGGCTGGTGACTTCGTCTGTGCCATGTCCATGGTCAGGAGGTAGAAACCTGGTTGTCAGTGATCCGGAGGTGCAGAAGCAGAGGGGGCCAGTGGGGAGGTAGGCTGTGCGGACACAAAGGGAGAGCCACAGCGAGGAGGGGTCCACGCCAAGTGTGTGCCATGTCTCCATCCTCCACACCCCCAGGCCAGGGCCTCTTCCATGTGGCTATCCTTCCTGTCCCCGCTGCCCTCTTCCTTCCCCTGCCACCTGTTCATTGGTGCTGAGTGCACTTTTCAGCATTGGGAATCTCAGAATTTCTCTGTTCTCTTCTGCTTGGGTTTTTTGTTTTTTTTTTTCTTTTTCATTTGATATATATGTTTCCCCTTCCCAGTCAGAACTTCTCGGAGGTCACAGACCTCTCTTAAATTTCTTTTTTTTTTTTTGAGAAGGAGTCTTGCTTTGTGGCCCAGGATGGAGTGTAGTGGCACGATCTCAGCTCACTGCAACCTCTGCCTCAAGTTCAAGTGATTCTCCTGCCTCAGCCTCCCACATAGCTGGGATTATAGGCACCCGCCATGTCTGGCTAATTTTTTGTAATTTTGTAGAGACAGGCTTTCACCATGTTGGCCAGGTTGGCCTCGAACTCCTGACTTTAGGTGATCCACCCACTTTGGCCTCCCAAAGTGCTGGAATTACAGGTATGAGACACTGCGCCTGGGCTCTTCTTATATGTCTTGTGGTATCTATCACCACCTCCCTGTTAAATAAAGGGGTGGTTTTCAGATTTCTGATCAACTTACATAAGGCTGGCTGGTCACTTGCCATGTATAAAACAGGATGTCTTCCCATTGAGTCAAATGTGACTTGAGCCACCTGGTCTTTTGTTGACTTTTCAAGTGAGCCCTGAGCAAACATTGCCTATTCCCAGGTGAGTAAGCTGTATCCACGTACAGTGGTGAAAACCATTGATTGCCAAGGTCAACCCTGTCTCTTCCAGTCAGCTGTAGAGTCGAGCATGAAGTCAACCCGGGCCTGATTTCCTGGTCGTCTGATGATGCCAGCCAGTTTCACGCAGTCAGTGATCCGGTTCTGGGGTCCCAGTGCTGCTGTCTGAACTGGTTGGCCTGGCACAAGCCTGGCACTAGTGCTTGGTCTAGTTTCACAGGCATCACCATTCGTTCTGCGGGTCAGCACTGGCTGCGCTGCATGAACCTAACCAAAGACCCCTGCCTACCAAGTTGCCTGCAGTGCAGTTGGTAGGTAGCTATAGTTAAATAAGACAACTGAAAGCGACCTTTCTTCACTGCCGTGTTCCTTCTCCCTCATCTTTGAAATTTGCAAGCATGCCCGTTGTGTACCTACTGTAAACTCTAATATGCCAGTGGCCGCAGAGGTGACAGTGAGGGACTGAGCAGAGGCACAGTGTGCCCCAGCTGCCCCTCAGCACCGCTCCTCCTTCCCTTTCGGCAGCAGCTGGCCACAGTGGATGCCGAGTGACACATGTTTTTCCCACACGGGTCAGTCCCCTCAAGGTGAATGCTGCTGTGACCTATGGGAAAGGGCATCTTTTCTGTCCAAACCAACGCTTTCAGTCATTGATTGTGTGGGAAATCCCAAGCCTTTGGCTTAAGCCAAATGTGTTCTGAAGCTGCTACCCACTGCCAGTCATTTGAGACACTTAAAACAGGCCCGGGCCCTGGCTCGGGAGCATTTTCAAGCCACGGATGTGATCCTAGGAAGAGCCTGTCGCTGTGACGTTTGCCTGATGCGCGGCCTCGTGCTTCCAAGAACGCTTGGAACGGGACATGATGTTTGGTTGCATGTAGCATTCTCTTCCTCTTCCCCCAGATCCTAACTGGGCCAGTTTGAACTTGGGAGCCCTCATGTGCATTGAGTGCTCAGGGATCCACCGGAATCTTGGCACCCACCTTTCCCGAGTGCGGTCTCTGGACCTGGATGACTGGCCAGTCGAGCTCATCAAGGTGATGTCCTCCATCGGGAACGAGCTGGCCAACAGCGTCTGGGAGGAGAGCAGCCAGGGGCGGACGAAACCCTCCATAGACTCCACAAGGTAGGAAGTGTGGAAGCCACGTGGCTCCAGACACGTGTGCCAACAGTTGGGCAACTGGAAGTGATCGTCGACCCTGACAGCCTGTAGGAATTTCCATTCATCTGGCACAGGAATGTCTGTGGTTCAAATTGGTCTTAAGCAGATGTGGATAATTCACACCCCTTCATTTTTTATGTTGGCTTTTGGGCCTTGGAGACTTCTCTCCCCCTCTTAGAAATGTATTAGGCTTCTAATCTTATGAATATATTACTTTAATTAATACATTTCTAATAGGCATAAGCTGTGCTGTTAACACTAATTATGAATGTTTGATTCTTTAATGTTGTTATTCTTTTACCTTTGATAAGTATCTGCTGTGTCAATCCACCCCCCGCCGCCGCACATACACACAAAAGTTATTTTTATGTTAACAAAACATATTTTATTTTCTAAAATATATTTCTAACATATATAGTCAACCAAGTTCAGCTTAATGTATGGTATAACTCCTCATTAATGTTAATTGTTACCCAGTGTAAAAAACGCATTTATTTTGAGGCCATTTAGTTTCTCATTTTTCATTTACAGCTATTATAAACCATTTTTGAGTACACATACATATTTAATGCTCCTAAGAGGTGAGAAAATGGCGTGTCTTCTGAAAAGGCGGGTGGCATGGAGGCGGACTAGAGCGTGTCACCTCCGTACTTGCCTAAAGCAAGTGGCTTCCAGCGTCACTCAGGTTCTGTGTGTTTCTCCCTCGGAGGAGGACGGGTTTGAGGTTCACTTTTGCTGTTTGCCTCTCGGGTGTCTAAAGAGATGAAGGGAGAGGAGAGGTCTCACCTTGCTGGTACTTTTGAGGCTCCTCTGATTTGTTTTGCTGCTGAGCAGGTAAAATGAGAGTCCAAGTTGTTATCCGTGGTTCAGCCACAGAACCGGCTTCTACTGCTGAGCAGTCATAACGTGAGAAGGGCTGGTGGACTTCCATTCATTAGCACTGAAAAATGAATTTGTGGTGCCACCTTTGGCTCACTGGAGAGAATGAAGCTGGTGTGTTACTCATCTTGCTCTCTGTATTTGGGATTTTGTGTAGTATGGAGGACGGGAAAGGTGCAAAGAAGGTATTTGTTTAAAACTGCATGGTTTTGATACAGGAGCACTTTGTGAGTTATAGTGTAAACATGCATAAGTTTCTTACAAACTGAAGAAATTATGCACTTTAAAAATCATTTTTCTTGATTTTTTTAACATACCATAGAAATCATCTGGGTCATCAACTATGAACATGCTTAAAAGATTAATTCATGTTTTAATATTTGGTTTTTTTCATAGATATAACATTGGAGGAACGTTGGGTCTGAAAATGAAAAGCTATTGGAAATTAGGTTGAGTTTAATGTATGAATGCGGAAACATTGAAATAAGCTGGAAAAAACTCACTGTACGCACTTACTGTTTATAGGTAGAAGCAGCACATTATTTTTAATATGAATTATTAGAAAAGTTTATGCATCCACTAAAATTTAAAAACTATTTAGAATTATTAGAAACAAAGATATAGGATCATTTTTAACTGATAAATATGACTTCGTCTTCATTTGTACATGAAGACTGTGCGTGCATAGGTATTTTACAGTTCTCCTTTGGGTCCCTGAATTAAGCTCCAGAGTGTACAGCTCAGTCTTCTTTTCCCAGTGTTCCATGCATCATGTCATTCTCTTTTAGAGACGATTTCAGAGACTTGCTTTCTCACAAGCTCAGTGGTGGCAGTTGAGTCCCGTCTCTTCTTTGGTCACACTGGCTTTCCTAAAGAGCAGTGCCAAGTTGTAATTCCTCTCCAAGACCGTGGCGTTGGTGATGTGCCTCCCTGCTGTGGCTAAAGGTGACTCTGAAACTTCTAAATGCCCTTTGCGCCTAAGAAGATAAACACATATGAAAACCGAATGTTTCTTTGTGCCTGTAGTAATTTTCCAGGGGAGTTTTGTTTTCAGTGAAAATCCGCAAATAATCATTGAGCACTTTCTCATAGAAAAGAAACCGTAAGTGGTGACTGCAGCCCGCCAGTGATTGGTGAACGTTCTCAGGTCCCCTGAGGATGCCGGGGCTCGGGAGGGTGCTGGCAGTAGGTGCGATTTGGGAAGTATCACTGCAAAAATGGCATCTGAGCTGGACTCTGAAATGGGGTGATTCCCAGGGCCAGGGGCCATGGGCAAGGTGGGAAGCAGGCTGGAGGGTGGGGGCATCCTCAGCTGATGCAGGCTCCACACGGCCCTGGGGAGATGTGCATATTGGTGAGTCTATCACCATGGGACAGGAACCTTCCATGAATGAGGAGGAGTGGGAATGGGGGAGGCCCAAAGAGCAGAAACAGGGAGGGCCTCTGAGCCAGAGCTGGCACCTAAAAAGCAACTCTGGGGGCAGGGAAGAGGGAAGGGGTTTGTCTGTTAATGGGTTCTATGTGTCCCACCTGTTCCCAAGAGGACTAAAGGCAGCCAGCAAGGTCTCTGTCCCTTTTAGCTGGAAGGCCAGGGCCCTGGTGGCCATGCATAAAGCCTTAGCTATACTGTTCAAAGCAAAACACACGCAGCCCAATAACAGAGTAGAAATGTAGACACCCGCCACCTTCACCACGTCCTGCACTTCCCCGCAACCGAAATGGAAAACGGAATGTCAGGGCGGGAATCTCTGCAGGCAGTTCTGTCCATGATGTGGGAAGATGTTGCCTTTCCAAGCCACCCCTGCTGCCCCTGGCCCACCCCACCCCTCCTGGTCTCTGCAGGACCTACGATTGTTCATAGAAACAGTTGGAAGGTTGTTTTAATGTGGCCCTGAGATAATACCAAAAAGAAATATTTTAATAAATTTTTATCTCCATTGAAGGAAAAGCCAAGTGCAATATATTCAGCGTAATTCTTTGAAAAAGGTCCCATCTGTTTTCCCGAGGAGCTCTGGTCCATTCCATCTTGTTCAGAAGATTCATTCTGACAGTGGAATATAATTAGAAATGCGTCGTTCCGCCTGCCCCCACCCCCAAACACACACACACACACACACACGCATGCAGATTCAAGACCATAGGGGAAGTAGAACACAGCAGATCTTCCTCCAGAGAAACCCCAGCACACTGGAGTCACCTAGACGTGTGGCCAGTTAGGACAGCAGGCGTCCTGGACAGCCAGCCGGCCTCTTCCATGTCCCTGTACCCCTGATTAGGGCAGCTTCGGACAGCTTCTAATTGGTTCCAGTGAATCTCTGCCACCCTGAGAACTGCCGTTCAAACTTGAGCACCATCGTGATCAATGGAAGCTGACGGCGGCTGAAGCAGTATTGACTTCCCATTCCTGACCAGGGGAATCATTAGTCAAGAAAAGCATCTTTTAATTACTCCCAGGAAGAAAAAAAAAAATCTTTTTGGATGGATTCTGCAACAACTGCCATTTTTTCCCCGTGCATTCGATATTAAATTTATTGTCGCAGGAGGGGAGAGGTCGCCCTTCGTCCCCCTCTTTAATGGGGGTTTAATTTGGAGAAAGAAGAGCGTTAGAGAACAGATCAATGCCACAACAATTAACTACATCTGGGGTAGAATCAGAATTTTCCTCTCTAATTGCTATTGATGCCATTTAAGCACACACTTAAAACATTGATTTTAAGTGGGGGGGCTGAAGTGGTCAAGTGGTCACAGTGGACCAAACTGACTGGGTTTTAGGGGTTTCAGAAGGGAGCATTCAGCTGTGGGTAGGACAAGACCTCGTGACACCCGGTTTGTGTGTCTGTGAGGTGCCATAACACAGCGTGTTGTAGGGCACCAAGCAGCTGGGCCGGGGTCCACCAGGCAGGCAGGGCTCTGGGTTCCAGTGTCAGGGGCACATGGTGTTACTGTAGGAAGAAGTTGCCAAGCTCATTGGTGACCCTTTCAAAGGCAAGCGTAATAGACTCAGAGATGATGTTAAAACAGTCGAGTGAATGTCTCCTGAGTGAATGAATGATTGAGTGAGTGCATGAGTGAAAGCAGGGACTCATCACGGAACACACGTCAGGTGCTCTTTTTACTTCAGGGCCTTGGAACTCCTCATGTGTTCGCGAGTGAAACTGGGGCTTTGACGTTTGCCTCACCGGCAAAGTCATCTCGGTGAACCCGTCCGCACGCCCTCTCTCCCTCGCAGTGTTCCCGGCACGGCAGTGTTCCCGGGGCTGCAAGGCAGCGCCCTGGCCCCTTGTTCTTCTTTCTTGCTGTCCCCGTGGCACTTAGAAGCATTTGGGATTGGCTGCAGTGCAAGTGATTTCCTGGCAGGACGGAGCAGACCCCTCTGGCGCCGCGTTCCCCTTGGCAGAAGCCGTGCTCTGCGTGGCACTGCGTCTCCATCTTTGTGTCCAGGTGTCAAGGCATTTGGCCCCCAAGGCCCAGCAGGGACTCGCTTCTATTTGCATTTCAGTACTGGTAGCCTGTTTACTTGGTGGCTCCGGAGCCTGCTGATTTGGGCCAGGAAAATCAAAGGAACCTGGAAGTGGAGAACAGTGTTTTCAATTCCGTTGAGAGAAGCTCTGAGCACAACTGAAGTCACCCATTCATTACCTCTTTGATGCTGCTTGGAAGGGAACCGAGTTTGCTGATTTAGCATGCACTCTTCCCTTTTTCAGCATCCCTTTTCTTTTTATTCCCCCCATTGTTTGTAAGTTCACCTCCGTGCCTAAACGCCCTTCTTGTCTTTAACGTATAAAAAGATGTCGCCTTCGATAGGAAGATTTTGGGCCCGACATCAGAAATCTGCGTGGGAGAGACTGGCCGCACACTTCCAGATGGAACAAGTCTGCCCAGTGATGTGAGTTCCGTCTCTTTTTGATTCCGGAACTCCACTTTCATCTTATTTATGCACATAGAGATATTGATAAAGGGGAAATATATCCAAACTGAAAATAATTGGATCCCTACAGCTAGCTCTGAGATATTAAAAGCAGCACCACTTGGCTGTGTCTTTGTCTTGTTAGGTTTGATCATAAGATCACAATACAGTAATCTCGGGCTCAAATTTCTGGCATAAAGATGCACTGTTCCAAATGTGGCCTCGGGGAGCACGACTGCCCACATAGCCCCAGGATTGTCTCATCTTAGTATTTTTCAACAGTTCTTGGCCTGCTGAGGTCAATGTTTTGTCTCTTTTGAGTGTTCCTCTATGCTTGACACCTTTTCCTATTTTCTTTCTTTAAAAAAAAAATGTGGAGGGGGGGGAAAAAGGAGAAACAAAAATTAAAAAAGGACTTTGCCACGATGACCAGAGTCCATCTGCAGTTGGGTGGCATCTGCTCCCCACATGTCACTTCCCTCATTAACAAGCAATTGAATTAATTAAATGCTACTCAGAACACGCATAACAAGCTACCGGCAGTGTCCAAATTAGCACTGATAATCAAGGATGATTTCCTTTATTATCCTGCTAAGTGGTGTGCAGACTCTGATCTCCCTGTCTGCCCTCATCTATTTACATACCCCCAGCTCCTGCCTTTGGAAGCGGAGGTTATCTTACCTAGTTAATTTGCCACGATCACCGAGCATGGCGGATTGATGCCCTGCCCCTGCCGCCACTGCCGAGCCCGGACCCCCTCCCCGCCTGCCCTCCCCCAGCCCCAGCCTTTGTATCTCAAGCTCACTGATAAATTAAAGGCCACCCCTGTGGTCTCTCAAGTGAGTAATAGAGGCAGAAATTTCATTTTGCAACTGGCTGATTTAATGATCCAAAGGGTAATTAATGGCCTGATTATCTTAATGTTAAATATGTCCGGCAGCAATTACTGTGACCTCCCGCTTGTCAAGGTCCGGGCTGTGCTCTTCTTTCAATTAAGTTCTCTGGGGCTTAATGGTATGAATAAACTCCTCTGATTCTATCATCCCGGACGCAGAGGGTTCAGGGAGCTGGGGGCTCGTTTGGAGTTTTAATCAGCCTGTCTTCTACTGCGGCGATCAGAGTTAACAATTACAGCAAGGACAGTTTAACTTTCTTCTTCCCCGTGCAGACCCCCCCCACGCAAACACACATGCCCACTTTTGCGTGTGGTTTTCTGTGCCTTGTTTTCCTGCGTTTCTTTCAGTGCTCTGAGGGAGAATTCCGTTAGTGGAGGAAGCCGCTGTGCTCTGTGAGGCTCGTCTCTTCCAATATAAATTATCATGTGAACGCTGTGGTTTTTCTATTTGACAGGTTTAATTAATTGGCAGGAGCCCCCGAAAATGACAGTGCCACTAATTGCAACTCAAAGTGAATTTCTGTCACCGCGGCATGCCTGTCAGCGGGCATGCCCCGGCCCCAGCCGCAGAGCTGGTCCACCCTCCCGGTTTCCCTGTCCAGGCGGGGACTGTCCCCTGCTCAAGCCGCAACAGAGGCAGATTCCTCCGAGGAGCTGTGGGTTTGCAGGTACGCCGTCTGCTCGCTAGAGTGACATTTACTACCAGTAAAGTTTTACATCCTCGGCTCTGCAAACGCAACAGCTGCTCGGGGACCTCAGCCTTTACTTAAGATATTTTAGCAACTTCTCTTAGCAAGCCAGCTTGGAATCAGATTGAGAGAACCGTAACTCACCTAGCCACCCTTCATGACTGGGTGGTCCTCATTAGCACATTGCCAAATATGCTTCAGTTTACTAGCGCTCCGGGCCTGGATCAGAAATATTCTGCTATAAATATTAAGCCAATTAGGAAAATGTACAAATGAGAAGTACATTAACACTGCCTTTAAAATAATACCTATAGATTACAGTTGACAACAGATACAGCAGTGCATCTAGGGAACCTCCGCTGGGGAGCTAGGTGGGAATGCATGCCGGCTCTCCATGAAGACTGGCTCTAATTATAAGAAAGGTGATTCTAAGAAGATTCTCCATGAGGTTAAGTATAATGGGATCTGCTTTTTAAAGGATAACTTACATTCGCCTTTGAACCGGGTGCTCTTCGTCTCTCATGCCGCCTGCCGCACACGAACCCCAGTTATTTGTTTGA